>NC_071311.1:3157671-3472438 GCF_027563975.2 Plodia interpunctella | reverse complement strand
TGTTATTTTCGTAATTAAAGTTAGAATAAAAATGAAATTAAAGGTATGATACCGCAATGTCCTTTTCCGTAATCCCAAAAACTTAAAAGTTGTTAAAGATGGTTATGGCATTTTTAGTCTTTATTTTTTACAGTAACAATTATGAAAGGCACTAACACCTCAGACAAGTACAAGCATCGTGTTACAAAAGAGGGGGTACGCGTGTGCGCAAACGCATGGGGAAGTTTCGGGCCCTCTGAAGGCCGGGGTTCGGAGGGGGAGGGGCTCTGGAAATAGCCCTCGCACGGGGCACAGGGCGCATCTGCCGATATAAATAGCACCCTCAATGTAGTATCAAGGACGATGATGTTTACGTCCTTATTGTAAGACGATCTTGGCCCTTTTGCTGGGATTTTGTTTTATTGGCAACTAGCTGTTGCTCACAGATTTGGAAAAAGTAGATTGTGTATTAGATTCTCCTAATATCACTAAACACACACACACACAATAAATCACTGAAATCACTTCCAATGCCCCGTTTTGTGACGCGAAAGAAGAAACAACAAAACACGGCCATGTATAGTATGAATATGGATAGTATGGGAGTATGGATTTGTCAATATTCGATATTTTAATATTAAGTAGAGGAAATGTTTGACATATAATGTTATGCAAGATTCTATTAGAGGAACAATTTAGAAAGAAATGATTTAAAAACACCTTTCAGCTAAAAACTAAAACCAACCGTATTTTTGAAATCAAATTATGTCATCCTTCTTCAAATCTTTCATTTGAAATTAAATCAATTTCAGTAAGATTAATTTGTATAATTAATAAGATTTGGATTCTATTCGAACAAAAACAACAACAAAAAACAAAAACAAGTCTCGAACTTACCAACTCAATCTGTGTGATTTGTACATAGGTACATATTATTTTTATTTATTAACAGAAATACTTTTTTAGGTCAATTTAACCCCATAAATCGAACGTTTTGATCACGTTTTTTAGTATTATTTTTACTCTACTCTTTTTTGTTTTCATTTATCCCCGAACCCGATGAACCAATAATAATTATAACAGTTGACTAATTTTTAAAAGTTAATTGTAAGAGTTATAATAGTTTGTAATCATATTTATTAAAAACTTGCTTAATGATTTCTCGTGACACACATTTCCTAAATATCGACGATTCAGCTGCATGTTCAAATATGAACTTCCTCCATGTATACCCGAATCGAGCCCACATTTGGTTAGCAGTTTTTGCCCGAAACATTCCTATAAAATGTTTATCACCGAGCCGCCCGATGCTTGCACATGTGCACCACTCTTCACTGGAGATTATTCTAAAATTTCCAGATTGCCACCCCGGGCAAAAAATAAATAAATCCATGGCGTGCACAAAAAATGCTCCCAAATCCTTGAACCGATTACGATCCCCTTGAAATCCAGATTTACCGTTATCGAAAATTTCAGGCGATAGAAAGAGACGCCTTTACTTTTACTTTTTTATTAATTTTCTGTTTTTGAGATCGCTGTGTGAGTAAAATAATTTGAATTTCGAACGCTTTTTATGTGTAGTGAATAGATTGGTTCGTTTGGTTGTGTGTTTTAATTGGCTAATGCGTGTGTGTGTCTGAAGTCTCTGTTTATGTTGCATCGGTATTTGCATGTGTGTGCCAAGCGGGGGTGGCGCAGACGCTCGACCCACGGGTTATCATTTCCTGTTCTCATTTTAAATTTACAACATAATAATTTTTTGCTCACATCGGGCCGACTGAAGCTGTAAGTTTATTATTGTATGAACGATGGGTGCAAGGGATGTGTTGGATCAGGAACAAGTTATTCATAAAACTAATGCCGTTTATATTTTAAACGCTTCGTCTTTGTTATAGATTATATTTAACGCAGAATATTAGTTTAAAAATTCAAGTCGACAAATGAAAATTAATTCAAAATATGTATAAACATTGAAATAATAATCCATAAAGCCGCCTACACATAGTTTGCGGCAACACCTGACTTTTGATTTCTCTCGGCACCGCGGCGCGGCGCGATTCGCTCGATAAAACCTCGAACAACGATAATTATTTTACTGTTTATATGCGTAATTTTTTATTAGGTTTCTCTGCTTTGTCGGCGCGACAACGCGGTTTTATTGCCTCGATTCGGTTCACGCGAGTGTATACGCACCTTAACAATTGTAAGGCGAAGTGAATTGCTTGATGGTCAGTCAAGCGTAACATTTTTATACGCTTAGCTTTGTTAGGATAAGAACAAATTGTTAGTTAACTCGGAAAATAACATTTTATTTAAATAACACGAGTAAAACTAACCTAGAAAAATGCTGTTTTAGGGTTCATACATATCTTGTATTTTTTACTATATGCAAAAACAGGAAAAAGTCTTGTGGTAGGAAATGACCTTATGCGTGGACCCTATTTAGAATGAGGTTTGGTAAGGGGCAAATAGAAGAAGACATCATATGTTTCATAAGAAATAATATAATCTTGTATACAATTCAAGAACATTCTTATTTTCAGAATAAAAGACGTCTAACTAGCGGAAGAAAACAAACAGTTTACAAGTGATCCTTATGTCGTACAAGGAATCCTCGACTTTAAGAATCTCCAGTCAAAACATACCGCAGCCCTTTGATCAGCCCTAATTACAAGCGTTCGAAGAAATCAGTTAATGAGTTATTCGTAAACAAACATATAGATAGGTACATACTTTTATTTTCTAATAGTCTCATAGTAAGAAATAACCTTTAGAATATAAAGAAAACAATTACAATTAAACCAGCCAGTAATATGATTTTATTTTTATTTTAGTCAACCATTTTAAAAATAGAATGAACGTCCACTCATGTTAAAGCGCTCGAATCGCTGAATCAGTACTTCGTTTATTGTCAATGCTTTCACTAACTTTGCTAGAAGTGCCTTGCATTTAATTTAAAAAGTAAGTTTTAATATCATCCACGTTATTGAAACACAGCCGACTTGTTGCGCTAAAAAGATTTTTATTTATTTTTTCTAAATAATGAATGAAAATAATATCATATTCATATTGTTACGGTATATAGTTCTAAGCTTGATTTAAGAAATGTATAAATTTGATAATTTTGATTAAAAAAGTGAGAAAAATACAAATAATACTCTGACACTATGAGAATGACTTTATAGACAATGTCGTAGACAAACTCGTAGCATTTTCGTAGAACGCGCGTAGTGGATCTACGAGAGTCTATTACAATGTTAGTTAATTCAATAAATTAACAACAAATGATTTGATAGTGAGACAACTTGTATAAATCACTACAAAGGAATCTAGATCTCCGATAACAGTTCTTCGAAGCCACATCTAGTATTTTAAAGCAACGTGAATACGACGTGCGCTTGATTTGTTTGGACAGCGGCGATCACAAAGCGCAACCTGCAACGCTTCCTCTTTACGACCTCCCCAACTGTGCCATGTAGTTATCCATTGTTTTATCAATTTCAATAATTTATCTCGGAACTGAGAATGGAATGCTTCACTCCGCGCGTTAAATTTTGTGATTGCTCGGTAAACAATTTCTCGCTTTGAATTAAGAATAGTTTGATTTTTTATTATTATCATTATAAACAATGATATTTTTTTTATTGATCGCTTTTGGCCAGTATCAATGTATATTCACAAAATTTTAGTAGGGTACCATGTTTTATTTTTTATTTTTAACCAAACATTGAATGCTTTTCAGCCAGCAAGCGGCAGTTTGAAATAAAACGAATAAGAATAAATGAGTATTAAAGTATTCTCATTAGAATTCGCGTATCACATCCAATCAATCAGGGTTGGCACTGGCAGCTATAAAGCGCCACCTTGCGATGAGGCGTGGTGTTGTAATGAACTGCCATTAACTCTTTACTAGCAGTTTATAGGCGTTTTAAGACTGGTTTAATTATTGTAAAACGTATAATGCGGCCGATGAGTGATGGTCGGTTCTCCGCTCGTGTGTCGAACCCGCAGGCCGCTGATTGTAAATGTTGGCTTATAATAAGCGAATGCATTATACTACAATATTATAATTGGGGTCAGTGAAATGGCATTAGAAGTTATTTTTCAGACTGCCTGTGGGGTGAACAAATTCGCCCATTGTATTCAATCTACCCAGGCAATCAAATAATACTACACTTTTAGTAACACTTTATTTTCCTCTAAATAGGTAATATACCAGAAAGACTAAAAAATATTTCTTTAAACAACAAAAAAAAAAGAATCCATACATCCAGGCTTCTACTTTCAAAAGATTAGTTTTGAAATTAGAAGCCCAACAAATTACCGTTACTGTCCGAAAACTATTTATTGAGTGATCAAGCGTAATTGCGCCCTCAGAGGGCTATTGTGTACAGGGTGTTTGACTATTGGGTGTTAATTAAAAGTTCCATCGATAAATCTTGCGTGCGAATCGACGCGTGTGCAGCCCTAGGGGCATTAGGGATGTTGCGCGCTAATCGAAATTATCTTGTAAACGAAAAATAATTGGTGTATGCTGTTGTTATGTATAAATTGCATTTCTCATATTTTGGATGTGTGAGACCCTATTAATATTAATATTTGCTGGTTACAACATTGTCGAGCTAGCTCAAACAGCGTGATATTTTCGTAATTACAAATTAGAAAAGAAAATTTATTATGTAGCCTCCGCTCCAGGTAATGCAAACTGTGGCCATCGCAATGCCGCCAGTGTATTAGGCACCTTTGCACCAGATTTTCCTACGGGGTAATTTATAATATTTTAATGACTACAAACATTTGACTTTTGTTGATTACAACTTTATTTTTAGCAAAAAATAAAGTTTTTCATCGTTTCTTCTAAGTATTGGTAGTTCCGAAACGCTAGTAGTTTGGTGCTTTAAGATATATAATCATAGATATATAATATGAAATTAGACGTGAAAAAGTTTAGTACCTGTCAAAATCTAACAGTACTTTTAATCAAAACCGATAAGTTAAAAGTGATAAGTTAAGTATAAAAAAGTCTATTCCTCTCTTTATCTATGTCATTTCAGTAGCAAATGTGACGTGGTATTTAACCACACCAAACTTACCCTTTCATGTGGGTGAATCATTAAAATATTTTCGTATGTCCTTATCACCCCACTGACGATTTATTTTAATTTTATCTGTGGTAAAGACTTAAGTAATTAACATTCTATAGACGGTATTATTGTGAGTAATATTAGGAGGCAGGTAAATATTTTGAATGGGAATACGGACTTTTTATCGGTAAGTAATTTTTTATCAACACTATTGGAGCATTTAGGGTTCTGGAAAGTTCCACTAATATTGTTTTTTTTTTAATGTTTGTTGATATTGTGTTGCAATTTTGTGATGGGTAACATTACATTATAGAATTAGTAAATAAGTGATATGTTTGGTGAAATATTATGTAAATAAATATGATTTGTCAGTAGAATGACGACCTCGGTGGCGCAGTGGTCCCGGGTTCGAACCCCGGTCGGGTCATGATGGAAAATGATCTTTTTCTGATTGGCCAAGGTCTTGGATGTTTATCTATATATCTATATGTTATAAAATATATAGTATCGTTGAGTTACACATACCATAACACAAGTCTCGAACTTACTTTGAGGCTAGCTCAATCTGTGTGATTTGTCCTAATATATTTATTTATTTATTTCTATTTATTTATAGGTATTTACAGTTTTTGATTGTACATTATGAAATATAGTGTACCCGATTGGAGTTTATGTCAATTCTGATTTAATTGTAATGTTTTAAAAAGTGTATTTATAATTGCGTCGACGTTAATTTTGTAGGATATATCAGATGAAAATGCAATATCATATAGTTAGATAAATAAATGTATATCACATTCTGATTTGGAAGAACTCACTGAAAAAATATATAAAATACCGTTTTAACAAATCCATAGTTACCTAGAGGACAAAATTTTGTTATATAATTACAGTAATATATAGGCAAAAATATTGTATTCCTTCATCCTCGTGTCAATAAATGTAAAACGACCATAGACAAAGCTATCGCCACAGTCTCACAGTGTCCCAAATAACTGTCCTTTTATTTCGCCACATGTTGGATAAAAACCATAAGCCTGTCCGTTCGTCTATTGTTTCATCCCAGCCTGTTCTCAGAAACGTGCCCAATAGTATCTATTGGCTTCCTTTCCGATAATAAAATAAGTATACATCTATTGTTTGGAAAGTCCAAAATAATATTTTAATCGTCATTACAAAGATTTTTTTCCAGAATTGCAGTCGGCTGGTCGGACCCAGCCTTTGTGATTTTATTGCACTTAGATATTATTATATTGTGTGCCTGTTTGTCGGTGATAGCCAGAACTGGTATTAATGGTAATTTTTACAATCGACTCTTCTTAAAAAGTTTATACCTGAATAAGTAAAACTTTCCTACAACAACCTAGCAATCGTTCCTAACAATCGGACTTGTAGGAAAGTTTTACTTATTCAGGTATAAACTTTTTAAGGGGATAATTTAATACCATGTATTGATTTTTTTGCTGATATATTCTTTGGCAGAAATTGTTGTTTTTGCTGATATATTCTTGAATGTTAGGGTATACCAAATATTACGAGCGATAGAAACTTAAATTTTGACAACATCGAAAGATTAGAATATTCTATAGAATATTTTTGATAAAATGTGTGTAATTAAAGCTGAACGTTTCGTTTACAGCACTCTCTTTTCAAATGAAAATTCTTCTAATCTTTTAACGTTGTCAAAAGTCAGTTTCTGTCAATTATTCGATAAAATTGCAAAACTAGTGTTAAAAAAATAGTAGATATCAAAAAAAAATGCCTACATTAAATCTAAATGAATAACATCCTTCTTGTATTAATGTGATAAAAACCGTAAAGTAAAAAATGAATTTGATGAAAGTCACAAAAAAATTAAATGCCAGAAAAGGGGATGTAATGACGTCATCCCGATCCCGGCGGCGTCATTACCCGAGACCGGGAATTTCCTGACAGGAGTTCGTAGAAAACAAAATTGTCGTGGCGAATTTGACTCCTATCCTTTACGCTTCCTTACTTCATTTTTTTGTACCACTGCTACGTGTATATTTATAAATATATGATTTATACATTATTTAAATACCCAGTTTTGGTTAAGGAATAATTACTATTATTTATGGAGTAGTCAATAATATGTATTTTTTTTGTTAGTAGCACACATTAGAAATAATTCTGAATACAGCAGTAAAAGCTGTCGATGTGGGTATATATAATTTAAAAAAAGGTAAAACGCTAAAGACAAACTTTGTACGATTCGATACTTTACAGATATTAACTCGTTACAGATATTAATTAGAGAGAATTGGTGAATCAGATCATCAAATAAATAGGATAGCAGAATTCTGAGAAAACCAGCAACCCTTCTTTTCAGAAACCTGTCACAGAGCTGCCAAATCTGCCCGTATCAATTCAAAGGCCCGTATGTCGAAATTCGCCCACTTTACCCCATTATAAAGATATCAATAACCAGATAAGCCCCCTGCGCAATCGCATTCACCGCATCCATTTTAATTGATTATTTGTGAACCAAGCAATTTTCTGCCAAAGCAGTTATTATAACACCCTCAGTAATACGAGGGTCTTGGTTATTAACGACCCAGCTACTGCAGACATCTTCATCACCATTTTGATTGAATTTTAACATATTCAACCTCAAACAATGCCAATCTCACATGTCCGAATAGTTATTGTTTCGGTTATATACGTTTAAATAGTCTTAAATTACAGTGCTCCTAACCTAAATGTTGGTTTAGAAACATAAACACGTCTAAGGCCTCTTTGTGCGATATTGGCCATCAACTTTACGAGTTTGCACACAACTCATGTATCTTTCAATCATCGAATATATTATAAAACAAACCGAATTCTGAGAATAGCCTTGCGCATTGTATCCACACGTTTGCTATTTATAATTACTACAACATTTTCTACGTTAAAAAAAATCTTATCTCCTAGTTTCGCAGACAATAAAACAATCTTTCTGCTCAGTATTAAAGTTGAAATTTGTGTAGCAATGTATTTGTTTCTAGTATCATCTGTTGAGCAGGTAGGAATTTTAAATTTTGAAGTGATCTCGTCTGGCGACAACCCCTGCGCGGCCGATGATAGGGTGGAGCGGAGCTAGTTCATCGCGTCGTCTCGTTCGTGCTCCATCTCTTTTGTTATCTCTGTCTCACCTATTATTGTCAAATCAAGATTCGAGCATTGCATTTTGTTTCCAATTTTCAATTTAGTTTATATCGGATGTTGGCAAGAGCAAGACGTGTGACGTTTGGCCGCAGTCGACCGCGCACGTGTGCGCCGCGTTCGTAATTTGATTTAGTGAGGTGATTTGTTGGTGTAATTAGACTTTGATAAGGATATTGAGATGGAATTCATGGATTTCTTCAACACTCTGATGGAGGAGCAGCGCTCGCGCTCGCCGCATCACCACGGAGAACCTCCGAAGATGCCTAACTTTTTTGAAGTTGACAAAAAGAAGGTAGTTTTTGAATACACTTATTTTTAACAGTAACATATTTATTAATATAGCTATTTATTAAAATGTTCATAAATTAAAGCTTTAAATTTTGCCTTTTGCTTCGACGTCATAATTGCTTGTTATTTTTAGGTTACTATTTATAGATTTGTACATCGATTCTTCAAACGTCAAATGTTTCCTTTCTATGTTTGAAGTATTTACGCATCTTTTATGTTTATTTCGTGATATGCTTGATTCTACATTTAAAAAAAAAATAGGAAGGGTTTTAAGTTAATTTTCCTTATAACATATTGGGAAATTATCATTTCACAATCAATCAGTGAGTCTTCATCAGATCATTATTATTCAACTTGGGCATTAATTTTAATTAAATAATTTGTTCGCATTTTCGGATAAGGTGACATAATAGGTATTTAGTATACTTAGTTATATAGTAAACATCAATGGACAAGACATGTTTTTTTTAATTATCCTTTCTGAAGACAATGGAAATAACATTTGCGATAAACTTAATTATGTGCCAAGTAATGATGTTTATTTAGAATATTAATTGTTATTTAAATCTAATTTTATTTAGATACGGACATCATTTATTAAGTATACACGATTTAATTTATTACGATTGATAATGATATGTATTGTTTTTCTTATCTAATGGGTGATGACTGTGATGAGATCTACGGAGATAAACACATTAGATAGATACCATTTAGATTTTATATGTTGTTAAAAGCTAGTCCACTAAAATATTCATTAAATGGAATAGAATCGTTAAGTAGATCAGAGTATAATAAAAAGTTTTCGGAAAACTAAACGGTGATGACTTTTGCGAAATGTATCAAACATTTTATTTTTATTTATAATTTTGATCGGTAAAGGAAACAACGAAACTCGTTTAAAGACGTCAGAAAAAAAGTAATAAAATAGAAGAATGACTGTAAAAGATATATGAATATTAAATCACCCAATAAACCTGTGCCGATCTGCTTAAAGGGACTTTTTATGTGCAAGTTAATTATAGTTTTAATATTAAACGATACAAAATTAATATCGAGAAGCGGACGGATTAAAAAATGGATTCGATATAAATTTGGATAATTTATGAGCCGTTCAATAGGCAGGCTAATCTCGTGTAAAGTCAAGTTTAAGTCGGGGTAGGTAGTGCTATTATATCAACACACCAAAAACAATTATAAACTTAATATTAATATTTTAAATATATATATATAATATTAGAAAAATATTAAATTTTTCTAAGTACTTTCTACCCTAATTATCTCCGCGAAAAGTTCACTTTTCGTAATAGTCAGACAATCGTCTGCGTTTCGCTAATAATATTCTTCTTTCTATACATACGCACTCCTCTCATTCCTTCTCCAAGTCCTTATCTATCAAAGCTCCTTTCTTGTGGAATAACTTCTAATTAGACACTAAAATGCCACAGTTCGATGACCTCGGTGGCGCAGTGGTAAGGTTCTTGCCATTCAACCAAGAAGTCCCGGGTTTGATCGCCGGTCGGATCATGATGGAAAATGATCTTTTTCTGATTGGCCCGGGTCTTGGATGTTGAGTTAGTATCCCATAACACATGTCTTGAACTTACTTTGGGGCTAGCTCAATCTGTGTGATTTGTCCTAATATATTTATTTATTTTATTTATTTATAGTTTCTGGACAAACTCTCGTGGTTTAAGGAAACCATGTGTACGTTAATATGTACTTTTTGTATAATATTTTGATGAAATATTAAAAAATAAACACTCATCATAACTCTAAACCTCTGATCTCGCGGTGTGGTCAAATTGACCGGATTATTTTTATGACATGTCCGTTTTATCGCCTACCGTGAAACGGGTCGTTTTTGTATCACTTTGATCGGATTAATGCGTTCCTTTTAGTCGCACTGAATTATCTGTCTCGCCCTTTTTAAGCTATAAAGTAGGAAGATATTTATTTACTTGTACTATATAGGTACCTATATTAATTTGAATCTGCTAACCGCACGTCATGTAGTTCACAATGGAACAAAATGTGGCAAATTGAAAATTAATTAAATAAGTAAGTTTTAAAATTTACACAAATAAAGTGACAAGTATTTCCAATAAAAAAACAAATGTCAATTTAATTTGTTAATAATCTGTTCTTACCTGTCAAAATACAAAAGCCCTACAATGCGGTACGCAAACAATAAAAGTGCAATTTTATATGCACCAACTAGGGTTGTCGTTTGGTCCATTTTGGAAATCGGGCAAAAAAATAATTTGTCCCGCCTAGTAGGTACATCATTTTGCAAGTGTTAAAACGCTAGACATTATTAAATAATAATTGTATTATATGGTTTTAAGAGCAAGATGTGTAATAATACAGTAGAGGATCAGTTTTTATTTTTGAAGATGGCAACCCTACCTTGCGATTGTAGTGGGGAATTAGCATGTCGCATGCGCGGGTGTGTGCAAACATCTTTGTTGCCCACGCGAGGGTTGTCGACGAGCGACGAGCGAGGACGGTGTGTCGACGTTCAATGGCTATTTATCATATCGACCCGCATGGCAAGCGATCGGTTGTTCGATTGGCAATTAATCTTGATAATATTTCTCGGTTGGTGTTAATATTTGAGATGAAAAAGGGGTTAAATTCTTCACAAATATCTACTATTTATTGATTCGACTCCCCAATTCGTTTATTGTAATAAAATCTTATGTGAGTAAAATAAACAATTTCTCACGTTATTGATTTGCTTATTTATGTTTAAAATAATTGTAAGTTTCATTGCAAAAAGGCCAATTGATAAATTATTTCTTAGATTATTAGTCAACCTAGGTCTCATACAAAATAGCATTACGTTTAGATTATTAAAAATAAATACTGGTCGAATTATTATTCTGTTAACCCTGCCCGCACACAAAGCCCTAAGGCCGATGACCGCATACACCTGCAAGCAAGCATTCGCAACACATCACTAAAACACGCGTGTGCACTGTAGTGTACACTTGTGAGCAGTGTACATTTGTGTGCGTTCATTAAGTGCGGTGGAAACCTCTTTTGTTGCATCTCTGTGCATAAAGCCTCCTATGCATAACCCACATGAAGGAAATTTCATTTAAAACCTGTTGGTTTAACTTAATTCAATGAAAGCCACGCATGAATCCGCATTAAGTGGTGAGACGTTAAACAGTATGCGTGCTAATACACAATATGTATTAACACACATTATATGATTTTACGTACATATTATTCTAAAATATTTCATAACATGCTTTTATCATAAGCAATTATTTATGAGTGTGGCGATATCACAAATTATGATTACTCACTATTGATTATAAAAATAATAAATATCATTGTTTCGAACGTTTCTGAAATTGCAGTGTTAATATTGAAACAATATTTTTTGTGCATAGACGAAAATGGATTACTTAATTCATATAAAAAACAATTGACACGGAGGGTACTAAACGTGTTAATTTTATGCTTGTGTGTGATAGTCACCGCGTTCGTACGAGGCGTACGTATATTCACGTTTACTCGCACAACATAACCTGTACATGTGTGTCAGCGCGCTAATAATGCTGGCACGCATAACGCGCCATTTTCATGTTAGGCCCAGTTGACACTATCAAAGAAATTCCACGGTGAAAAGTCTTTGATCCTGTTTATATCTTAATCTAGCGAAAGATCTCAGTTATATTGTTGGGATTTGATTTATTAATTTTGTTGTTATGAAACCTGTGTTGCTTATTAGTGCTTTAAATTTTTATCATTTCAATAGCTTGTATTTTTCTTACAAATTAGTCATTTATTCATAGACAAGACATTGAAATTCACTTAACGCTTTTCATCTACTTTACATATATACACAGCTTGTCTTGTTATATTGAGATGTAGTCATATAGCCTTTAACTGATTTTCTCTCTTAACTTATTCACCCTGTTCATATTATAAATAAAAGTTTAAATATTTGAGAGAGTTTTTTACTCAATCGTGCAGATTTTGATGATATTTAATTTGGCAAAAGCATAGAACACCTGAAACAGCAAATATGGTACTTTTCACACGGCCCAGTTTTTGGTTTTGAAAGGAACAAATCATCACTATATAGTACTCGTATAAAACAAAGTAGCTTCCCGCTTTCTGTCTGTTCGTATACAACGGATTTCGATGCGGTTTTCTTAATAGATAGAGTGATTCAAGAGGTAGGTTAAGGTGTATAATTTATTATGGTTTCGTTATTTGCACATTAGTTATATTTATTTGTATATAGTGCTTAAAAATATATTTGCAAAACTAGTAAAAAAAACCTCTCAAAAATAGAAAACCCAATCGCACAAAAGATACATATCCACTTCTTAATTTCCGGTGTAAAATAGATTTTTACGAACTTGAATCGGCAATTTATCGGTCAAAGTGTTTCTAAAGACTATCTTATCTGTTTGTGAATCTTATCTTTGGAGAACGGACACCCTGGAGTAGTTTCTAAAGAAACTTATCAAGGGGTTGTTAAAAAGACACTGAATGGTTTGCTGAAGACTTGTGGGAAAAACGAATAAGTATTTTTATAAACTCAGTAGTTTAGAGAGATTCAAAAAGTATATATTTACAGAAATAATAAGTATTTTTTTTATTATTATTCACTAACGACATCGTTTACAATATACATCTTTGAAGATTTTAAAGCAAAAATATTCATGTGTTAGAAAGCCTAGCTCTTCTATCGTTTTTTATTACTAGTAATAAAATTACATTGTCAGTAAAATGTAGTATATATAAATCTGAAGTTATATGTATCGAATCCGAAAGTAAGTAAACACTAATACCAAAAACAATAGGATAAATATAATGATTTAAATATGTAGTTTTATTTTTTTATAATGGTCTCAAACTGAGTAACCTTTTTATGTGTTAATACTATCAGTCTCATTTTTATTTAACATAATAAACTCACATTAGTTCTGGTGAAAACATCGGTTCGATCAATATACAGAGTTAAATCCTTAGCTTTATCGATCATAAAGAAAAACAAACAGATTTGTATAGTAATACAGATTATATTTGTCAAGTGTATGTCAATCGCCGCCCTAACAACTAAGCCAGTGGTCTGGTCAATATAAGCCGCCCTGGTGATTGCGTTTAATACTGGCTTTGGGCGGATTACCCGCCCTAGCCGCCCGCTGTAAAAGGTTGATTATTTCTCGCTTTGTACTTCGTTTCATTACAGATTTATTATAATAACTACATTATAACCTAAAATTAAATTATTCGATATCTCTTCAAGAGATCATTCTCATGTCAGTGGACGCGATCATATTTATATATTCGTAGATGATATTTTTCATTACCCTTGAATAAATTCATTTAATTATGAATTTGTATAGCTTTGTTCGTCACGACAATAATAAAAAAGTGTGTTGAAATCAAAAGACATTCTATTCTCATGTCATTCTCTATCGTTCAAATATCATTCGCGTTCGAAATACGAATTTGAATGAGAGCAACAAACATTCAAATGCACTGAACGTTTGAATATTTTAAACAGAAATAAGTTCTCTTCTAGGTCATTGACAGTTTTCGGCGTGATTGTGAAACGGTGTGCACTAATTCGTTTATTTTCATTCTGGATAACTCAACAATTGCTCACATTACATATTAGGTCATACATTTTAAAATCATCCGAGTGGTCGAGCAGGTAAATATGTACTAATCTATCAAAGGATTGGCCAATCTGTTTACTGAGTGAACAGGCACGTGAGGGTGCTAAGGGTGGGTACCTAAGGGCTAGTGTCCAAACATTGCCAAATAACCACCCTCGGTATTATTCCGGGCAAGTTATCGCGTAATCGACAAAAACAATAGGCTGTGGTCATCAACGCATGCGCACACGGATGTATAGTATAAATACTAGATGTGATAAATGTATTTGGTGGACAAATCATGATTTATCTGGTGCCTTCATAAATTTGCAGTTTTATGCTGAAATATTCACAAATTCTCCTATAATCTTGCAAAATGCACTCCATTTTGCAAGATTATAGGAGAATTTGATTTCGATTAATTTTGGTGGACGCTGATAGAAAATCATAATATAAAGAACTTTGGGTAATTTTTTATCTCGAAATTCTCACGGAAGTCTAGCCCTGGGGCGCATTTAGTAAATCAGTGTACTATAAGATTTTGCCGAATGTAGTAGACTCTCAATATAAAACGCTCGTTATATATGTATTGTATAATATCACACTCGTTCACTAAAAACATTCTCCATTATTCGAGGTGTGTTCGATAGTGTATTGGCTGAATGGCTGAGGGCGTATTAGTTGGAGGGCCAAATGGCCGGACAAAGTTAAAATCAAACTAAATTTCGAAACTATTCTTTCACAGGCACTTTTTCACGTCATACTCACACATTTAGACATATTTTAGATGTGTAATCCGCGAGCCACATCCAGAGAGACTACAGCTGTAGTGTAACTATCTCATATACACAGTATACACGATTACACGCCCCGCTTTGATCTCCAATTAGAGGCGCATTTGGGGTAGCGCGGAATTGCGGGGTGTCTTTGTGCACACCCTCTTTTGGCGATCATTTCATTATTTTTTAGTACCCAGGTTGATGCGGATGAATTAATTACCACGCCTAGTAAATTATTTTTGAAATAATACATTTTTAATGACAACCTTACATGTATTTATTTTATTTAATTTTCTAATAACTTTGATTCAAAATTAGAATGTTTTCTTCCGATAGCCTTTCCATGCATTGTAATGTCACAACATGAGTTCAATGTGCGTCAATCCTAACTAATATTATAAATGCGAAAGTAAGCTTGTTTTTTTACCTCTTCACGCTTTACCTGCTCAACAAATTTTGCATACTTGCTTGAAGTACGGTGAAGGTGAAGTAGGAGACCTTTCATCCTGGAAAAATAAATGTTCCCGTGGGAAACCCACGCGGGCGAAGTCGCGGGCAAAAGCTAGTGAAATTAATTTAAATTATATTTACGTAATTTGTACGCAATTGTCAAAGTCAGAACTCCGCGAAAAATTGTCCCAACAATTTGAGTTATCACCAATTCATTTCCCACGTTACAATTTCACATTTAACACCAAAAACAAGCCGCTACACAACAGAGTCAATTTTCTTTGATCGTTGTTAAGGAATGCGTATCAATCTACGGAGATGTTGCACCTCAAATGAAGTGTAATTTTTGTGTACACACAAAGATACACGGCCAATGGGAAGCATTTAGCGGCACGACCCGAAACCTCATCAGAAGAAGGCTTGATTTCAACTTCCTCATTGAGTAACACAAAAATTGGAATAACCGTCGTCTCTTTGAAATGAAATCGAATTCGAAATTATTGTGATATTGTTCTCATCTAGTTTTATATCCATGATATAATTTATTTTTGTTTGTTTATTCATTCATGACATTTTCTTTATTTATTAAAATTAATTACTCCAAGTAAAAATACAACATATTAATTTCGAACCTACCTAATGCTAAAATATTATATTCTCTTTATATACATACTTTATAACTTTTATGTGTATTGCAAGAGTTACTGTCCCGTATATTATTACATGCAAACGTCAAATATTTTGGTCAGTTCTTAAAATAGCGTCAATGCCTTAATAATAAGCTTTCGATCAAATTGTCTACAAATGTTTTACCTTTACCTTTTTATAATTCGACAATATAATAGTTTAATTTGACTTACTCCAAGATTTAATAAGACATCACTAATAGATATCTATAATGCACTAGTGTTATACTCGATGCTATAATGTATGTAAATACATGATCTTGCCTATAAACAGAATTATAATAAACTAGTTGCGTCTCGGGGCTTCGCTCCCGTGGGAATTTCGGGATAAAAAGTAATGAAATATAGGTACATAGGTAGGATCGAATAAAGTTTAAAATAACCAGAATATAAACTATATTTTCATTAAATTATAAAATAACATACAATTTTTTTTTTGCTATGGCCATTGAGGCAAGGTGCCTACACATCATCAAAATTGCATTTTAACCTAAATAAATGATATTAATTAGTTTTGACATGAAAAGTATCCAATTTGTGGTGAAATAGGTAATTGTGCAACACGAACTGCGATTTGGTAAGGACTCGCTTTCACCTCTCAGCAAGTTAAGATAGTCTTCCATTAGCCGAACTTACATTAGTTTCGTCACTGGTCAAGTGGTCACCGTATCAATGCGGCATTGTTGCCGGCCAACGCCCCGGCCACTTTGTGTTGTTTGACTTTATATCCTGTGGCCCAAGTGGGCAAAGCAAGCGAGCAAGTTTATTAGCTTCCCCAGTAATCATCGAGCTATATGTTACTCATAAAAATTACTTGATTAAAATTAATCTTATGCAAGAAACAAATAATAAATAGAAAAAGTAAGTGCAAAAAAAATTAATATTTTTGATTGATTCCATATTTTAAAATCATAATTAATTATTTGGTTTCATGGAATTTCGTAAGGTGTTTTGTCAGCTTTATTTAATACAAAGCACAAGTAAATTAACTAATTAATAGCACTAAAGGCTGAATTCAGATTTTTTAATTCTGAATATAAAATTTTAATCTGATTTGCTGTAGAAGAAATAATTAAAATTGTCATTGTCAAAATACGCTCTTTAGACCCTGTTGATACTATAGATAAATACTGCAAATATACTACTAGGAAGTAAGTTGTCGGAGTAAGTTACGTAAGTACATGATATAGTATTATTTCTTTTACGCCCAAGCTTACTTTAGTAGGTAGTTTTTTTTAGGTAGTTTAACTAAAAAAAAAAAAAAGTTTACTTTATGTAAAAAAATATTAACTAAATCCTACTCAAGAGGCATAGCAAGAGCAACAAGAAGGTTTAATAACAAAGATAAAAACTTATTTCTAATAAGCAGACTGTAGTTTAACTCCATCCAGTATAGTAATACATAGTATTTTTGCCGTATAGCAGTTATTTACTGCTGTATATATTTAAAATCGCTCCCGTTTGTAACTTGTGCTGTGCACTGGCAACATTTGTTTACCTCATTACTACAGCTCGGGTTAAAACTGTGTTACGTACGAGAATCGAACCCACACCTGCCGCCTCCGCTCCTGCATTCAACACTTAATTACTCATTGTAACTTCATTTTGTTTCCAAAATAACTATTTTCAACAAAACTTTACGAAAATCTTTAAAAGAAAACTTTACGGAAATAAAAAAAAGAATTTATATATATCTACTAGCGGCCCGCGATGAAAATCCGTGCTGTATTTTTGACTTTATCGCGCTCGACGGATCAGAGGACTTTGTTTTATAATATGTCCATACATATTAAAAGGATGGGTTTAGTCAAGTTACCCCACGTAGATCTAATTGCATGCGTTTCAATTCAAGTAAATTCAAATGTAAAGCTATGAAGATATCGATTCTAGAATTAACAGAAGCACTTTTGAAGTTTATTTCTAATGAAAATTAATAAAAAAAAATCTATAGACGCCTTTTTGGCACGTAGTTTACAGCCGTTTTTATTTAAAACCTTACAATTTATCACTAACGGAAAACAGCTACTGGAAAACGTTTATTATAACTACTTATTATCGATGTGGCGGCGTATTGAAAAGAGGTCGACTTATCGATGTGTTTCGTGCTAATAGATACGCGCTTTACGATCACCACGTCCTAACTGAAAAATATATGTTACAAGGCATGCAAGGCGCGATGCGGCTATCAAACGAACAGTCTGTCAACAAAGTGAAGGAAATAAATAAGGGCACTGTCTCTGGGTGTTTATCAACAAATCTTGACCATACTATTTGGTACTGCAATGGCAAAAAAATTTAGTAGGTATGTCAAAAATCTATATTTTTCAATTTCTTTCCAGATGTTTTTGTCTTGTTTGTGGCATGTGCTGTCGCGAAATCTTTCATACTTTCATAGCACTGCACGGCGTTGTAGAGCGTGCCGCAGCTCGGTTAGCACGCTGGGTTAGAGGGTTTACATTGTACGAATGGAATGACAGGAAACCTTGTATACTTTGTCGTATTGCTATTAAGATGATAGTTATATTTGTTGAACAGAATGGAGGTTTAATGGCTCCATGGAATAGTAAAGGTGATATTAAATGCGATGTTTCAATGTAATTTTTGCGATCGTTATTTATGTTTATTATCCGGTATTTCCGACAAAGGGTTCAGCATACTTTTATTTGTACGCAGTAAATGTAGGCATATCGTACTATTTATGGTTTTATTACAGTCCAGATATATATCTCTGTCGATAGTCAAGGTTAAATTTTAATATACTTTAACTCTAATGCTGGGTCCACACTATCGCGGAACTTGGTGGATTCGGCATAAATTGCTGGTTTTCGTTGTGGTACATGAAAGCACTCATGCAAACTACGCAATGCTCGTGTGCATTCACGTCGATAACTGTCAGAATTCGGCGATTGCGTGGCCGGCATAATAATTACTACTTTATCCGGGCTCAGTGACCCAAAATTGGTCTTGGCTTCCAACACAAGAACACGCCAATGTCTCCGTTCGCCAACTTCAAACACTAATACAAATTCTAAATACGATCTAAGTTTACAACTCCGCATAATTTCACGAACTGAAGTGTCCAACTTGTCCACAAGTTGCACATTAAATAACCTCAAAGACGAGCAAACCCGAGTGCACAACTAACGTATTACCCCGACGCCTCAAGACAATTTGAAATTACTTGCAATAATTCATCCCAGTAATATAAGGGTGTATTTATAAACGAGAAGACTGGGCGAAATAGTAACAACATGGGGTTAGTGTAGCTTTTTGTTCTGCAGTAGAGCGCGCTATTAATTCAAGGTGAGAAACAATGACTTGAAGTCTATTGCCGAGTAAATAAAAGTGCTTCAAGTCGGGTTTAAATTATGTAACGTAATTAAAGTGTAAAAATTAAAATAGTGTAAATAGCCAGGTCTGGACTTAATGAGATGCTTCGCATTTGCTGAATGCTTTTCTATCTCGGCGCTTTATTTTAGAGTTTTAGCTTGTGTTTTTTCCTGCAACGTAGTTTTTCACTAAGGGTATGTGCTTATAGCTGCGACGCTCTGATTGAAGAAAGAATTAGGAAAACACAGATGATAAAGGTAGGAGTTCAGTAGGCGGCGTCTATATAGCTTGAGGCATCAGTACATGGTACCTTGCCCAAAAGCTTCATGCCTACGTAATATACTATCAGCAAAGAGTTCGTTAAATTTTTGTGGTTTCGACGTACATTGCTGGTTATTCCTTGTGTAAATAAAAGCTTCCATACAAACTGCGCAATGTTCGTTCATTCTCAGCATCTGTCTGATTTCGGCAACAGCCTGTAGCCGAGGAGGCATCAGCGTTTGCATCGCGAGGCTATGCCGCCCAGTCATGCGCGCGCTCTATAGTTATTAGTCACACAGTAACAATATTTATGGAAACTTCATAGATTTACACTTATTGCGTTTGTTAAATTACACGTACAATGTATTGCAGCGAGGTTGCGACCTTAGTTATTGAGATTGCTCATTCTTATTGGTTACAGATCAAAGTATTTACAATGCTGTGGTAGAAGATAGCGTTCATTTTGATTTACGTAAAACTTATATTCTTATTAACCATTATTGGCGCAAAGGGCAGATTGTGTTGTTACTTATTCGTATGTTAACGTCACATTCGATTCATAAAGTTTAAACTATTGCACGTTACATAACAATAATGATTTTTTTGGTGCGCCACACAAAGTAATCAAAGAAATTTCATTTCATATTTACTTATAGCTACAAAATCGCCCTCCGCATCTGTTACTAAGCTTGCTTCTTTTTATTACGGATTTTGATGTAGTTTTCACTGTTATTTAGACTATATATTACTTATTCCCGAAGGTTTACACATACATAATTGACACCGTGCGAAGCCTGGCTAGGACGCTAGTATCAAATAGATTGGAATAATTGAAAGTACATTTTGTATAAATAGGTCGAATCATCATTCGAGGTACATTGTGGCTATAAGCAAATCGGATCGTCCCAACACAATAGCCTATCAAAGTCGGTATGTTATTTATAATATAAAGAATAATAAAGTTTTTAAAGCCTTGTCCTATATGGCGGTAATTCAATCAATTTGATTTATTATTCGTGATACATCATCGGTCGGATATGACTGTGGTTTGGGTTTGATTGCATTTTTTTATTTCAAATTATGGCATGAAAGCTGATTTTGAAACTAAAAGGAAACAACAGTTGAGATTTTAAATATACTTTTTAATACATAGTTTATACTTTTTTACACATTTTCAAATTGTATCAGCTATTTCCATCCCTTTAAGTTTTTATTTTAAAAACAAATTTATACATTATTTGTTCGCTGTTTTTATGCAAATTTGCACATAGAACCTCTCTGGAAAATTTAAACTGTCAACATTCAGCGATTTCGTCTCGACAGCGAATTCAGCGACAGAAATCGCTGAATTCCAAATAGAAATACAGCGTCCAATTTTATTTAAAATACTAAAAATTTCACAATAATTCAAACAAACAGTATTTGCAAATACACTACACTTCGGTTAAGGTCATATTGATAAAGCAACTTAAATAACATCCTATGCAATTCATTCGATGACATCGCAATGCAGCGATTGGTGTTTATAAGTCGTGAAATCTGCTATGTAGTCGTAAAATCGAATATAAACCTAACGAGTTACTTTGTTTGCTATCAAGGTTTCGGCATTTGTATTACTGAGATATACAATCATATTGTAGATATTGTACAGTCTGTCAAGAAAGTGAATAAAATGGATTTTTGATGAGCTACATTTTTTGCCATTGCAATATTAAAAAGTCAATAGTAATAAACACACAGTGACAGGAGACAACGCTCCCATTTGATTTTTTCACTTTCATGACTGAACTTTAAAAATGTAATTAGACCTGCGATAACTTAACTATGCAACTAGAAGAGCTGCTCTGGAATTGTCACCTAAGTTTGATTTTAACTGGATTCTGAATTTTTTCATCACAATAATTGTTAATGACATTCGACAAAACAATGCAATCGGATTTCAATTAGCGTGGTAGGAAAGCAATGGAACTGAACTCCTAATCGCATATCGTAATATCACACGGTATTTTATTTTTTATACGATAGTTAATTATTTTTGCGCACAAAACCGGGGACCGTACACAAACTGATTCATTCCAAGACGTTCACACATTAAAACTGAATTAATTCAGTTGTCTCAGAAACATTACCATCATAGGGGCGCAACGGTCACTCGGTGTGAACGCTTCCTGGTCGAATTATTATGAAATGACAGAAATTATCATAACAGGCTGTCGCGTCGCCCACTGGCCCATTTGAATCGCAAAACGACAATAAGCCGTAATCCCCATTGTACACCGCCAATTACGCGCTCTCCCCTTCTGCGTGAACAGGCAAATATTGTGGAAATATGACAATAATAGTGACGCAATCCGTTTATACAAAATAATCTGTACAGAATAAAAATGTCAACGGAAAATTATTTCTGGTACAAAAGTCTTCTATAACATGTTTTTGTTGTATTATTTCACCACATATTTACATTGAATTTGGAATGAAATTATGTACAGTATACGTATAGTACGTTGAATGAGAATAAAATTGAATTCAACTATGAATTTACAACAAAAAAAAACAATAGGTAATTTTATAAATCGATTATTCTTTAATTTTGTCTAATAATACACAACATAGTTTTAGTAACATTTTAACTAATTTGCTTACTTAAATGAATGAAAATTTAAGAAGAATAATATACAAACATACGCAGCACGCTTCATCAATATATAAAATAAAATCCAAATATTTATTTTATTACAGTTATCAGACGAGTAATAATGATCTCATTTTATGCAAGGAAACAATTACAAGAAAATATCATTTTCGTGTCAACGAAAGGTCATCCTGCATTAGCCCCATCGCATCGCTGAAACAAAATAGCAAGATTACAGAAAACTTCCTTCGTATTCGTGGTTGATCACCATTTTATTTACATAATGATCGTTACCCAACTAGACGGGATAGACTAACTATAACTTTATTTCACCATTATAGAAGAATCGTAGGGTATAACTAGGTATTATAAAATATAAATGAGCTCAATGGCGGACTTATGGCAAATGCAATTTTTTAGACCACCAATATCGCACCCAGTACCTGGGTTGTCAAAGTACCCTGAAAATTCTCAAAATACATATATGGAGGAAGACAGTCTGTAGGACCTTATTACAAAAGAGATCTAGAAGCTGAATTTATTGATCCAAAATAGTCTCGTGCACTTTACGAGTGTGACGTGACTTCAAAAGATAGGTAGGCTATTGTTTTCCTCATTTTAGCGCATGCTCGGTTGTTTCCTCAACATTTTTATGCGTTTTTTTTCACTTCATCTTCTGATAATCCTCAACGAGAGGCCTAACCACATTTTGAGTTTGTCTTTAACACAGGACCAGGCGACTTGTTCCCCACGTAAAATGAATGCAGCACTCCTGGAGTAATGTACAAAACATTGTAAATGTATCACGGATGATATTTAAACATCTGTTCTGTCCTTACTTTATGGCTAATAGCGGCGAGAGGGCTATACAGCTCTGCATCAATCTTCTCGATCGTCACTGTCGACTTCGCCTCGGCCGGCCCCTCGATTAATCCCGAGCGTTTCCGATTAGCGCCGGAGACTACGAAAAAACAAATGTTCCAATTATGAAAATCGAAGCTCTTTTGTTTGCCTACTCCATCATTCGATAATAAATATAATCATAAATTTCCTGTATAAAAGTCGTGTTGAATGCACACTTGTAATTTCTGTCTTAGCTTTATTGAGTTTGGATATTTCTTACTGAGTAGGTATATTTGTTTTGATAAAACCCTAATTTGTGCTAATAATGACGAATTTAAGTGGGTTACGTCCGAATATGGAGGTGGTCAACGAGAGGATTTCCTGTCGAAATGAATAATCCACAGACAGACAAACAAGAATTCGTCGAGTAAATATGTGCAGACGCGCGAGGCGCCATTCTATTGAAATTGACGAGGTTTTCCCAATTAAGCGATGAGACGTCAAAAACATTTTTTTTGGTAATGTAAATGTAAATTTGAGTATGATTAAGTGCTATTTGCCTCATATAAGAACTTATTGCCTAGCTACAGTATTACGTATGTTTATACAATTTCTTTTTACTAACTTTTATTAAACTTGCATTGTATGTTCGGATGGAATTTTGTAACTCAATTTTGAAGCAGATATCTTCAAGCGATGAAGCTGAAATTTTGTTAACACGTTTATTTTTTTTGACAATGCATTATTATTATATGCATGACCAGAAGGAACTATTCCTGGGCTCCAGACGAGGGAACTCATTAACGATTTACTGCACGGACATGATTTAAAATTTTAAATGCAATAAAATCTCTATGGCAACCATACAAGCTAGTGTCATTTTAGTTTAAAAAAACTTATTTGCGATAACTGAAACGTGGTTACTGCCGATAAACAAATTTAGGATAAAAAGTGTGAGGTTACTAGAGTTGGCGTGAAAGTAAAATAATGATCCATCCATCCATCAATAAATTGTTAAGGTCAACTGGACCGCAACCTACCTAAAAGTTCACACAAATCAACTTACAAAATTTCATTGGAAATTCGCCTCTATTACCGCCATTATAGTGGTCAATGCGGTTAACTTGACGGCATGATGAATATGTAACCCAGTGTCTTAGGTGAGCGGCATAACGCAGCAAAATGCGATGCGACACTGCACGTATGTATGTAATATATATTTTACTACTGAGCAAGAAAATAGGGTATCAACCCACCTGTGGAAAATGGTCACCTATAGACTGCTATAGACGCCTACAACAAGAGGTGTTAGGGGTCATACGCGCTTTGCCGGCCAGGAATTAAACTTTTCACGCCGTATAATGAGTAATTTTGACAATGAAAACCAAAAAGAAATGCATATATGCATTGCGCCGGTTCGTGTTGGTTTTTCGCTTTTATCGCTCATCTAGGACGTCAAGTGAGCGATGTATTTCGCACGATGTGACCCAAACTGACTTTTACAGCTCAGTAAATATATTAGACGGAACCGGAAGTGTCAAATGGCGTTTCGTTGTCTGTCCACGGCCCGTTCCTCGTAGTGCTAAGTGCGTCGATGTAATTGTCCCGCCAATGCAAATGTTTGAACTGAATTCTAATTATGGACACGCTCTCGTATTCTCGCATATTCCCATGGTGTGTCCCATTTTGTGACAACAGTTAGCATTTAGATAACAATGAAGTGTTTTGCCCGATGATTGAAATACGTGAGAGGTCAAGATTAAAATCGGGTTAAGTATTTTAAAAATTGTATATAGAAGTAGGGTGTTTTTTATAAATATGACATTACCCTAAGGATTATATTTCCCAATCTTTATACAAAAAATTTTCAATTCATACAGCATGTCAATGTTTGAATTTGTCGGCGCCTCACTTTCCAAACCCGACTAGACTAATACTTTGTTTAACGGATTTCCTTGTTGACATTGCGATGTCAGCTTTGATTGTGGACTCACGTCGATTAAATGATCTGGCATAAATCGCTTATGCTGCTTTCGTGTCTGCTTTAGACTACACAGTTGGAGAAGTAAACAGAATAGCTTGTTAGATAATGGCTCTTGAAGAATTTTGATACAGATATCAGTACATATGGAATATTGTGCCAATAAGTGAAGACAAAGTTAAACAGATTTTTTTCAGCTTTTGATGGTCTTTATTTACACATAAAAAGACATAAAATAAAATATTAGGTAATAGTACATTTTTTTACAGATAAATTAATATACTCTGCCGGTCTACTGGCAAAAACACCTATTTCCAAAATTTAAATTTTTCACGTCTTAAATGTTTTTATTTTGTATTTTTTTTATACGTCGAAATGTGACGTGTATATGTTGATTCAAATTAACATATTAATATTACAAGACGGAAGCGATCTAACGGTGACAACCACGTGAGCCCGCATGTCGGCAGACATAGCTAGTGCATTTAGAGGTAGTAAAACATGGCCACTCATGAATAATTGGCGATAGCGGAATTAATAATATTAAGTGGTTCAACTCAAGCGTAGAACCGACCAACGCTCGTGATCAATAATTTTGAGTTTTAGGTGTAACATAAAAATAACTAGATGTTGTCCGCGCGGCTCCTCTCATGGCAGAAATAATCATGTGTTTTTTTTTATACAAACTTTGGTGGGCCAATATGAGGATATGGGGCCATTAAAATACTTTAGGGGTTGATTTTTAAAAAAGAAAAGTATGTTATATCTCTGGTAAATTTTTTATCAAAAGCGGTATAGCCGTGAAAGCTTGACAAATAGACAGACACATATTTATAATATTAATGGATATGTGCGATTCCAGGTAGTCCAATATTCTGCTATAAGTATTCCAATAACTGTAATTCTATCGTAATTCATCTACAAAAAGTATACGATCTATAATATCATAGTATAGACGGTAGGCATATGGAATATATTTTTCCTTCAAGTCGACATACGTTTTCCTTTTAACATAAGTACCTATGCGACTGGAAAATCTACTTACATGTCACTCATAATTGCAAAGATATAGTGGCAACTACCGCCGCAGATAGCGTGCAGTAATGTGCAATGAGCATGTATCACTTAGTGATAAGTGATAACAGTTCCGCTCGATTGGACGGGGAAATAGAAGGACTATATGCGATATAATACGACTTCTTAATCATATGTGTTGTGTTCATTGAAATGTGACAATTGTACTTTTTTAGCTGCAAATATTCAATTTGTTAGAAACTTAATTTACAAGTTTAATTAACGCAAGGTGAGAGTTGTAAACTGCTATAGCTCTCGGAATAACAGAGTAGATATGGCTGAGATTTCTAAATCAAATCTCCTGAAGACTAGATGTATTCTTATACATGCGAATATTACTAATATTATACATGCGAATGTCTGTCTGTCTGTTCCGCTTTCACGACTAAACCGCTGTATCGATTTTGACAAAATTTGGTACGCATGTAGTTAAAGACTATTTTTATATAAAAGTATCAATATCTATTTGGCTCTCAGAAAGCTACATACCTACATACCTATTCAAAATATTAACCCAATGTTAATTTATATATTTTAATTGTTACAGTTATACGAAATCAGCGACGACCCACAAAGGAAAGAGTTTCTCGACGATCTGTTCTCATTCATGCAAAAACGAGGTAAGTCCATTTTCCCACATTTAGATCCGACATTATTAAACATGCATAGATTAATCCTCTGTAACAATTGATGTTTCTTGTAATTTATCATGGGTCTAAATGCTCCATTCACGATCATCGAAATGATACAATACGTCCAATATAAATAGACATTTAAGCTGTAACAAATAGCTTTGAGACTGAGCTCTCCGTCGTTTGGAGCTTCGATAGGAATCAGATATAAGTTAAATCAGTCATTGGTTGTATAAACGATTTTATATTGTGGAGATCGGTGGTCAAGTGATAAGATCTGAATGATTGACGACTCTGGGCCGTTGTAGTAGAACTGTGAGCTATTAATGAAAGCAATAGAAGCTTGAGATATTAGTGAAACATCACATGCAATAGCTGTTTATTATGGATATGTTTCAAGGCTCAAGGTAAGTGAATACATGTCATATCGAAATTAAAAATAAATATTGTCAAAGATTGAATTTAAAATCGATTTGTTGTGGTGATTACGTGAAGCACGCTTACACATTAATCTCAGTTATTAATTAAGGCTATAGAACTGTTACGTACAGAACGAGTGTGGGAATTCGCCATATGGGCTTTATCCATAAAGATAATCATTATATTTTAAATATCATAATAGAAATAATTAAGCAGGAGAACTCCAATCGCCTCCAGCGTGATTGTGGGCGAGTGATTGATAACTCTGCCTCCGTCTCGCTTTTAATTGTGCACTTGCATATAGTCTGTCTCTCTCTGGCATTAATTGATCTTTGTTGTAAATGGCGCCATCACTGTCGTTGGATCATGTTGATATCTCCCGCTTGTTTGTTGTGGAATCAATATTGTTGTTATTTTAATATTGTTAAACTGTAAATGATTGAACAATTGTTGGTTTGGTCAGTCTTAAATTTTAATCTGCTTTGTTAAAAAAATAACTCTTCTAAGGTAATTTTTTTTAGTAGTAAGGATTCAGTGAACAATTTCTTGTATCGTGTTGTCTATACATCAACTATGCGTTGAGGTAACTCAACAAAAAAATAGCCAAACACTTTCTTAATAATAATTGGCAAATGTAATTTACGATGGACGATTAATGATACTTAAGATTAACGTCTACGTTGTTATATTTAATAGGTACTATTTTGATGAATTTATACTTATAATACTTTATCTAAGCTTATATTATATAAGTCGTTTTTATTAAATATTTATTTATGCTTCTTTCTATTGCGATTACATACACATATTTTTATTATTTAAATAAATAGTAAACACATAAATGATATGTAGATATGTATACCGATAGATAGACATTGCTGTTACGTTTTTATAGTATGTTTACGCTATATTTATTGAATAAAATTAGCCTTTTTCATTAGGACTATTATTATTAATTTAGCAGATGTAACTTCAGGTGGCACATCTAAATGCTGTCATCCAATTCCAAACGCAATAGTTTGTCCAGCCGACTATTATCGTCAGGGTAATTACACTTTAACAACTAGTTATAATAAAATATTGTTTAAAGAATTCCAAGATCAATTATTAAAACGGTTTGGTGTCCATCATATCTTCACTCAATTAATGTCAGTGAGAATTTTAAGAAGATCGATGACAAGTGAAATCTTATATTTATTAATTGAGAAGAGAATTAAGAAAAATAATGATGTGTTTAGTTTTAATATTCGGAGCTGATTTTCATTTTTTGATAAAGAATATTAATTAATTTTACTCTTTTTTTTAACAAATAATTAGCGAAATGTGATTTACTTTTTTAAATAAAAACTCATAAAACAATAGTGCCAATTAATTTATATTGTAGGTGTGCGTTTTGTTTCTCGATATTGTAACTGGCGGCCAGTGAGCACACGTTGAGAGTATCACACCCCGCCATCGCAACAGGCTGCTTATCTTGTTGGAATAAATTATTATTCAATTTATCACGACCAACGTAACCAATAAACTTCTGGTCGTTATTACGCGCAATGCGATAACAGCCAGAACTAATCGCCATTCGTTTGATTTCCAAACAAGATTAGATTCAATTAAAAAATAATAAAACTTATTTATATCCCTTGCATCACAGCGAATTTGCTCAAGTCGTAGCATTTGACAAAAACATTCGACTGTGGTATTTGAATGCCTCAGGGCATCTTAAATTAGTAGAATTAATTTATTCGACCCAGGCTAATCTCGCATATGTGCCTCCATCACTCCGACTGATCTCCTCGTATTAATAATGTTTTATCATTTATTATTGCTCATGAGTAATGAAAGTTAGCCCGCCACGCCCCGCGCCTTCTCTGCACTCTGTCTTCGTCTTGTGTTTGAAAAAAGAAATTAAAAACGATGTTTTTTTCTTCTTTATTAAACTCCGACGTTTAATTTAATGCCAGCGACAAACGATTATGTAAATGATGATCAAAATATTGCTAGCATGGTGGGTGTTCCTGAATCGATTAAGTTTTTGACGTTTATTTGACGATGCGCTCGCGATTTTTTTCAATCTATCAATTTTGCTATTATATTATATTATATTATATTATATTATTATTATATATACCTCACTAACATCACTCGTATTTCGACACAAGTTACAAATTAAATCGACGAAGTTCTTTTTTTGAATGGCTGCTAATATATCTTTTCATTGGCTATAATGATGACGATGTTTACTTTTATTTTTCGTGTCCAAGATATTATCCCGAGATCCTTAGTCAATGAGCATGTTATTGAGGGTGGTGCGGGCGGAGGTCGCGGGGGGTACGGCGTGTAACCACGTGGCCAGCTCGTTAGCAGCTGATTGATCGGCCATCGGCCTTCTGACTCACCTACAGGGTGACGTTGAATTGTGGCGCCAACTCTCTGGGTCACGAATTTGAATTTCGAACGTGCAATCGCGCAATATGATCGTATCTTTATATATTATTTTAAATCTTTTGATTTTTTTATTATTGAAAATCATTTATAAGGATTTTTTAAATTTTCTTTTATAAAAAAAATTGTAATACTTTTGTCAATTTAAAGTTTAAAAAAATATTTTTTTGCTGAAATTATACCTATAAAAACTAAGAAGAACCATTATAAGAAGACCATTATAAGAAGTTCCATAAGCGCATTTCAATCACCATGTATATACACACCTATTGTTTCACTTGTTAATAGCGAGTGTGGTATAACTAATAACATCTCATTCGGATTCATTTCCCGTGATTAATTATCTGTTTAATCGATATAAGATGTTGTGCCAACAGCCTTCTCAAGTTTCTGATGACTGCACATCCAAAATTCAACTTTGAAATTATATTATTGAGGTATAATTTTGTGTGGTGCAAGGCTGATGATAGATTAGCTTAAAGAGTTGATCTATCAAATTTTTTTCGTCTCATTGAAGCCTTTGTTGGGATTTTAATTGGTGTCTTAAACTCGCCTGTAGTTAATTCGATTTTGACTCGAGTCCAGTCATTTGTTTTCCACAGTCTTGGACTAATGTAAACTTGATTGATTAGATAAGACATCGATTCGGGGCGGGGCGCGCTGTAGATTTAATTGTACGGCGAAAATCTTTTGTTATTACAATTTTAATTAGATTTTTTTGGTTATTTCTCTATTTTGAGCAATTATTTCGTGTCAAATTAAAGCAATTTTTTTGCCGTAATTTTTATGTAGTTTAATACTGATTAAAAATCTTCGATTCAAAGCATGAGCTACATGTAATGCAAATACATTTAAAAAAAAAAATTCTGTAAATTTTTTTTCCTGACTATTGTTTTGAAATTAGTGCGTTGAATTCAATAAAATATTCAATAAAATTCATAAGATCTGAACGGTCATAAATATATTCTGAACTTCTCTAACAGTTTCAATCGGTGTATATCCTGTTTTCGTGGTAAAGAAATCTTTACGTCTATAGAATAATAACATGGGAGTCAATGAAGTGGTAAGTGGTGTGGGGATTCCATTACTGCTTTATTCGTCGTAATTATTACTCCGATTATAGTCCGGCTGTGACGTTTATTTACCAAAACGTTCGAATGGAATTTCTATAAATTAAATTAACAGCAATGAGTGTCTATTATTGCCGGGTAAAGCTAACAGTAATGTCGCTCTGTTTTAAATAACTCAGGATTGATGATGCGAGCTGAATAAGGGTGAAGATTGATGACACACCGACAGGCTGAGGCGAATTCCGCATAGCCGTGTTATATGTAATTGTTTTAATTTTGTTTCAAATTTGTTGTAAACTTTTTTTTAATAAAAATTATTAATAAATTATCCGCTTAAACTGGTACCAGCGTGTAGGTGAAGTGACTTCGAAGATTTTGTGCTATGTGTTTCAGATTTTACTCTAAGCATCGATCTAATGTCATTAAAATCTTTACAGTCGTTTGGCGTGATTGAGATTGACATACAGATATTGCATTTGGGATAAGTCCGCCTTTGCGATTATTTATGTATGATTATGTTGTAACTTATGACTCCTTTGTAAATGGTGCAATAAAGTATATTCATCTATGTACATACATACATATATACTTACATTCGTAATTTTAATTTAATATTACTTTAAAAAGTTGTTTTTTTTGTTGAATTTTCCTTTTTATTCTGTCTACAAAATATATTATGTTAGTTCAATATTTCCCTTCCTCATGATAGTGGTGTAATTTATTAACACTTCCTACGCTAAAATATCAATCATACAATGATTAAATTTTTCCGCTCAATTTGCACTACGCTAATAATTGTTTACTTAGTGATTCTTTGAATAAGTACATAGTTTTATAGAATATATTTCATGAGTTGTTAAAGATAAGGAAAACTTTTGAAATAAATACGTATTAGTCATACTTTGTGTTTATACATCGATAGAAGTTATTGGATCTAAATGTTTGACTAGCAGGTACGTCTTAGCTCAGAAAATCTTTATTCATGCATGAATATAGTTTCATACGTTCTATGCCCATTTCATTAAAAATATGGCCGGCATAAAACAAAATGAAAAAAAATATATATCCCGTCTGATTTCCAATAAAACGTTTTGAATGTGGAACGCCCTCGCGCGGCAGTCACAGGTCGCCTCGTAGACATTGTGACGGTCATCTCGCGCCAATAACGGTTTCGCTTGTCACGCTTTCAATGGCAATGTTGCAAGGCATAGGCCGATAGCGTGTATGATGATAAATATTAGAATTATTATTACATTATATTAATATTTAATCGAAGAATGTAGTAAAATTTTTAAACTAACTAAAATTTCTGAACGTTTATACGTTATAGGAACAATATTAAAGAGAGAAATTATGTAGAGCCAAATAATTTTCGTTGTAATATACAAATATTATATTCAACTTATAAGTATCAGCCAAAAGTTTGTCAACTTTGAACTGAAATTAAGATATTTCTATAAAAGATTTATTTAATCAACATTTTGTCTCAACAATCTAGAAAATTCAAAATTTTTGAAACATGATATCTAAAACCAACTTTCACTACATATAAGCATGATCATCGCGGTCAAACTGTTGAGATGCTACTGGTTGGTTTGTTTACCTTTGAACGCTCGTTTTAAAAACAGAACCCATTTTCCAAGTCAAATTAAAAACGTTGACATTCCATTTTACGTGTTCGGTGGCGTTCCAAATACAAATAAAACATCGCTGGCTATAAACGTAAAGAGGTAATAAAAGAAACATCTTTCTGATTTCAACAGATTCCTTTAAGATTATGATCGATTATATTATTTTTGTCGTGTTTTCAGTGTCGTGAAAAATGCTCGAGACATTTCATCGTCGCGGTCTCGCAGCGTATCGGGATCAAACGCGCGTCGGCAGCTGCTTGATTCTTAAACAAATAAAAAATGGAATTAATCAACATTTTTCTAGTGATGGGAAAGATGATAAATATCTTTGGCGACGTCTTCTTATGACTGTGTCACGGAACTTTGCATTCTTTTTGGGAGGCACGTATGGGTCTATCTATCAAATAACTATTTATTTATTGTTTGTTATACAATTTTTCAGCGGAAATAAAACAGTTCACTGATTCACTCTATTCTTAATCAATTGACAAATTTTGTTGAACAAGACAAAAATGAAAAAAGAACTAAATTAATTACTCAAATTAGAGATAGCTCTCGTCTAACTACACCCTACACCCACGAAAGAAAGAACCAAAGTATTTAGCACATGTAATACCATCGTTTTCTATAGTTATGCAATAAAAAATAGTTACTATCCCTATCCAAGTAGTCTATTATACCACAAGTTCGAATTGTATTAGTTCATTGAATCAGGCGCCATTACTTTCAAGACTAACTATGGAATCTATGGATGAAAATCCATAGATTATGAAAACAAGAAAAATCGTGTAAGCGTTTCCATCACTAGCGAAGCAAATTAACATCCGTATTTTCCTACAAAGCGGGCTCAAATTCGAAGCTAATCTTAAACTCAAATTAATATATCAAAGTCCGGACAACATTTTGTTACACATTTTTTATTAATCGCCCACATTTACGACTCTATTAATATGATCTCGAGTTAAATGAATCTTTTGTTCTGTCCTTAATAAATACCTCTTTGATGTCAAAAGAATTTATATCAGATGCCGGCCATTTTGATGTCATATCGTCTCGCGATTTATTTTATTGTCTACAAATTGTAGTTTTGGTTACTTTCATTGCGTGTTAATGAAATCAACATTTTTATATTTTTTTCATTCGAAACTAAGGCGAATGGAATTCAATCTGTTCATATGCCCTTCAAAAATAAAAAAAAAAACTAGGTATGAACATAATTCAGTGAGTAGGTACGGATCTTATAAATACTTAATCGTAGATCAACTTGTCATCTAGCGTCATCAGTCATCTTTATGAAACAAATAATAAATATTTGCATATTGACATTGTCTTTTGTAATTTGACATAAAATATCGCTTAAGTTTTTGTATAAAACATGTTTGACCCACAGACATCGAGTATAAGTTATGCCTATATTCTTATGTGTGTGATTTGACCTCACATTGACATGGATCAGTGTGTATTAGTCTAAAAAGTACTATGGAGATAAAAATGAGGTGTTGTTTTTATTGTACATATGTATATAAAGAAACAAACGGCATTCACCTTTTTTTAAATAGTACCTTTAGTATTATTTTTACGTCAAAATCATACAGCAGCGTGTTCCCTATAAGTAGTTATTTTTTCAATATACATATCTCGAAAACCCAACTCAATATATAAAGGTGTTCATAAAAGATATACCTACCTACTAGTTAATATATTCAAATAATAAGAACCGGTCCTAACCAAACCTATACCAAAATCGAATCGATTCAGTGCGTTGAATACCACGCGCGTGTTAATCGATTATGTTTAGGTATCGATTACAACAGCCGATGAAGAATTTAAGTATAACTGAGGTCCATTCACTTGTTGGTTTTGTTTGCTTAGAAGTTAAATTAAAAAAATATGACATATATACAATTTAGTATCTCTTTTTTTAAAAGGGCAGTGAAAGAACTACAGCTAGTTTAATTTAAATAATATTTGTGATTTACATAAGTCTACATACTTTCGTAATTTCTCTACTGAGTAGTAATTTATCAAACCATGATCACGGAGACCCACAAGGTTCATAATAATAATATTGAAGCAATGGTGAGTCTATAAACCCACTTCGTAGTATAAAAATCCGTTATTTCAAAATTAAACAGATTTTTCAATTTAAAATAACGGTAAAAGTGTTTTAACAGAAAAAAAGATTCGAAAATTGAAATCTGTGTCTCATTTGCACATAATGGATTTCTTGTGATTGTCATGATGATTTGTTTTTTTCTCAAATATTGGAATTTCTTCGAAATATAAAAAGTTACTTTATATAATAAAAAATGTAAGACAAGTTAGAGTTGAAGATTGTATAAAATCGTCAAACCAAATTCGTCCAGATTATAAGATCTCTTTGAGAGACGAATAAAACCATTGATATCCTCATACTAGCAGTGTACCCTGGTTTGAGTCCATTTTGTAAGCCCATTGTCCGTCTGTCCGTCCGCATCAAATGTGCTCATAAATCATATTCGTCATAATTCGATACGACTTACAATGAAACATCTCTGTTCTTATTTGAATATTAAGAATCTGTGACAAGTTTTTATGTTAAATGAACAAAAGGCCGCTTAGAATTCGGCACGGATAACATTATGACGAAATAAGAAACGAATACTTTTGGTTGTAATTTTTAGTATTCTTTTGTGACCTGATTTATAGTTGTGAATTGTAATTGTATAAACGAATAAATTGATTAATAGTAATCATTCATAAACATATCACTATGATGAACTAGTTTTACTAATGCTTATATCATCTTGTAGTAATAGGCATTTTGAAAAAACTTAATCCAGATAAATTACCTAAATACCTAAACAAAACTTGATAACAATGTTACTAAGTAGGGAATCAGGCATTCGAACAGATGAAAAATGTCCTAAAATCTTTAAACATTTTGCATTTTCATAAAAGTCTAATTATACTGGTCCAATCAATCAAGCAAACCAAAATACACTCCCTATATTCCGAAGTTGTGTAACACGCATAATAGCCTTGTTAGTATTTGAGGACCTTATATAGTGGAATCACAACTGGCAGCTCAGCTATTGTTGCTCGGCCCCACACATGTGTTTACGCGACAAGCACGTTCCTTTACTTTGTCGCGCGACATCCATCGCGACATGTCACACCCCTATTCCCACCACATAAGGTCGAAAATACACTCGAGTGAACTATCAGCAGGGTTAATTTTAAAATTCGACGTGTGAAGGCATTTTATTGGGGTTTATTTAGAAATTGCTACATTGTTTGTTGAGGCTAGAGTTTGCGGATGTAATTCTGTGGCATGCTTCGAATAAATACATATTTTTTTATTGATTGCGAAATTCTAACCGCGTAATATAATACTAAATTCCTCGATTTATTTACACGCGTTTAGATGAAGTTTGTTACATACCTACAGATAGAACTCACAATTCAATATCTCTTTATCCCTAAATTCCGACGGGAGCGAAGTCCTAGAACGCAAATATTATTTATATATCTATTGGCATTGGATACAAATAAATTATATAAGTCTAAATTTAATGAGTCAAACCACCAACCACACTTAAAAGTATATAATTTTTCAATAGCGTTAAAAAGGAGGGCCGACAACTTCATTGGGATTCGTTTTAAAATCACCAATTTGTTATCTAACAAAAACAAATACGTGACCACCAACACATCGACTATAAAAGACCTTTCGAAAATGTTCCTTACAACTTTTTCTTAAAGGCAGGAGTCCTTTGAATCGATGGGCACAGGCAAAAACGTGATAAGTCCATTGTAATCTCGCTGACGCCACGGAGGCTTACAAACGTTAATTGCTTTGGAATCCTCTCGTTGTCGATAACTAACTGTTTTATTATTGTATTTTGTCTACCTGTATCGAGGACATTGCAATGGATACAGACGGTGAAAAAATTGTAATCGTTTGACTCACGATCCAGCTATGTTATCGAGTTATCGATGTTTGTTTGGGCGCGCGGCGACAATCGAATATAATTCTGTATTAGGTAAAAAAGTAATTAAACTTTTTATCGGTTTGGGTGTGTTAGAACAGACTTAAAAATGGAATGAACTCACATAATATAGTTTGGTAGAAATAAATGTAGGTCAGTCGGACTAATTTGACAATTTGGCTTGTTCTAGTCATGCTATTATAGTCTTTATTCTCGTAGTTATTGTTTACGTCGTATTACAGACATCTATTCATTGACTGTGTACCCTTGCATACAAACTTTTGTCTGACCATTTGATCTTTTCACAAATTTCTTTGAATTGTTGTAATAAAGTCTACCTAAAAACTTTAAAACGGAAAATTCCAGATGCAGATATAAAAACAAAAGAACAAAAAAGACAATGTGCACTTTGTGTTCTAAAAATTTGAATGAAATTTAGCAACAGCGCACTCTTAAGCTAACTAATATTATAAATGCGAAAGTAAGTTTGTATGTTACCTTTTCATGCTTTACCTGCTCAACCAGTCCTCTTGAAATTTTGCATAGTTACCTGTAGTTTCAAGTACAAGTTACGTAAGTACAAAATAAATGTTCCTGCGGGAAATTCAAGCGGGCGAAGCTGCGGGGGAAAGCTAGTGTAAAATAAATACGAGCACAGACACTTCTTTGTAGATAAAATTACTTAGATATAATAAAATAAACTCAAATACCTTCCTTAGGTACTAGAATATAAAATAACCTATATCAATCATAACATTATACACAATCTTATTGTATTCAATTATGAAAAGAATTTCCAGTATTTATTTACGTTGACGCTGCTAATAGAGCGTGCCCGCAGTTGTAATCCAAAGTTTATTGTAATCGTTCAAGAAATAACTTCTTAGTATTGGAACTATGCATTAGTAGAGAGGAAGCATGCATTATTCTACTTGATATCGGCCTGATTGCAAGATCGGGGGCAATTTACTAGTTCTATAGCATTTCGTAGAACGGCGCCGGCGCACGGCTCACGCCGCATCGCTCTATGTGTAATTTATGGCTTATTTCCACTTATTTCGAAGTAATTGTACCTTTCCTAAATGTTGTTGGCGTGTTGTAATTTGTAACAATGTCTTCTCTAATAATCAAATCTAACTTGTTAGCATGATTTATATTTATGTCAAAATCTGAACTTTAATTACCGTTTCATTTAATTACATTTATATCGTTACCTTTTGATTTGTCTGAAGAAAAAAGTGTTTCTCTTTTTGTACCGTAAGTATTCGTGACTCGGTATTATATTATATTATGACACATAACATTGTCATATAAAAAAAATAAGTGGCACGTGTACATTTTGCTTTTGTGTTATTGCTGATCCAATTTATTCTTTATTGACAGTGCAATTATTAATCTCATTGCTATTTAAATGAGTTACAAATACGTCTAACGTTTTGTTTTTATTATATATGCATTGTTTTAGATCAAAATAGTCATTTAGAGGCTTGACAGCTTTAAAATCATCATTTATACGTCTCATCACAAATAGAAAGTTACGATGATTACAATTCGGAACCGGATCGGGGTTCGACTCCTTGTTTGAATCTCTTTGGAGTTAAGTAGCGGAACTTTAGTCCACAATTGGGCATATGTACGGTTTGTCCAAATCGTTCTAATCGACGAGGTCGCGACCATAGTTGATAACGATTGACTACAATGACTAAAAAAAGACTGAATTTAGAAAAATATTTTGTTTAATGTTTATAAAAAGTCAGCTGTTTATATTTATTACATAATCTCGTTTCTATACCTAGCACATAGTTTAAATTGCCTCAGACACATTCTGTAATTAGGCACTTAATTATTATAATTGTCTAATTGTCTCCCAGATCTCATGATAGCTCGGATTCTCATCTTGATAGCAACTATAACTATGTAATTTAGACCCCTGTTTATACCTTTACATATAAGTGCGGCTTCTTTTGTTAGAATGCGATACCGTCGCAATTTCATATGTTTCCTCGTACGATGTGTCTTTCTCATATAGTTTTTAGTATTGTAGAAGACATATAATCACGACCAATTAATGTTAATGTAATTATGGACACAATCTAGATTTACTTTCGTTTTAATATAATTACTCATTTTAGCTCAGTGTGCATACAATACTTGTCAATAGATGGCGATAGGTAATCGTAAAAGTCATGGTTTGATAAAATCTGACATCAGTCCAATAACAATCGAAAAAAAAAGAAGAAAAAAATATCTTCATTAAATATATCTTTTAACTATAATACATGTTATTGAAAAGTAAAAATGATAATGTGCTTATAACAATATTAACAAAAAATCTGTTCCAAGGACCAGTGTATGAAGTGTTTAAGTTTTATTAGAAAACATTTTGCAAGTATTGCGATGGTTGAACAAGCGGAGCAAAGCAAAATCCAAATCGCTATTATTTATTTTGCATGTTTATAAACTGAAAAATTTGCACAGAAATAGCGTGTTGTAATAGTCTAATTCCATAGAAATTGTATAATGCCAGTGGAGGTCAACCTAATGCGTGGCTGGTACATTCGTGAAACCAGATACAGTATAGTAATTGATTTCAATGTTTCATGCATTCTTCTAGGTTTGCCTAAAATAGGTTTATTTTAGTTTTTTTCTCTTTAACTAAGTACATATTCTTTTTTTCGAGTAAAATTGGTACAATTGGTGTAATTTTATTCAAGTTGGACTTCTATGATTGCCTACCACGTCTGGTAGCATAGACATTAATAAAGTTAAACTGTAAACTAGTGTGCAGATTTCTTCGCGATGTTTTCTTTCACTGGAAGCAAGTGGTGTACATATTATATTAAGCTCATTTGATTAAAAAAATAATCTTCCTTGATTTTTAATGAATGTCTTCTGACAAACCTCTTTTATAGAAATTAATCTGAATGAAATTGTCTCCTGTAATTGTTACCTACTGGCCTATTTTAATGTCAACAAACGTTTCTAGCAGTCAAGTTATAAATAAAATAGCTCGATTAGCGTTTACCTCATAAATCACCCAGTGTATAGTGTCACAACACATCCACGCGCTCTCTGATCTCAGTACCATTCAAAAATTATACTTTCTACCACTCAGACGGCAAAGCTAATTACTCTAATGCGTTTATTTTTTACTTTTGAAGTAGGACAATGCCGTTTGCTTAATGTTATCAAGATTAATATTGTTAATACTCATTTGATACAACGTATGCATTTTGTTTAGTATTTTTACAGGTTTTTCTAGATCTTTCGATCGTTTTCCATTGACTGTAATTTTTCATGCATAAATTATTATGACAGCAACAACAAAATATTTATCATTAAGTTTTGTGATTCAGAAACATGCATATAAATCATCTCTCATATTTTGAGACAACATCTATCTATTTTTACTAAATTCAAAAATATTTTAAACGATAAGTTGTGTTCACTGTTATACAATGAATTTAATTCCCTTGCATTATGATTAAAAGTTTACAGATATTTAGATATTATCAAATGTGTAAAGAGCAAGTGTTGGCTCAGTTCCACCATGCGCATATTGTTGAAATTTCCATTGCTGTATTTAAAATACCAAGACCGTAGCTTTTTTTTAAAATCATAATTAATTTTTACTATTGTTTTATTATGTCGACATTCACATATTGTAAGTGCTTTGTACTATCTTGGTAACGGTCTTCTCATATTATTTCTACGATGTACTGATTGGTTGTATTTTATACTTTGTAATATTGTAGTAATGTTATAACTCCTAGAAGATCTTATATTATCGTCAACATAATTTGGCGATTTCCTAATTTTGGAGCTTCTACATAACCATAAATAAACGGTTTATTATTCCTTGACTAGAGAACTGAACAACCGTATATGTCTCAATGAATTAAATTAATAATAGATATATATGTACAATTTCTGCATTCTGTAATAAGATCTAAGAGCGGTCTCCTCGGTCCATATATTTGATGAGATGTTTTTATTTGCACATTCGTCAATGTGCTCTGTAAGCATTGTTCCGATGATTTAGATCAAGTCTTTGATCACAACCATTACATTTGTTTCGCTAGAATGTTATTAATCAAACACATTTATTACGCTCTCATTCAAAATTAACAGCCGTAGATTAAGCTCTTCTAAGAACTGACTATCAAATATTCTGAGAGTAACTGTTACTTCCCCGATGATGCCTGAAGCAGTATGTATATTGCTTGGTTGTAATATGAGTTCGGCTTCGCCACAAGACCAAAGCAAGCAGTGTACGACGATTGGCGGAAACGTTGACTCAAAGTGTATTGTGTTTGTTAGCCAAGACACAATATCTGAAACATCACATTTCTGGATTATCGCCAATGCTTTATGGACATTTAGGGTGAGTTGCTCCGTCAAATTTAACTTGATTTTAACCGGCGTGCCGCCAACATTTAGACAAAATGTAGTACCTTGCGCTTTTCTGCGTATATTAAAATCAACGTCAAAGTTGACTGTGCAACCCATCCTTACTGTTGTAACGTCATTTGCTTTAGATCCGACATTCTGGATTTGTGTAATAGTAAGATTATTATTGCCAAAGAATGGCATAATTATGTCTTTTTCTTTTATGACAAGTTAATTAAATCTATGTTGACAAAACTCTGCCTATAGATTCCAATTTGTTTTGTACTAGAACAATGTAATAATTCAGGTCAAATTTAATAAAATAAACAAGTAATCAAAGAAATCAGTTCCCAAACAAGAAAACACGAAATCTCCCGCGACGTCTGTCAAATTAGCATCACAAACGAAAATAGCGTCATTCTAATTATTTTGATGACTCAACCGAAATACAATTAATCTTGCCGGTTCTGTGAACTGTCCGAATGACGGACGGACGAAAATATCGTCGCATTTCGCGATAAATAAACTCGGGAGTCGAATATCGGATTTCGATTCCATCGGTGCCGCGTATCAAAGATTTTATACGCGTGTTGGATGCTGCGCGGCGGAGCGCAGTGCCGCGCGCGTTACACTAATATCATTAAGTATTAGTACACACAGTCTGCTGACAATTTTAGTCATTGCCAGTACTCAGATAACTGGAAGAAGTGCATCCTTAGATCCATTTAGAAATATTTGATAAATTATTCACAATAAGATCTCTTGATTACAAAAAGAAATATGTATGTACCGTACCTATGTTCGAAAACGTTTCCAAAGATTGTGCTAACATTACAGTCTTACTTGTAAATCTTTAAATTTTGAAGTTTTCATTTGATACTAACAAATACGAAGTTGCATTATCAGAGAATAAAGAAATAAACAAAAGGGAAACATGTCCTTTACGTCAAGTTCTTTGCAATGCCTCTATGTCTACCATATAGAGGTTACTTAGGGTAATTTTACATATTAAATCAATGAACACATGTAAAATGTCTAAATACCAAATCAACCTAATAAATCAATCGAGCCAACTATCGTATCTAAGCAGGGACCGGAAATCAGCCGCCGCATCCCGATGCCCATTGGGAGAACTTCCAAGCTAGATCTACTGTAAGCCGAGAGCTGTTCAGTGGAACTTTAATTATAATGCTTTTGTAAAATTAGATTTGCCGTCAGTCACGATAGAGTAATTCATAAAGGGTCAGTTGTATCAGTCAGCTTTGACGTCAACTTTAACCTGCGCGCCGATTATATACCTACAATGTTGAACTTTGCGCTGTTGTGCGCAGGCACACTTCCTTGACCTTGTTCAGCTAAGTTATAACTAGCTGCCTCGTGATAGCAAATGATCGAAAACTTTCCAATGCATGTTGAAATATGGTTGACAATGTTACCTATTTGTTTATAGATCTCGTTAATTTTGCTCATATACAAGAAAGAGATGTGCGTATTGGAAATGCATGAGAAGAAACGAGACAGCGCGCTGACATCTTTTGATCTATATCACGTGCCCTGCCCTATATGCCACATTGTATAAGATTGGCCGGATTGGCCCGGGAAATTGTATCGGAATCTTCCATCTCGTCCATTTTCTTTATAATTTTCTTGATCTTCATTTTGATTAAATATTACTGTGTTTTTGTTGACATGCCAACCACATTTCATGGTGTCTTGAAGTCTTGGCATAGTTATATCTGTCGCCAAACTTGTCATATCCATTTTCGTTAAGAAATGAAGCATATCTTTAGTTATGTACTCTAATTTTATGAGAAATGCTTAATATCGCTTAACTACAACCATATTGAATTTAATAATTATGCATAGATGAAATAACGTTTTTACAATATAAAGTTGTACAATTCGACACGGATAGTGATTTATATATAAAGCATACCCTTCACGAGTTAGGTTATAAAAATAATACGATTCATCAAGAGTTGACACAGAGGCACATTGTTTGTGATGCCTCGCCGCCGCCGTCGTCTGCGCCTCGTCTAGCTCCGTACATAAATCATACGCCACAAAATTGGAAACTTGCCTTATAAAAATCCCAAATTATAACTAAGGATCTAAATCCCATAAAAACATAATTTCGAATTTAATCCCGCCGTGGTTTTACGACGACGTAAACTTTGATTAATAACTCGTTGCGGTGAATTTGTATAATGCCCGATAGAGGTTGGACTGGACAATGTTGCAATGACCCATTTTCGGATCGGGTTCGTATTTTGGCGGGAACTGAGACGAAACAATCGTTTTCGGCGATCGAGAAATATGACGCACCGATCGACGCTTTTTACTTGATTTTTATTTCGAAACATGTGCTTGCAGAATTTACCACGCTTAGATACCTTGGTGGACAGTTGACGGCCTTAGTTATACCAATTAAGTATAACACTTTTAAGTCTTATTTTACTGTTTGCTAGCGTTAAAATGTGTGTAGCTCTTTCAATTCGCTTTTCTTTGAACTGCTTGAAACAGTATTATTTTTTATTGTCTTATTTCCCAAAAACCTATTTTCTCTGTATTTAAATACTGTTAAGCTATTGAAAAAAATGTTATTTTAAAATTATTATGATTCGTGCTAATTTTATAATAGCGAGCGGTACGCACGATTACAAGTACGTGGACGCGTCAATCTGTCATTCCGTCACTCGGTAACTTTTTGGTATTTCCTTCGACGCTCACACTTGTCGGATACGTCAGTGTGTCACGTTATTTTTCGATCTGTCACATGATTTGAACAGTATCAAATTTAGCGCAGCGTAGGTAGAATAGGTGAATTTTTTTGTTGCGTAATTATTACTTTTTTATTTAAAAAGTAATGTCAAACTCCCTTCAGCTTAGGAAAGTACATAAATGTGATTAATATTAAAGATATGCATTACTTCACACTCACAAATAAATTTATCAGCTTTTCATTGGCCGTCAGAGGCTTGTAAAATAATATTTAAGGCTTATTAGACATTCGGGCATCGACATCTGGCAGTGGAATGCCACACTCGACAATTCTCGTTACCGATTTATTCATTGGGCACATATATTTTAAGGCATTGTTCCATTACTGTGTTCGAAGTTCGGATACACTTGCTACTGAACTTAAATTGTAATTAAAACATCGGGATTAGTGCAACGTCACTATGTAAGCATATGTTTTTCAACATATTTATAGTCGTAAACATCAATAACTCTTGGAACTAATAAAATTTATTGTTTAAAAATACCTATTATGGAGAACAGGATTTTGTACCTTCCGTTAAATGGAACATGTGGCTCAGGTTGACAGTTCTTCCCAAGTTAGTGTTATTATTTTATGAGGTTGTATGTTTTATTCAAAACATCTAATTAATTTTTTTAAGTTTTACGTAGGTTTAGGCGTGACATCAATAAAGTTAAAATAAAAATCTTCATCGCTATCTCTAATTTTCATATTATATCAAAATGTAATAAATAAAAAAAAAAATATATAATATTGATTAACTATGCCCATTGAATTGTATATATTCACATACATAAAAGTAAATTAAAATGGTTACCAATTGCGAAGTAGATACAGCCACAGGTACAGCGTAGCTGGCGTCGCTTCGACTTGCACTGGAGTTGTATCCTTAAAGGGCACATATATTTTATTGTTGTGCCTCTTGTGCTCGGCTGACCGGCTCGCCGCAGGGCCCTATAAAATTATACGAATAAATAAGCAACAGATCGACTCGTAATTAAAAACATAACTTATTAATATCGTTTATTAACGCTGGCGGGTTTCGCGCCTGCCCAACAGTTTAGTAGATGTTAAATCAAGCGACAGAGGAAGGCATATTTTAATATCGATTTGAATCGGAATTAGTTTTCATCGATTCGTTTTTTTAAGATGCTGGCTGATTGTAAATTATTTCTTTACGACTAGGATTTATAATTTTAATATCGAGTGTTATGAAAATTCATTGACTCACACTCACATCAAATTTTCACGCAAATGTAAATCAATATTATACATAGAAATATACTAATAAATTCATAGGTATTCGAAATCAGAAAATTTGTAAAATAGCAATAAAAAACTCTATCAAAATAAATGTTATAAAACATATAGCTACCTATATGTTTTATATACATATATTTTGTTTCTTTCTCTTTCTTTCTTCTCCTTGGAGAAATAAACACAAGCGCACAAAAAAATATCGAAAGGCGTGAAAGGAACAATAACCCGTTTGATTTATTTTAATATAGTAATTTATGGGCCCTCACAAATTGCCCTCGTGACGGCCCTCTTATCGAGTATCGGCACTCGATAAAATCGTCGATATCCCGATCTGCGATTCTTGATACGTGGTTATTAATGGTACACTCATTGTACTTTTAATGAGTTGTGATTTTTTTCACACCTATCTAGAAATAAAATGGTGGTAACATAGAAAAGTATTGTAAGTATACATTTGCAATCTGACAATAATAGCAGTTGAATAGCTGTTGTATTATTAGTTTATAGTCTAAATAGATAATTTTCGATATTGGTAGGTTCTATATTTCGATAAAATACACATACCTAAATACTCTCATGTCTTACAATAAAGAAAGAAAAAATACGTGCACAATTACCTGATTTCAACAAATAAATAAGTAAACACTTATTAATAAAAACGTTATTCTCTGATTAGCCTCGGAATAGTTATTCATTGTATTGTCTCGTTCATTCATTGTGAAATACTGAAAAGAGAGATAGGGACAAAACAAAGAAAATCTACTATAAGTCTAATTAAATGTTTATATAAAGTGGTTAAATGTTATAATTATTACTATTACATGCTTAAAACTTTTGGGTAAATATTAGATATGTATCATATATAATAATTTCGAGTTGGTATTATTGTAAATTCACAATGATAAAATAGGTTAACGGGCGACTAAAAATAAAATGAGTACGCGGAAATTGTAAATTACTCTGGAAAAAAAATGTAAATTAACATTTGTGTAATTTGCGTCAGACGCAATACATTATATTGTATTGAAACATACGACGTGCCGTACAAATAAATAACCTGTCGATATAAGTGTTAACTCACACGGAGAGGCAATAATAAAAATCGAGGACAGTACCAAAACGTCTGGTGAACGATCGAATGATAACTCATCTCGTTCGCTCGTAAATCGAACGACCATAACTCGTGCGGTTAATTACGAATAAATAAATAAATAATTGAATATACGGCCGCGGGCCTAATCGACCGTATGGAGGTGCTAACAAGCCGGCCTTCCCGGTTGCATTGTATGGGTTGGACAAGTGAAATCTGCTACCAAAATGTCAGATTGTATCGTAATTGAAATTTGTGGAACTTATTGTCTTCCGCGAAGGGTACTGGCCGGAAAACCTCCGAGCTCATGACTGACATTGAATTTAAAAAATATGTTCTTTTTCAAATTAGAGCCGAGTTGTGTAGATGGAGGGAACACTCGATATGGTGTATTATTGTGTTCTTTTAGACTATTTGTCTAAAAGAACTTTTTGATTTTTAACATACTAACTTAATGTCAATTCAATAATTCCCATTAATTCCGGTGCCAGAATCTTTTTGCACTTAACACTGCTAATGACCCAATCTGAATGAAACCGATCCGGTCCCAAGATAGTCGTCCTACGGAAGCCACACGTAGGTATTGTTTTCTTCATTCATTTTCACCGACGTCGGACGATTGACGCGTATCCATTTCCTCAGACGAGAATAGTTCCACCTCCATGGCTATAAAATAAAAGGCATCACTCGTCACTGAAGACCATCGAAATATACCGCTGAGATGTCACGGATTGCTGCTCGTTAGAATGTAATTAGCTTATGGATCACTCATCACTGTCTATTTAAATATAGGTGAAAAATCATTTAGATCCAATGAAAAAGCGGCCTTACTAATTTGTGTTATTCGCGAAAAATCAATCGTAATTGCCTAGCCTCGCACATAAATACTCACGGATTCAAAAATAGAATGTTTTGTTGCAACCAAATGTTTGGATTTTTCTACTTATATTTTGCACAATAAAATCAACACGGTCGGATTTTCGTACGGTTTTCACTAATAGATAGTATTAATCCTTAGGAAAATTTTGGGGAATACACCTAAAATTAGATTATAATTTATGCCCGAGCCCAAATAACCCGAGCGAAGCCGGGATAGGCCGCTAGTTCAATTACATAGTCAAGCAATTCAAATCGTATTAACGCCGTAACATCTATAGTTTTAAATCGTCTTAATTGAATGAATCCAGGTCGGATGGAAGGTGTGCTTGATGGATGAGCAGCTAAATTACCAGTCCCCCCCTCTACACCCCTCTAACGACTTGGCTAAAAGCGATTATTTATAAAAAGCGATGACAGCTCTTCCGACTTGATTCTTCAAGATTAAAGAGTTGCCCGATTGAAATTTCACCTATTTTTCTAGGAGAATTTGAATAACGTAATTCCGTATAACATATTTTGGACTCGAATTAGGAGAAACGGCCTTAAAAATTAAGTAATTGTACTAAAAAATATATATTATGTATTATGTATTTTTTCACCATAAATATATACTTTACGTACTTTTTATACAAATTATAATTATCCATAACCGTAAAGTTAAAATGAGTTAAATATTCTTAAGACTTTACTTGGGTTACTTTATCACTATCATTTCTCCTTAATCCACCTTTGACGTTAACTGTAATATACGTAAAATGTCATCAGAATCTTCAATTCGCCAATTTCTCTAACCGGTCATTTTCTATGATTCGTCTACTGTCAATCTGACAGTCATGCACGTTTTGTATGAACGTTATAATTTAACCAAATAAGGACGTAAAAAACCAAATGCAGAGGCTTGTAAATGAATCGAAAGGCAACCTACTTCGCGTATTTGCTCACCATATCCGCCGATTGACTAGTGTCCCGCCCGGATATGCCTGCGTTATCTCACTATCTCATATCCGCGACTTGTGTGCCTTTCCCACGGATGTTAGTTTCAATGGAAAACGTTTTCCACAGATTGACATTCTTACTAATTGGTTATGTAAGTTTGATATTTTTTTCTTCTAGCCTTTAGTTGTGCACAGCTGAATCTTCAAAATTATTTTTTTTACGCTGACCCCGCGGCTTCACTGCTTCACAACCCCGAACGCAACCGGAATGCCATCCATGCAGAAATGAGATGAGACATTTAAAAAACAAAATAAATTGATCATACACAATTTAAAAAATAGTTTTATGAGTTTTTTTGGAACAATAAAAAGCGGAGGCGTTCCTGCCCGCCTATTATACTCCGCCCGCCCCGGCTCTGGGCGGGTCATAGGAAAATGGGCATTTTGATATTCCATATTTTTTGTGTACATACTAACTTTGTCAAAAAAAAATTCACCATACGCTATTAACGACATAAATGCTATAAACATCTAGTTTCCACGTCACATTATTTTTTAAATTAGTTTTCAGCATTTCTTCTCAGCAGTGGTCGTTTCGAAATACTTGTTTAGTATAAGTATAGTAATAGTTTGTAGCTTTGATAATTATTAATTAATTTATAATATGACGTGACAAATTGTCTGTGAAGCTCTGATTTCTGAATAAATAATTTGATTCGATTCCGGATTTTATTTGCGTTTATTGTCAGTGATTTTAAGTACCTACCGACAGAGATTAACTATAACGACTACACCGATCTTGTAGTCTATGACTCAGTAGATGAAGTTAAATTTCTGGTAGGTATAGTAAATCATTTGTAAAAAATATTTCTATAAAATAAAACATGATATATATGTGAAAATGTCATGTTAAATTTTAAAAAATCATCATAAGTATACATTGACATATCGCGTACAATATTTCCACTTATTAGATTTTTTTAACATACAATTACACTTAGTAAAATACCGTAACGTTGTTTCGCCGTTAAATATGTTTTAAATTTAACTTGAAACGTGAAGCGTCATTACGTAATTAATTATGACATTATTCACGGGTACATAAATTAAATTTATTTATAATAATTATGTCTTATTAGTATTTATTTCGGTCAAGTATTAGAGTACCGATGCTCCGCACCTTTAGTCATTTCAGGTGAAATTGTATGCTGTTTCGGGTTATATTTCATATGTATGTATAGGTACCATATTAATTCGTCCAGTAAAATTTGCATGATTGACTAGCATACATATTCTCTAATATGTACATATGTATAAATTTAAATGTTCTCATTTATAATATCGCCGGATTTGCGATGTGAATTAGAAATTATTGTTCAATTCAAATTCAAAATTCTTTATTGATCTTAGTTTAGATTACTTACAAATATTTACTTAAATCTAAGTCTACTGCCGGCTTCCAATGACAAGTGAGGAAGAAGCGGCGCAAAAAACTTCACCACAGCTTTTTCTTCAAAAACGGGTCGACAAATGGGTCTTATAAGTATACGGCCCGGCTTGGCTCGAGTAAAACCATAATAAATTATAGTCCTAAATCTTCCACAATCACACTGTCTATTGGTGAAAATCCACCCGGTAGTTTTTAAGTTTATTGCGTTCATACAGACAGGCGATTCTTTTTATTATATGTAAGGATTACAACAATATATAGCCCTGCCCTACTTCCACATTTAGGTGTGTAAACATAGTTTGTTCAACGACCACGAATGAATATAAAAAAATCAATCAATATCGTACACATACGAACCATTGTCAGCAGCGTAGTGGGTGGCTCTCAACACTCGATAATACAATAATAATTCTAAGATAAGCCGTGTTACTATCAGAACATCGGATTTACAGCACAAAGCCGCATCTCAGATTAATTTCGTGAACACATTGAACTAATTCGATTATCGAAATGGTTATAGGTCATTTCGTGACTGGAGTGTCGAAACTTCTATTAATTTTTTTTTAATCTTTATTACGTTTCTTGTTTTGTACTCGTAGACTAATTTCGGTAAGTATATACATATTCTTACCGAAATTAGCCCGACATATTCTTACATATTCTTACCGAAATTAGCCCGACATATTCTTACATATTCTTATCGAAATTAATGAATAAATAAACGATTTATTTTCTGAAAATATTAAACTGCACCTAGGTAATGTACATTTTTTATTTGAACTTTTTAAAATACTTCATACTTCATTTACAACTAGACTATATATTTCGATTATATTGATAAATTATATAACAGATGTTTACATGAAAATTATTCCAATTTTCTATGTCAATATCAATATTTAAGGACTCACACAAAAATTCGATTTTGTGAATCAACAGTTATATCAACAGAAAACGTTTTACCATCTCATAAAATTGTACATATACAAGTCGCGGTCAGGATGAAATTTATTTGTAGAAATTTGAGTTGAATAATTCATAAAAGTAATAAAAAAGGTATGACCTACTAGTATTCATCGTATGTAGGTATTCGTTCATATCGTATTTCGAAAACAATACACCTCCGATGTCTTGTAAAATTAAAACTATTTGTATGTTAGCAAAGAGAAAGTTCAAATGTTCACTAAATACGAATATAAATTAACATGGAAAATTAGTAAACAATAATGTTTCTATCACTTACAATTTATTGTAAAGATATTTCAAATTAAAGTTTAAATTAAATTAAAGTTTCTCAAAAAAATCTTAACCAGAAACCATAACGTGTTATATGAGCATATTCATAAGTTCTGTTGTTAATAGTTATTAACCACAGTACTTTTAATTTTTTTTGTTTTTTACAATGTCAAAAGCAAGATATTTTTAATTTTCGAATTTCCATTATTTGAAATCAGTAACCAAACCAGCCAGTGCTATATATTGACAATAGAAAAAGTATTTAAAATTCGAGATAAAAAAGCCCCTGCCTATCGAGTAACCCTGTTTCCCCAATCCATTTATGGTAATGTCTCATTGTGGTACACTCTATTTTGTTCTATCTCAGCATTGTCGTTCCTGCCCTTTGACTCCATTGTGTGTTTTTTGTCACCGATCATTTTATTTATTTCCGTTATGTATTTATCTTTGTTGTCCCATGTCTCGATATTAACTTTTCATGTTCCATCTAACGATTTGGAATCTCATTGATTTTCATTAGTTCGTGTTTTGTTTGTATTTTTGTATTTGGTGACTAACTTTTTATTTGGTAGTGTAGTTGTGCAAAGAAATGGAAATATACAAGATCTTATCATTCACTAGTCGTTACATCTTCTTATCTTTTATTGTAAATGTAATTTATTGTAATAGTTATGCCAGAACCCGGTTTATGCTTGAATTTACTTTATTTTTCTTTCTTGTTTCCAAAAACATGTTCACAAAATAGAAATTTATCTCTCATCTATACAAACTATTAGTAACAAACTATCATTATAATGAATTCGTTGTGACGCCTCCAATTCCGCCGCGTCACGTTCGGGACGCCGCATTTTAAAATACGAATTGTCATTCAAATGTTCATTCAGACGTGTGCCGGCGCACAGTGGCACTGCTAGCTCGACACCTTCGTCTTCAAATGAAGAACATGCAACTGCTTCATATTCTATTATCTTATACTCGTGACCCTAATGTCTTAGGTCGTCATTTGTACCTATGGGTGGCTTCGACTCTTGAGAACTATTTATTTATTCATCTTTTACATATTCAACGCCATAAGTCGCTTTTGCTTCGTTAATTTTCTGTTTATAATAACTAAAGTTTCAACGTGTATTTTTGTTTATAAAAACCAATCATGTTTCTATTTTGTAACAATGGAATATATTAACAACATTGTATTGCATACACCACACAAAAAAAGGAATGATAAAGTAAATTAAAGGTTTCCATTCCAACGCTATTTTACGATACCCGTAAGCGACAAAGCGATGGTCATAAAATATAAATATAGGTAGGCAGAACCTGGACTTATAAACTTTAAACGGAGAACGCAGAAAGTGGTTCAGCTAAGACTATACAGTCTCTAAAAGTAGACGTGAAGCATATAATTTAAATCGTAATTATGTGAAAGTTACATGATTTGAGATGTATAATTATAATTAACAGAAGAAATAACATTGTTAGACGACTCGGTTTGACGGACGAAATTCTCTGCAACCATAAAAATTCTCGAATATGGTGACGTTAATAATGAACGCTAAAAATAAATACATGCAGCTCAGCCAGACGATACTGCCAGTGGGAAACAAATACCAATAATTGGTTTCCCAATATTAAACGTGCAAATGATGGGGCATCATTGGTTAGCCTTAGAGAGCGAGCGAAAACAAAGCATATTACATTGATCACCTAAGTAGAGACTTATTGGGAAATAAATCTCACAAATTGCACACAACACTGGCAATCTAATGAGCATGTTGGATATCTCGTATATAATTTCGAAAGTTTTGCATTAAATGTTTATTTTACTGCAGCATATTAGTGATGATTGTATATGTACAATAATATTTAGACCTTTGTCGCGAGTTAATGTAATTACTGAAGCGAATGGCTTGTCTCAAATCGTCTTAAAAATTTGACGATTACTGTCCTATGCATTCCATAAGTCGGATTTTGTCATCATTACTTACAGCTTAGCCTACAGTGGAACTTGTGCATTTACGGTTGCCGATAGCCGCCACCATTTGAAGGATTCCATTGTTGCATTGATGGCAATGATCTCTTCGTCTTCAGTCGCATCCGACATTTCCATTGTTGCAATTTTATTGCCGGTGTTACCGTCCCCGCGGGTCGTAAACCACGCTACAGCGTTCGATACTATCCACCGCGATCCATCGATGCACTGATGGGATCCGTGACCGCAGCATAAGTATTATCACCAGCCGGAGCCACCGCAGACACGCGATTTTCATTCGTTTCTAATAAATTGATACGAGGTGCGGCGAAAAGCAGCTCCAGCTACACCATTGGTCGAGGCGTTCCCCAAGGATCGATGCTCGAACCCGGTTGTAAATCAACTTTACAACCTTTAATTACAGATATTTGCCGTCTCATGCGAGTGCCCGGGATATCGGAGGGCCGTGCTCGCGAAAATATCGCATAATAATGGGTATTGACCCGTAATAGCTCGCCTGTAGGTACTATCGGCCGCCTTTGTCTTGATTGTTGGAGCGAAAATATTATTTTCTGAATGATTGCCAATTACATCGAATGGCCCCCTGAATTCCACTGAGCGATACAATACTTAAATATGCTTCTCTGATTTGATTTGCGTCCGTATAAATGATTTATGTGATATTAAATTTAATAGCAATAGCCATCAGAATTATTGGAGGTTTCTTATTTTGGTATTAAGTTTCGAGGTATTTTGATTACGTCATTATATTCAAGCATTCTAATATTGTGAAATCTGATTGACTTGAGCATATGTCCAGCATATGCTCAAGTCAATCAGAATTCGTATCAGCTCAGTGCATTTATTTGTGATTCCAGTGAGATATCCCAATAAGAAAGTGTTATTGGTTGGCCGCCACAATGTTGCACCGGATAGGGCGGCCGTCATTTTAATGTCCCTCAGACGGAATTACGCTGGATTGTTCTCAACTTTATTGCTCTCTTCGTGATTGATCGTTGTATCCTCAACCTTATGTCATTTTCGCACCGTATCTCTCGGAATTTGTACTACAAGCAATAAATATGTATTGAGTTATGGTAACTCCGTGGTGTTATTACGCCTTGAATTGTACGTCAGCCGTCTCGAACCGAACCACTCATTTCAGGAGAAATATACTTACTCATGATTCTCATAAAATTAAAATCTCCAAAATAACTTAAATTTGGATTATGTCTGAAGTCAAACTGAAGATTTTCGTATGCTTTGTTCCGAAGTGTGGAAATTAACACTAGAATGATCGTATTTCTAAATTAAAAGCCCGCCTCATACCGCAATAAATTCTTCCGCCCATAAAGTCGTAACGACTGTCTAAACAGGGGCTAGCTGTCGTTTACGACCCTAATGTAACAATAAGAAATAAAATCAACTTTCCGCAATTATATTTTAATCCGCTTTGCACCTCGTTTTTATTTTATAATGTTTTTACGACTTGTAATGTCACTGTTATTAAGCAAAGCAAATTTTATCCACCGTTTAACCTTAATTTGTTTTCTTGCCAGATTGCAGAGCGTGTGCCAATTAATGTTATTTAAATCACTTGAATTATATACCACATTAATCATATCAACTTCATAAATGCTTGTGCCAATAATATTAAGCTATATTTGATGTAGGTTTATTTGTCGCAATAACATGAATTTATATCTTCAATCGTAAACATTTTACAGCCACATCGGTAGGTTTTCCTTGCGTTTGGCATTTCTAGCACGTGTTCAAATATTTCTATTTATATATCACAATATATTATCTTCTATAATTGATGAACACTAGAATTGCTCGTTACTGTGCATTTATTTACTAACGGTTATTCTAATGTGAATTAGAAAATGCAATATGCATTATTATTGTTACATATAATACGACGGAAATCAATCAACTTCAGTAAGGAATGTAATTGCAATTAGTAATTTTACGTTCGTTTCGTAGACTTTCTGTAATTGAAATGAAAGTTGTTATGTTTTCTTTAATCACACACTCGCCAGTTGGAGTGGTACCAACATAGACGAGTAATTGAGATTGATCGAGTCGAGAATCGAGTGGGGCGGTGCAATCAAAAGCGTATCAGACCAATGGGCGGCTTCGAGCTGCTCTCCGGCCTCTCTGATTGGTCGCTCGCAGGGTTGTGCGGTATAAAGGGCCTTGATACAGCTCTCGATAAGCGGTAGGCGTCGAATGTCGATTCGATCGATTATAACCCGTGTAGACGCGGGACTATTATACCGCGAGTTTTCATTATAATTTTAACACAAATTAAATTTTAACACTTTAACATCCACTGTCCTACTCTATTCATATTTTAATATGTGTTCATCAATTACAAAATATAGTAGGTACCTACTATTTAGCAACTTAAAGTGTGAAATTTATTAATAGCCATAAAACTGGAAAACCTCAACTTCTGCCCGTAAAACGGATTACAAATCAAAGTTGCAACACTTAAAGGAGATTACCGGCTAATCTCGGTTTATTTACAATCCTTTATCAGCGCACGGGGGCGTTCGCCGGCGATTTACGATACCAGCGAATTTGTTACACAAAAGAATTAACCTTTCTAAGCGACATCGAAGGCCAATAAAATATGGGGTGAGGCGCGAATAATCGCTTCGGATGCAACACTGTAGCTATTGCGTGCGGTATCGGTAAAGAATGATTCTATACAAAGTACCATAAAGCACGAGTGCGTCCATAAAGTGAAATTTAGCGTAAGGTTTCGTAGGAAAAGCAATAATTTGTCACAATTGGGCACGATTAGATTGGCTCTGCCGGCGATTTGACATACGTCGTAAATTACCCGTTGAGCGGCCGAATGTCGTGAGCTGTCGAGTCCGTGGCGCAAGTAGGGGAGCGTGGGCCTTTTCATATGGTCGGGTTATGCAAATAGCGCGCGCAAGCGGCTAAGCGCACGCGCGTCGAATCGCGCGTTTTCCGCCGCCGCCGCCGGAGCGGGGATTGCGTTTTGTGGAAATCGTTATTGGGGTGATTGCTTTCATAAACAATAGCTTTTGTCCACGGTTTCTTGTAACTAACTTGTTATTTTGTCGGATAGCGGGACTTTAAGCGTAACTTCGTGTCTGATAGCCAGTCTCGCGTTTATGTAATTTCGCTCGAGAAGTCGTGCCTTATCCACTGAGTTCGATTGGACATAAGACATACATAACATAGGTAATACGTTCACACCTTACTACTTACTGTTCTAAACTGCTTAGAAATTGTAACAGCTAAAATTGATGATAATTAATAGAAACCTTCCATCAGGTTACACCAACGAACGTGTCTCATTTGCACGATCGTAAAGGATCGCGAAGAGTAGATAGCGCAAAGCAACATAGTATGCGCGGGCGCAATAAAATCTTAATGTCAACGAGTCGTATGGGTGGCGAGTTTTGTATTAGTTACAGGTGTCAAGAAGTATGTAGGGGCATACCCAGGTGGCTGAATCAGCATAACTATAATAAGCTTTTTAATGTTGTTTGTTTTTGCCAGTGAAATTATAATTGGAAATTCCGAAAACCGTCAAATTTGACGTTGGTTTTAATCGGCGCGACTGTTGACGATTAGATAAAATGGTGTACCTTGTACGTGCAGCTTAAATGGCGTTCGTTTCTTTATCACTATAGTCTTTATTTTTATCGTGTGTTATTGCTCATGTGTCAAATGTTCAAGTTACCTAAAGGCATCTGACATGACTTTTACGACTACTAATATTCAAAAAATTCTCCACAACGTAGGTATCCAGTACCTCAATTTCTCCATTCCGCGCATCATCCCTGAAAAGCAGCGGTAATTAATCTCTCGGGTGACGTGCAACCCTCGCCCCCGATAACCAGAATACAAATGATGTCAATACAGAAGTGTAACTTCATAGGGCAGGGAATCACCGCATAGGTATAAGAAATACCAAAACAGCGTTGCAGTACCTATTGCCGAGGATTAAACATTGTTTACAAAGATTTCAACCAAAAACCATTTTGAATAAGTTTTTTTTACAAAATATTTTAAAATGATCAGTTGTTTATTCTTAGAAGTTTATTTTCTATTCATTTTTTGGATAGGTGTTATGCTATACATATACCTAAAAAGCAGAAATTTTATGTCATCATAAAAAAGTCTTAATTTAATATTGTCTAAATTTGAACAAGGATTTTTTCAAACAAACGTTCGTATCAAATCTCAAAGCGTTTATTTTTAGCGAGAGCTTTGTCACGTCAAATTTTATATTATATAGTAATTTCTCAAAAAGCTGCAAACTACTGGCATTCGGTGATTATTCTGCACTAACCTTATTTTGCACCAAGAGTAACAGGAAGACGGATTGACAAATAGTCGTTTTGGTATTCGCTAATGCTCCGCTCTCATCTATAAACGATCTGCTGTCGAATTTGGAGTAATTCTCCTAAACTCGTAATGGATAGGAGCTGGGCCGGAATGCCGAAATTAATTCTAAGTAGGTGACTAAGTAAACAATGAATATATACACATATACAAAGTAGATAAATATGTACATAGTGTGTGTAGTGTTCCCCAATTTTTACATTGGAACGTAAAAACACGGACATTGGAACATTTAGAGACCACGTAAGCAATCTTTGTCTGTTTTCTATATTAGTAAGTACAATAAGTAGTATGTAACTTCAAAGCAAAACAAATCTTGTTTTCCCTCACGCGCGTTCTAGGTTCCATTCTCGACTGTGACACAAGAACCCTGGAGTAGATCAAATGTTTAAATTCTGAAGATTCGGCTCCGTTTTGACCGGCTGCTTACCTAATGACAAACCCCATAGGAATATTGTTGCATTATAAGCCTTTAAGACTTCCGTCGAGGTTCCCTTAGTCGCCTCATTCGACATTCACTGGAGCTTACGGAGTTGTGGATCCGTAACCTCCAGCCTAGTTGGACACCACACGCGCCATAACAAATAACGTCGTTTTTAATAGGAAATACAGATGATGAATCAACATTATGCATGCAACTGTATCGAAACTTCTGATCTGGCGCGCACCATATCGAGCGATCGTCCACGCTTTAGATTTTACGCGCCTTATGAAGTATGCTATAAAAGGAGTTACAGCCGTACGGAATCTACTGCGATTTTCATGTTGCTGTATCCGCTATTTGTGGTCGGTAGTAAATTATTATAAATAACTAACTATATTATTGGACCCATATGGATCTATATTTTCATTATTTTCTGCGAAGCAGACTTGCTTAATTCTATTTTCCGTTGCTACTTGCTACATATAGACAAAATTATAACAATTAATAATTGTATACTTTTGCACTATTTTGGATTTTAATTATCCAGATGGAGTAAAATAATCACCATTTATGAGTCTTACGAATCAAACTAGTATATAGTCTAAGCCTGAAATTATCTCTATATTGATGATCTAATTTCCTTGTTCCAGGCACTCCAATAAACCGGCTGCCGATCATGGCTAAGTCTGTGTTGGACTTGTACGAGCTGTACAACCTCGTGATCGCTAGAGGCGGCCTCGTCGAGGTCATCAACAAGAAGTTGTGGCAGGAGATCATCAAAGGTCTTCGGCTTCCGTCGTCTATCACCTCCGCTGCATTTACTTTGAGGACACAGTAAGTTAACATTATAATCATCACTATTAGATGTAGTATCAATAATAAGTGATAAGTCATCTTACTTTCATCTGTTATCTCCGCGGGTTCGGTGAGGACTCATTTTATCGTCATAATTGTTATCAAAATAATTTATTTCGTGAATACATGTTAGGTACGTATAAATTACTATACTTGTTACTTATTTTTTCACTTTATTATTCTTGTGAAGTTGGGAATTACTAACAAGTTGAACTTACTTTAGGTAAGTCGTGCTTCTTAGTCGCAATATCAGCAAGAAGATTTGGTATATGATTAAGAGTATTCGGTTTTATCGTCCATAGCCTCTTTGGCTATTACTATGAAGACATAATTTGTTAGTAGCACTAGCTTTTGCCCACGGCTTCGCACGCGTGAATTTTATCATCATTACCATTGTCACTGACATCATCATTGCCAGATTTTGGTCACATTTTAGATCTTACATAATAAACATGATTCATTTAGAATTATGTGTAAGTACCTAAATTTTATATGACTTGGAATACCTATGTTAATAAACTATTACGGATTCAGTTAAAATGAATCACATTAAAGCTAGTTCCGCTTGAAAAATATTTATTCGCCCACGACATCATTAATGAAATACATTGTTCTGTTTGTAAACTGAAATAGAACCACATTTGCTGTTTCATGATCCACGACGAGCATAGGAAATATTAACACAACATCAAAAGATGGTTAATGTCTTGACGCATCCTCATGCACCAATGGATTTGCAGAAATACCATAGACATAAAGATCAATCTGCAGCTCAGACAAAGGATCGCGCAATGAAATCTGTGTGGTCTAGACCAAGCCAGGAGCCTAATCTCCATATTGGGCATCTCATTGTATGACCCTCTCTCATTGGGATTCTCACGAAGACAAAGCCTCGCGCACAATGCCGTACGTGAGATGACGGTCGCGACTATGTGTCACGTGATAATTAATAACAACTAACTCATCCGCCGATATAATTTCCCATTTATCTTTCATGAGAGTTCCTTCACCTCGACGCCTTTTGTCGGCCCACATAAAGGTACACTACATTTCTAATTCAAACTGTGCATCGTTACGCACGAAGCGTTGATTTTAACCCAGCCTCTTACCATTATTACTACCCATTTTCCACAGTTTGTAGTCCAAGCTGTAACAAGGAGCTTCCCGACTTCAACGTTCGACTGATTTGTTATTCAAGTGCCCACTTTTTCTATAATAATGTTCATTATTAGTCGCTCTTAAAATTAGACGAGCGGTAATGACGAATGCCGTATATTTAACTCTCTCATTTGACAGTTCATGAAAAGGTAGCACGGTTTTTATGACGCGTCGGCCATCTCAAAGTTTTCTATTGTGTGCCGCATTAAATATGTAGGTTGTTAATATGAGTTATGACAACGAACGGTTGACAATATGTTCGTATAAAATCGACTCGCCTCGAGAATAGGATTATGGTTGATTGGGATGTTCTATTATGTATTTGAAGGATAGGCTTTTGATAATAATTGGGCTTGAAATATGATTTATAAGCGTGCAATGTGATGCGATGTGAGGGGATAGGTACGTTGACTTAATGACATCATTAAAGAGACTGTTTGAGATTGAATGGTGACATGTGACGTTCCTTGCTGAAGTAGGTAATCTTTCGATTTATTTTAAGAACTTGTGACAGATTAATAAACCTTTGAAATGCCGCTTTTGACTCATTTTGAATAGCATAAATGGGTCAAATTTATGTGAACGGTGCACGAGTTCCATAACCTTTGAAAATACTTTGTCCCCAATGAATAATACTAAGGCTTTTAACATCATGCGTAACATGTAAAATAACTTTTTCATTATTATTTTCGAGAATTTGATCGTTTAAATTAACAATAAGTCAGCAAAAACATGCATAAAAACATACAATGTTTCGTACATTTAGCTGATTTCTTATATCACTGAATATTAATTTTTAGGTATATGAAGTACCTCTATGACTACGAGTGTGAGAAGAAAAATCTGTCGACCCGTAGCGAGCTGGATGCGGCCATCGAAGGCAACAAGAGAGAAGGACGCAGAGCATCCGGACAGTATGACGCTCAGGCGGCTCTCGCTATGGTAAGTCATTGATGTACTTTATACCTGCTTCTATTTAATTTTTAAATTTAATGACCTTGATTCGTCATGGGTTGTAATAGATGCACCTAATACATAATGTTTTAGAGCGTAGATATTTATTAATACTTTTGTGATTAAACCGAGTTTTCCGAATAGCGACACCAACTGTGTTGTTTCTGTTAAATCATTGATGTTTTAATATATCTTCTGGATAATGCTCTGGACCTTAGGTTCCACTAGCACAAACTGGTGAAACCAATATAGTTATTTATTATCTATTATTTTCTCTTGCAGCCTCCACTAAGCCGCGGGGTACCTGCCTCGCTCGCACAACTGTCTCAACACATGCAGCCTCTCTCGCTCTCACTCGGCGGGGGAGTAGCGGGGGTGCCGCGGTTGCCTCCACTGCCCCCGCATGCCCCGCACATTTCCCAGCACGACATAGAGTACAGAGTCAGAGAGTACATGAAGATGATTCAGCAACAGAGGGAGCTTATGAGGAATGGTGAGTGCATGTATAGATTTTATAAATGACTAGCTTTTGAACGCGGCTTCGCTCGCGTGCATTTCTCACGGGAACAGTATTATTATCCGGGATAAAAAGTAGCCAATGTCATTTTCCGTATTCCTAACTATATGATTCAGAAGATAACGCGTATCTACTTTCGCTTTTGTAATATTATTTAGGATCTTTCCATCGTTCCAGATTCTTAAGATTGATTAATTACTTTTAGATCAAATTAAAATTGAAACTATAATGTAGAATCTTGCAGCATCAGTGAAAGAACGATTTCTTCTTAGTATTGTTCTCTGCCAAATCATGTGGCTGGCTGGTATGGACAATAACATCATGTATACCATAGCAATTACAGTTTTTTGTGAAGTAGCAATCATCACTGCTCAACACTTAATCATGGTCTGTGCTATGCTAAACAAAACAGACATAATCAGAATTGAAAAAAAAAAGAGATACAGTGTCAATGGTTTTTATGAGAACTGATTCCACCAGATCGTGTCCTGTCTATACCCTTAATTATTTATTAGTTACATCTAAAACAGTTCACTGTCTTACTCATTCCCTTGTCAAGTATTTTCTACTTACTTACGTACGTACTTTTCTTACTAATGTTATAATCCAGTGCAGCCGCTTCGCTATCTGGAGGTCCTTGGTTCGATTCCCAACGCGGACAAATATTTATCTGTTGTGTCCGTTCCTGTGTATCCATCGTATCCGCGAAGCTTAGTGCTTAGTGTGGTCCGTTGATCTATTTATTTCTTTACTTACCCTGTCTTACGAACTCAGTCCTCTGCCCAGGCTCGGAGTCGCCCCCGGGGAACCCAGCCCCGATCATGTCCCCGCGCGATGCCGCCGCCCTCAGCGCTATCGACGTCTCGCGCTTGACGCTCTGGTCGCTCTACAACAATAACAACAACAACAGTCCCCAGCCAGACCTGGAGCCACAACGGTGAGTGGAATTATAGTTCATTCAAATTATCCAATTATGAAAACAAACGCACCCTTATTTCGTACCGTACCGTAACCACGTAGCAAAAAAAAATGAGGAGAAATATTCGCAATTTTTTAACAAAAATTATGTGACAGATACTTGACGACTCGCGTCATGTATTCGCGTCAATCGTCAAGTATTTGTACTTGGTCCGTGGTCTACACTACAGAATTTCCACTCCGATTAACAGAAACGGATCAACTATATTTCATTCCCAATGAACCAACTTTACGGTTCTTCATCTTTATCTGATGACTACTTTTCTGCTAACAGCGAGGCCCTGAATCTGAGCGAGAGTCCAAACTCAAGCCTGAGCGGCAAGCGCGAGGCGTGCCGCTCCCCCCCGCCCCCCGCCAAGCGGCGCACCCCGCGGCCGGCGTCGCCGCGCTCCCCGCACGCGCCCAGCGAGCGCAGCACGCCGGGCGTGCCGCGCGCCTGTCTGCCGCAGTCGCAGATCAATGGAACGCCGACCAACGGCGTCAATGGTGCCGCTTTTAAGATTACCACTAGAGGTGAGATTTAAAACTATATTGAGATATTTTGACAGTAAAAGTTGAGACGTGTTTTTCACGATGACACTGAAAATACTCTAGCATTTTAAAACCCAAGCACACCGAACATTCAGGCGTATGCACGCATGCGTTAAAATTGCGTAGTGCTGCGTACGCTTTGGACTATCTTTTATATATCATCTTATCATTGTATGTAACAACTTTTTATGTATATTCGTATAATCGTAAAGTATCGTAATCTTAAAGTATCGTGGTAAAGAAGTTTGTCGAATCCTTATCTGTTTGGCCGGGTGGATTAGGATTTTGGTTACGTACCTATTAAGTATATATAAGTAGCTAAGCTTAGGTATTTCTTAAATTTATTTTCCTATACCTATTTACCTTCTTTTATGAAAGGAAAATAGTTACGGAAAATTCAACGTAGTTACTTATGTTAATTCGTTTTTAGCTTAGCATTGTGATTTTTTTGAATATTTTTTTCAATTCTAAATATTTGTAATTATTTGCAGGTGATGTGAGCACAGGCGACCAACAACTGGTGGTCTCAATAGAACTCAACGGAGTCACATACGAAGGAGTTCTTTTCCCTTCCCAAAACGGCAGTGGTCAGAATGGTCACAGGCAGATGGTCTCTTAAACCAGTTTAGACAAGCACTTACTGTAAGAATACCTGTTTTCCAATCCAGAGTGGAAGGAAATTAAAAAAATATTTACAGTTAGCTAACGAATTGTCCATGGTCGCGAGGAAAAAGGGGCGGGAAAATACGATCCAATTAATTGTTTTTGGTAAAATCTTAATCGACTCATTTTTCCCCACCCTAATCTTCTGATCATGGGCAAGACATTTCGTCATCAACTGTATTTTAATCAGGTTAGGTTTATATCTGAGGCATAGGAAGGTCTACATTAAAACCCAGTCTATATAAATAGGCGATTTTATATTTTAGGACCAAAAACACCGGCCTATGTTTTCGATGAATATTTCCAACTTTGATGAAGAATTCTTATTTTATATTGGCAATGTCTATGTTCAAATTGGATATAAACCCAGCTTATGGTCTACCAATGGAAAATTTGATCTCAAAACCTTATCGAGGTATTTGGGACTGAATCTAATGCAGCTAGTATTGTTAATTTCAGAACTCAAATTCGATATAAGTACAAAAACCATCATCACCCTAATCATTGCATCACAGTAATATTATTGTACTTAATTTTTTTTTAAATCTTTAAATCAGGTCACAGCAATTTTGGTATTACAGGAACACGGAATAATTTTGTTTTTGTTTATCGACTTTACAGAGTTTGCTTTCTAAGCGTCTAAAATCGTCCAATCTAAAAATATTATTTAAACATTAATATCAGGATTTGTATTACTTTTGTGACACCAAAGTTACTGTGGTTACATAATCATAAATATAAGCAAACTAGAGGCATCTCTAGTTTGCTTATATTATCATGCGTACATAATTTGAATATTTATTTTTTACGTCACTGCCTATAAAGAACATGAAATTATTTGTATAAAATAATTATCACGTGTTCTTAATGGATGTTTGTGTATAATAATTTTAATACGTTTTTTTATAATGTCATAGAAGATGACAATTTATGTAAATATAGTTTTTATGTTATATTTATAATTCGATGTTTGCGTGAAAAAGTTTGTGTAAATTTGTGTAAATAGATTTTAATTGGTTGGATGCTTTTTGTACGTATACACCGTACTGTATGGTCGCTGAAGGTGTATATTTAATGTGACTACGTTGTCAGTATTGTATCTAGTATGTAGGTAATTTATAAATGTGTTAGCCGCTTTTTCTCTGTTGGGCGAATCAATTATTATAATTTTCTTAGGACCGTCGTGATTTTTTTAGTAAATTAAAGTATTGTCAATGCAAGCAAGTAGTTAGGTATTCTGTTACTTATTTCATGTTTAAAAAAGCAGTATATATTTAAAAAATAATAATAATTTAATGTGCATCGTATAATATCATAAAGCGTATTTTAAATATCATTTTCTCATATTAAAAAGATGTAACTTATTTATATTAATATTTATACAAATAAATTGTTTCCCCAACAGAGAAATCTCGGCTACCGTAGAGATACATCATAATTTTATAAATGTGTTACAATGCTCGGACTACATGTTTAAAATTAAAATCCGAATAATATAATATTGATCTGATTAACAATTCTCGAATACTGAAATCCATGAAGATGAACGATGATCCATGGTAACACGCACTCTTATATAATATTCTCATTTATACGTCAAAATTATCATTGTCGCCTATTAAAAAGAGATTTTAATTTAGTACGCAAGGTGTTACTCACGTGAATAAATAAAAAACTGATCAACTAATTTATAAGAAGCAAAAATTCGGTAAATATATGTAGGTTACAGTTTTTTTGCTTCTGTATGACAGCTGTGATTGTTTTCTTTAATTTATTGTAACACCCTGTAAAATGCAGAATGTTTGTTAAAGTACTATTTTGTATTAAGTAAAAAGACCTACTTAAATACGAAATATTTAATAATAAAACGAATAACTATTTAATAATGCCATTTCCGTAGTATAACTTAAGGTAATAATTAGAAATAAATGTATTACATTAAGGTAACTATTAAACACCCATTTTATTGTTAGAATGACACAATCAATATGAAAGAGACAGAAAAAAATATTTAAATTTACTAATTTTAAACTATTGGTACTGACTGTTAATAAATGGGCAGCATTTTATTTTGCGGTATATATGACGATATATATCAGATTTATATCTTCTTTTTAATTATTGACAAATTTTGCAATGAATATTATTATTTTGGATAAATTATGTTTGTCGAATTATAATAATTTAGTCTATCTAATTAAGATCCGTAAAAAATAATTTAGTGCAATAAAAATAAATCACAAAAAAATATGTCGGATAAATTTTGGTAACAATTTATTGTAAATTATAAAAATGCTTTGTAAATGACTGATTTACTGTTTTATAACTGTTTAAATTAATATTTAATTTTTTAAATGTAAAAATGAGTTTACTATCTTAAATTACACATGTACGAATTAAGTAGACATAGATATAGTACATTCCTGATGATGTACAATACTTATAAGGAAACATATTGAGCGCTGGCCTACATATATAAGGGTAGGAGAGGTCAGGAGATTACGCATTAGCGAATTTCGTGTTACACCAAAAATTTTTGATGTATTCAAATAAATAATAATTATGTATTATGAAAATTGACTTTTCTTTTATCTATTTTCATCGAATCAGTAAAGAAATATGAAGAATTCTTCAGATAATATAGTTTTTCCACACATAATATATTTTTTAATTTTAGATTTCAATTGTTTCACAAGATAGGATTTTGACTACATTGCTGGTTGTTCCTTCCGGCAAAAACTTTCCATACAAACAAATTACCTACGATTGCCAACATATTTTTTTATTTTACCGACATCTACCGATTTTCAGATGAAAAAGAACGTTCTACTAAAGCACATCATCAACGCCATCTATACAACGACCATTGAAATATTACCGAATCTCAAGGAATAGCTGCGCTGTAGGAATTCTGAAATAGATGGCGCTACGTGTACATAATTAATATTTTACCTACACACTATCGACAAACATTTCACCGAACTTTGCCGGATTTGACTTTCAATGCTGGTTTTACCTTGAAGTAAATAAAAGTTCCTATTAATCTATTAATGAATTATCTTGTTTTATATACATTATTTTTATATTTTTTAAAATACAGATTTAAAACATTGTTTTTAAATATTTTTTTAACCTGGGTTATGGCAGATGATGATTATCCATCGATTAGTAGTTTTATTTATATACCTAGTGCAATTGCAAATAAACTTTATTTCTTGGCGTAAGGTGCAATGAACTTTGTAGTTCTTTTTGGCGTAGCTTGTCTTTTCGTAGCGCGACGTAGCATTTCGATGCGGATCTCAAATTTTAAAGCCGGCTACTATCGCCGAATCTATCTACCTATCGCCGAACTCGGACAGACGCCGACGCGAATGAATGAACATTGCGTAGTTTCTATGAGAGCTCTTATTTACTGCAATAAAAACCTATCAATGTATGCCAAATACGTCTATGTTTTGCGAACTGTATCACGATAATTAAGCTGGCATAAATTTTGATACAAGGGCAAAATATAACCTACCTATTGATAAGTTGTAATAAGATAAATTTTGTAACTTATTAACAAGTTTTTATTAATTTCATTACATTTGAACAATAAAAAATACAAATATTAAATAAAATTTTAAAATAACTTAATTTTATTGAAATTAAGTACAGTCGACCGCATGTCAAATAACCCTGCTTGGCCCTCTATGTGGTGGTAATAAAGGTGAGTTTGAAATTAATTTGTATGACTATACACAGGCGTATGCCTAGGTGTACCCTAGGCAAGACGCCCATCACACAGGCAGCATTCCTGCACGGAATTGCAATGAAAACTAATTGTGCGACAAAGCTACGATGGTCACCTAATTGTCTCCCTCACCCGTTTGGTTCAGTAGTTACGTATTAATGTGGAAATTTGTATAAAATAAGTTTGTGTAATTGCGTCTTATAAAATAATAAATAAATATTTTTGTGTTTAAAAAAAAACGTGATATCATCATTACTTTGGTTCACTTCGGTGTACCATCTGTATGTAGGTGACAGCTACGTCACATTAATGTTTGAATGCATTCTTCAAATATTGTGTTCGTGTCCAAATTTGAAAAAATATAGTAACATAATGACAATGAACTTATCTACGCCTCGAGTCTTAACTGATTTTGAGCCTTAAAGTCATGACGAAAGTGTCTATTTAAACGTGTACTACTTCCATATAGCTAAATGTTGCATTCTGAGGTTGCAAGGACAGCAGGAAGGCGGGCAGTCACTTATATTAACTACGTAATGTTCACGCATTCGCATCGGCATATGTTCGGCGACAGTGTGGAGCGGGCATTGTATTATCCAACTAATATTATGAAGGTGTGAGGTTGTATGTGTGTATGTTTGTTACTCTTTCAAGCAAAATCTACTGGACTGATTATTATGAAATTTGGTACACGTAGTTTGGTAGAATATAACTTAGAATAACACGTAGGGTATTTTTTATCCCGAAATTCCCACGGGAGCTAAGGCTCGGGGCGCAACTAGTATATCATTTAGTTGGTAGCCACTCAAGAACCATAATATTATGTATCCTTTCTATGTCACCAATTTATAATTTTGTTATTAAATTATGTATTCAAGCAAACATTTGTCCGACTAGAATACGAAACAAATGTCTAGCTATATATGCTGCTCCCGCCTGGTCCTGGCAGCAGGGGTACACCCAAGAAGTGCCAATCGTCTGACAATTAGGAATGCCGAGGACCGTGCCCGAAGTGGGGACGAAAAAGTAGGAAAGCAAACCCTGGGCTCCGATTCTCAAAGGCTGAGAAAGTAAATGAAAACGCTCAGATTAGAGAGAGAAGGATACTTGACCCAGCGACCAAAATTTTGGAAAGTAATTTATTTTCAACATTCACTATAAGGTATATAAGGTATATGTATGTTCCTCAGTGACCAAATTTAAACTCTAGGGTGCTGCCCGACCATTTTTGGTAAACGAAATTTCACGACAACCGACTAATAAACATTTCGTAACCAGTTACAGTAATATCGCTAAGTGGCGTTACTAGTGACGTGGTCATTATCACGTCACTAGCGAAATTAACACGTTACGCTTAAGACATTTCGGACCATGTCGGGCCGGTATTACCACATTAATCATGTAACTGAATTAAAAGTCATCCAGGGGTATTAAAGTATTTCTATAAACATTTTTCGCTTGGGCGGTGGCGAGCGTAGGGCGGGCGGTGGGGTTCAGGTTTCAGTGTCTTCAGTCGTTATGCAGCCGTCGGGGCGATCGCACGTCGCGTCTCGCTCTGTTTTCTTGTCGGACTCGCGAATTTTTGTGTAGGGGGTTCGCCCCACAACACTCACTCAAATCTAGATTAGTGTTTCAAATTACAAAGACTTCAAACTGTGTTTTGTGTTTGTGTTTTTATTCTGTGCTACATTATAAAGGTAAGTTACGATTGTTGATGTGCGGAATATTTTTGGAACACATTACTAAGTTTGTTCTTGCAAGATCGTAAATATGTGAAGCGAAAATCTTAAATCATGGAATTAAAATGTCGTAAAGTGTAAAATTTATGAAAGGTTGTTGTGTAATTATTTGGTAGCGGGTTATCGCTGGATTAGTATACACGTCGTCTTTATCCAGCGGTAGGTACGTTGTTTGTTCATTTTAGGGTTCTGTGCGTGGAAAATAAAATATTTTTTCTCATAAACTGCCTGTCATGTTAATTTTGTATTATGATAGCTATCCACTTTTAAATAAAACTTTTGATGAAAAATGACGGCGAAAAATGTCAGTTATTTGTGTATTATTCAAAACATTTTTTATTCTAATATTGTATCCAATAATACATTTTATTATGGTCGGATTAAAAAGGTTACTCTTTAAGGTCTAGTCTAGGTATCACTTTGCCTGTGTATGTGTGTTTATCCGTTACAAACATGTAAAAATAGAAACGTGTCGTCTCTATTAATACTAATATAGAATAGAAATATACATATTCTATCTTCTAACCATATTCTAACCAATACTTTTGGCATTTTCGCACAAATATCTCCACAATTCAATTCTTCAGCTTAGAAACTATCGGACCGACATACAAGAGCATGTAACATATAGTTATGTCAATAGCGATCGAGGTCGAATGCTAATCATTCCTTCATGCCACTGGTGTTGACATTATATGACGGATGACTTCCTTACACTGTGTGTGGTTGACATCAGAATTTCGTACACCTGATATATCTGAGCATGCACTCTGTTTTTGTTCTTTTTTCCTCTTGGGTAATAGGACTGTCAAATGATACAATATTTAATTTGTAGCGGTGGCCAAGAAAGTGTGGTCAGTAAGACCGGCGACTTCTGATTTAAAATTATGGGTTGGGCTGCAACAGTTAATTTTGACATTGGCTTTAACTTGCGCGCCTCCGACGTTTAGACAAAAAGGCTATTATCACAGGAGGTCACGGGTTATAAACTTGAGATTCTTCACATAGGTGATGTGCTAACTACTTGTATATGTAACATTACATTTATTTATTAAAATTAGCTGCTCGCTGAGGCTGCGCTCTCATGGGAATTCCGGGATAAAAGGTCTTGGATATATTCTACCCGTATACAAAATTTCACCGTATAACACATCCGATTCATGGTAAAAAGTTTGATTAAGTACATTGCGTTATTTCTAGATTTAAAATGAAGTTAAATACACATCATTAAGTATGTATGTAACTTTAGTAGCATAATAGAAAATAATGTACCTGTGTTGTGTAGTAATATGCATCATTATGCGTGGACTGATATTGCATGTATGTATGTACGTATCTATATACGAGTATGTATAACAATGTCTGCAGATCAATACGTTTCTGTGAGCTTTTGTTTGAGTGTTCAAAGTGAAGGCGTAGAACCAAAGCGTCGCTGTCGATGCTATCAAATGCCACTTTAAAACAAAGGTTATAGAGGTAAGGCGTAATGTTTTTAACATGGCACAAATTAAGAGTAAAAATACTCGGATATGAGTAGATTTAGATTTCACAGAATTTGATTACGATGCGATGAATTATATGTCAAACAGTTACTACTTTCTTTAGGGCCTGTTCACCACTTTTTGATAAAACATCATATTGTAATCTGACAAATAAAACTAACTGCTAGATTGACACCAGGCAGATGCCTGATGTGATTAGCCAGTTAGCCCTATCCCTAACATTTGTGAAATACAATTTAACCACAATTTAAAGCTATATGTTCGACATGAAAACTATCAGATACTTTACCAGCAAGCGGTGAGCTTAACAAATAAGTATTTAGTATGGAAAGTCAAGGTACTAAGAATTTGTTGTACTCTAACCTGGAGAGAGGTCATCATCATATCGAGTGTATTATTGCTAACACTGGTGTTAGATATTATTCAAGTCGCCTAAAGGAATCTGACATGACTTTTACGACTACTTACCGCTATCTAGTGGCAGATAGTCGCATACACACTAGGGAACTAAACTGTCCACCGGTGTGCAGGTTCCTCACGTTGTTTTCCTTCACCGGAAGCAAATGGTGGTCTATTATAACTACTATATATGAGTCAGATTGGTATACAAACTCATATGGCACGAGTAGGATACGAACCTGAGACCTTTCGATCCACAGACCACCACTTCTTGGGCTTTTGAAGAAGTCTTTCGCATTTATAATATAAATAGGATTTAGAGGTAATAAGGCTCATATTACGCGCAAATTTGTAAGAAATTAATAAACATACATATTTTGGGATATTGTATATGAGAGAAGTCTAACCAAAAATGTCTTAACGTAAATTAATTCAGGAACTGGCATCAATTCTGTTTGAACACGATTAGAAACATGTACTGTTTGTCTCTTTCTCTTATGTGCATATTTCCCTTTGATAATTGGTTCTCTTTGATAACATTTATTTACCTCAGCGAGGTAACACTATTTAAATTATGATTTACTAGCCGCCCATCCCGGTTTCTTTCGTGTACAAACATAATAAATTATACACCTAAACCTTCCTCAGGAACCACACTATCTATTGGTGAACCGCATGAAAATTCGTGTTGTTTATAATATGTAAGGATAAAGAATATGTTGCTTGTAATTTCTCAAATCGTTATGGTATGTGGTTCCGTCCTAGAATAGCACCACTCTATACATTCCAGTGGATGTCGTACGAGGCGACTAAGGGACTTTGAGGAGGCAGCCGGCCATAAAATCAGAGCCAAATCTCCAAAATTAAAGACTCTATTTTTTCACATTATTTTCACTGACTCCGGGTTTGGGACGCAACATTGCTGCAATAGGTACCAAATAACCGTCAAAATATATGTTAAATATCTCAAATAAGTATCATCAAGTATAAATTACTAGAGAAATACTGATATCGTTGTTTTTCTTACGTGACAGCACCAAAGTATTTTTAATTTATTAGATAATACTTTATCAAATACATGCATTAGTAAATTTACACTCGGTAATCATATTTGTGATAAGTAACATGCTAAATATTACTATTTGTTTAAGCACATTTTCGTACGATTATCTTTACATGTGTGTGATAACTTTATGCCTCTGGTAACCAGCTCGGTCACGTGTGATAAATTATTATTCTGCACACTGTTTATTTGTTTCTCGTTTATCAAGCTCGTTAATGGGCATAAGATAAAAAAATTAAACAAAAATTATGTCGACGTGTATCTTTTAATGGCCATAGCGCGGTTGCTACCATAGCATATAATTAAGTGTATATCTCCTCACTGCACCTGTCCTGATATCTAACTGGTCGTCCACCATCTGAGATACAGATTTTTTACTTCTTGTTGGTGTCTGAGCGAGAACTAAATGAGAAATGTTTCCATGTAGTCTAAGTTGTTAAATATGCGTTATCGACTAGACCGTCCACGCAGAACGTCCAGTCTGCGCCGTTTTTATACTTCTTCAACCCACATAATGCTGCGCCATCCAGTCTATTGATCACCGCTATCCCAATTGCCCTCGCGTCTTCCATGGAGGACATACTAAATAAATAAATAAAGATATAAATATATTAGGACAACTCACAAAGATTGAGCAAGCCCCAAAGTAAGTTCTAGACTTGTGTTATGGGATAGTAACTCAACGATACTATATTTTATAACATATACATATATAGATAAACATCCAAGACCCGGGCCAATCAGAAAAAGATCATTTTTCCATCATGACCCGACCGGGGTTCGAACCCGGGACCTCTCAGTTCAGAGGCAAGCACTTTACCACTGCGCCACCGAGGTCGTCACTATTTCCACAAATTAGTTGAAAAGTATATAAAAAGCCTTTGTTTGTGGAGAAGCTAGGAAGAACCTAGATAAATAAAGAAAAGCACTTGATGTAGAATTATCTAGAATGCATTACCGCTTACTATAAGGGGACATTAAACGCATGTAATTTTATGATACGAGTATAACTATAGGCCCGTCCCGGCTTCATATAAATTATTCACCTAAACTTTCCTTAGAAACCACACTATCTATCGGTAAAAAACGCATTAAAATCAGTGCAGTAGTTTTTGAGTTTATCGCGAACAAACAGTATCGTGTACACATAAATATATTTCGTAATTATATAAACCACAATTTTAGACAATATGGATAATGTACTTATAAAACAACACAATACAATATAATAATACTTATATTTTACATCGTATCGGTAAGTTTTTGTAAATTAACAAGAAGCTTCACAACTCCTAACGCAATCGGGACATTGCAGACATGAGAGGCTGAAACAAAATCAATAAACTCATCTTATGCTCTTTGAAAATATTAGTGATTAAATCTGTCAAACAGACTCGTAATCGTATCGTGCATTTCTTATGTATTTATTTTATTTTCGATAATATGTGATATGTATGAATAGATTTTTGTACGGTATTCTTTCTGCTTGGTCTCTTTATGGAAATAAGTTAGTTTTGATGTAATCTGACAGGTTAGGAATCTCCAAAAATATAGTTTATAGAAAGTATTATATAGTAGTAAGTATATATTAGTATTATAGAAAGTTTATGAGGATGTATGTTTGTTACACTTTCACGCAAAATCTACTCAAAATCAAAATCAAAGCATTTATTCAGAAATTAGACCTTCACAGGCACTTTTTCACACATGTAGGAAGAATTAGTTTAGCCTAGGCAAAACTAGTTTATCCTGGAATCGGGTTTATCCGGTAACATATACATTTGTATTTGTGTGTTTGTAGCTAGTAATAAATATTTATCTACTTATCAGGATTTTAATGGGATACGTGTAAGCGAACTAAAAAGAAATGAAAGAAATACTTTATTCGGCAAAAAACAAAATTACAGTTTTTACAATTGTTATACATGTGTACAGTCAACAGCACACAAAGTTACCCTTCTTGAACCTCTATGCGCGGTAATAGCGGCGAGTTTGCAATGAATATGGGTAGGTTAAAGTGCTGTTGACTGTACAAACTAGGGATCTATGCCGAGTAGGATTCCAGCTCAGCTTTGTGCTATGACTGAAAGCCTGATACTAGATAGACATGTAGGATATATTCTAAGACGCCCATATAAAGAAATCCTGGCTTGGCGAAAAGACCTGCTTATTGGGGGCGGATTAGTTTTCTTCATGGAACCATCGATTCCATGAACCACGGTACATCCACGCATTAGAGGCCTAACTCTGTCCGAGATAAGCCCTCCATCAGCCATATCGCACTGATAAGAGCTGATAAGGGGCCACAACCACTTACGGCTATCTCAGGTCACGCGTCTTAAAATAGTTGGTCAATTTATGACGTCTGTGGTTAAAGAGGTAAATAAATGATCTATGGTTCAGAAGTGAGGCTGTCTACCTTGTGTTGTGTATTAAAGACATGAAGTATTTTTGATATCACGGTCCGAAAAGGACTAACGATATCGATATCGATAAATCTTGAAATTGACTTGATGTTTGTCTTGTTAAATCAAATGAAATCATGTGTTATTGCTAACACTGGTGTTAGATTTTATTCAAGTCGCCTAGAGGGATCTGACGTGACTTTTACGACTACTTACCTCCATCTAGTGGCAGGTAGTCGCATACACACTAGGGAACTACTGTGCTGTCAACCAGTGTGCAGGTTTCCTCACGATGTTTTCCTTCACCGGAAGCAAGTGGTGTCTATGAAAACTACTCTATATGAGTCAGATTGGTATTACAAACTCATATGGCACGAGTAGGATACGAACCTGAGACCTTTCAATCCACAGGCGGGCGTCTTACACCAACACCGCTTCGAATTAATTAAATGAAACGGAAATTGTGTATTAAAAATATAATATTTCACTGAAGTAAAAATCTATTCGGCGAAATCTCAAAGTTAAGACAAATTCATGAAAGGTGAACAAAAGTCAGCGATCCTATAGATAGATATCAAGTAACATTCAAGTTATTTTTCATTACTCCTTTAAAATACAGTTTGAACATGCTATATCTGTACTATATTTGTAATGTTCTGACGAGTGTATTTGTACTGTTGTCTCGCTCGATTTATTTCGGTTGTCCCATAGCGTCATACTTCGACTATTTGTACTAGTTTATAAGTCATCAAATAACACGTAGTTGATTGAAGGTGGGGGCTTAAAAAACAAGTGTTAAATAGACTAGTAATAAAAAAAACCTCTTGTTATTTATACGCTTTTATTAGGTCGACCTGTATGTATGTATGTAAGAAACTATGTAATGGAATCTAAGGTAAATAATTTAACCATCTTCCAAGGATCGTAGCGTCATGAAAATTGGCAGCCGTATGTAGTTCTGATGACGATACAGTAATATGGTACTGTCGAACTGATCTGATGATGGAGCCGGAAGATGTGAACTGGAACTTCGTGATGGAACATCGTATCATAGCTGTGTTTGGACTTGTTAGAAAGATGTTGTAATGATTTTTGACCACGATTAAAGTTCTACGTGCGTCGTGCACTTTTATAAAAGTGTGTTTGTAGTTGTTCGCCGCGCACTTGGACCTCGCGAACACAATAATTTTTGTACAAAATTGTGAATATTTCAATAACCTTAACCGATTTTGATGCCCGAAGAACTTAAAAAATTCTATTGACAGTTCAAACCAACGGTTCGAAAGTTATCGCGTTACAAACATTCATACAAAAAATGTATTTTGCCCCAAGTTGATATGTAGATCTATTTGTAACTATTAATTTATTATATATGAGTTTCTTTCGCAGTTAGCGTCGTAGCGTAGTGTCGAAATGCTAATATTAAGAGAAATAAAATAAAATATATCCAGGAAAATCTAACTCTGAAATTGTACGCGCGATTTCGTTACCGCAGAAGTTGTCCCGCAAGCAGACATATTGAGTATGTTTGCGTTATACAAAAATGTTGGTGTGACACTTCAACTGATATTGTGTGTGTTTATCTGTATTACTGCGTTATAGTTGTGTGTAAACTATACTAATTTTGTCTGTCATCTATCTATTTATGTGTCTCCTCTTTCGGTTTTATTGAATAGATTTTGATGATCTCCGTGGTGAGTGAAGCCACTAGTATTTGTATCAAATTCAGACATTTTTCTTCCGAACGGATGTAACGTTTTCCGCCGCTTAATACATTAACTCTACATTTTGTGGTTATTTTATAACCGGTCGCCTCCCTAACATCGACCCGCTTTGGAAATGCTGATATTACCTGTCATCTATCAAGTCAAGGCTTAGTCAAGGAAACGATTTACTACCCTTAGTCGCCTCGTGCGACTAAAAGCGGTAAATTGTTTCCTTTCAAATACTTGGTTCACTGGAAGAAATCCTTTTCAGGGATAAGTCCTCTTTTGTACGCGTCTCTTTTTTATTGTTTTCTTTGTATGGGATTTTGTTATACAATATTAAGTTTACAAATAAATAAAACGGATCTATATAATTGATAACAGGTGTAAGTATCGAATGGCCAACAATGATATAGATTATATAATGAAAATAGAAAGTGAGAGAGGTATATGGCAGAGGATAGCGTACATGAAGATAAATATATGCTCAACAGTGGACAGAAATATACTAAAATTATGCTTGCGCAGAAAAACGCAAAGTACGCCACTTTGTATAAACGATGGCGGCAAGTTAAAGTCAACGTCAAAGTTGACTGATGCAACTCAACTAAATTGTTATCTAATAAAATGGGAATTAAAAAAACTATGTTCGGATTGTTTAACGAAACAAAATAAATAATAACACTAAATATGATCATTTTTCAAAACAGGTATAGCACATAAATTATGAGAATGAACATTTCAAGAACGATATATCCGTTACAGAATCTTCAGGTCGTTTATCAAACATACAAAACATATTATGCAACTGGCTTCTAAAAGCGTTCGTATATGGGTCCCGCACCTATACGACTCTATATAATTATATGATATGATTATATTATACAATAATTTCAAAAATCATCTTTTTGGCTTCTATTACTTGTATGAAGGCCCCTGGAAGTATTATTTATTTATTTATATTCAATGTACAGACTTTGTATATATTCAATGTAAAAATAATTAGTAACGTATTTAAATCGACTGACATAAAGCGTTAGACTTCAAACATTGTTTAGAATAAAATAACGTTTATTGCCAAACATAAAAACAACTTCTCTTATAATAACATCGCAATGCAGTGCAAAACAACGAATTAGAAAGAAATAAAAAAGGCTCATGTAATCATCATCTCAACGCGTTCCTGAACCTGAATGTGACGTGTTCGCGGATGGATGGAAGATACTTGTCAGGAATTGTTTGCGGTTTTGTGAGATTGACGAATACATTATTCGACAACATTTTCTAATAAATTATTGTAAGTGCTTATTTATTACTAAATACTTTAAGAGTATACTTATTATGTATGAGTTCTATTTTTTTAAATAAATCATCAATGCTTTGATATCAATAAGAGTAGTGGGTACGACGTCCGCACTTGCGTTGGATAACGTCATATTATAAATAACTTTCTTCATCCCGTCGGTCTGTCGATACATTTGAAACTGAAGCTAGACCGCGCGGTTAACCTTGGGGAAATCTACAAAACGTTATTCTTAAAAATATTAGTCATGTTCTCTTGTAATTTTCTCGTCATCAGATTGGAGCATGTCAAGGCGTTGCATTGTGTTCATCCCGGTTTAATATATAGATAGATACATATATAGAATAGATATAACCAACCAAAGTGACTTAACGTTGACATTATCACGCACGATATTTTATTGGCTTTAAAGATATTACAATAAACTATATTAAATTATATTAAAGATATACAAATTACGTAATTCACATAATATCAGAACAGAAGCGGTGCCATGGCGGAATCGTTTGCCCCACTCATCTGCCTCAGCCCCCCGTATCATCCCATAACTTTTGATAGAGAAATGGAAATAATGCGTCTCCTCATTGTTATTGCGGCGTGCTCACTCCAGCCAGCTATTTTATTATACCATAAGAGCGAATACCACTAAGAGCGAATACAAAACGTGTCAATAGATTGCTCTACTAACATCGACACGTAACATGTGACGTTTCTGTACCACATCAATAATGCGGCCATGTTTTTAAACCTACGTTGTAAAAAGTGGGGTGTAAGGTCTTCGACTGTGACACTATACTTCTCAAAATAGCGGATAGATAATTGTGCAATTTGTTAGTTATTTGGCGGGATTATTTATTAGCTATATAAATATTAATCATATGTTTTGCATGTCATTTTAGCAGAAAGATTCGAATAGAAGAGAGTTTTCAAAGCTATTACGAGTACATTACGATTTTTTTTTTCATTTTTGTTGAATTTAAGTGAAACATGATAATTCAATTGACTTCATTTCTACATATTCGTGGAAATTCCATTGTCGGAATGAAGGTAATAATTTTAATTTTTACTCTAAATACTCACCAAGACCTAGTTATGTTCAAAATTATAACAAAGTAAACGACTTGGCTAATAATGTGAATACATAATAATTTAGTAACAAAACATTCAAATTAAGATCCCTCTTTGAAAGTCGGTCAAAAGCAATTATCGTAAACTTGTGAATACGCTATGGAAACATAAGTTATTGGAAGAGAACAAGACATCGAACACAAGAAATTATGATAAAATATGAATTATTCATAGTGACCTTTATCAGATGGTGACAGCTTCTAAGTAATGGGGGTATTGTTAAACCTGGAGGCTGGAAAAACGTTTTCTATAATAATATAACTATCTATACCGCGGCTTCGCTCCAGTTGAAATTTGGGTTCTAGGTAGAAGCTATCCTTACGAATTTTACTATAAAAACATCAATCACTATTTTGTAAGTTTAAAAAATTAAAATCTATATCGAAATGTCCTAGGCCGAACTTTAAAAAGTTAGGTTATTTTTTTTTAGCAGAACCAGGGCTTCAAGGCGTTGTAGCCATGAATGAAGCAGAGCAAGAGACAATTCTTCATAACTTCTTTTCATAAAGTATATTGCATGTTTTTCTGTGATAGTTTCCATTTCTTCCGTATATGTCGTTGACTGTATTTTAGGTATTCATTCAGATGGTACACACAACCACTAAGGAGATTTTGACGAAGGAGATAAAACACTGTGAATAACACATAAGAATTTTATTGCGAGTTTTCCAAGCGAGCGAGCCCGGGATAATTCAGTTCGCTCCGATATGAACCTACCTTCCCTTATTGAATACTTCTTCAACGATCTGCCGATTCAGAGTTCCGTACCTGAAAATGTAAAAACGGAACGCTTACGCTTCACTTAGTTTCCGTCCTTCTGTAAAGACGTTATTTCTTAGGAGCTTAAGTGGAAGCTAAAAGTTAAAGTTGCGTAAAAGAAAATTTATAATTCGAAGCGATGGAAAGAATAATACATTTTATGTCGGACTAACTTTTGCCCGCGGTTTCGCCCACGTGAATTTCATAACAAAATCTCAGTAATTTTTTTTTATCGCGTACTCTGTAATCGGTAAACATATATGATTCAAATTCGCATTTTTTCTCATCTTAAGTTAAATTTCCTGTTTCCCGCTGCATGTCTCGTGCCGCACCTTGTCCAATCCCGCTTCCTGCTATGTAATGTAAAGTATATACCCGTACCGTTTCCTACATATTGTGCCATCATGTTTTTCGCAATGTGTCCCGTTCCGTTTCCCACTACGTGTCTCCTTCCCATTTCCCGCTCCGACTCCCACTCCCGCTTTCTGCAACGCATGCTGTCCCATTTTCCATGACGTTTTACGTCCCGGTTTATTATTAACCACAAACGTAAATTAATTTTTGTATTTACTATTACTATTATTTACTACAAAAAGTAAGTGTGCCAATTTTCAGTTTTTTTATTTTGAAAATTGCATTAATGAAGTCCCATACAATCTTTCATCCCCCTTTTGAAAGGGTTGAGGGTTAATTTTCAGAAAAATCTGAAACACCTATTCATTATTTTGTTGTAAACAACCAAAATCCAAATTTTCAAGTCACTAACTTCAACAGTGTAGAATTTTCATATTTACAGTTTTTCATCCCTTTCACCCACTTCGGAGAGTTTCCAAAAATCCTCTCTTAGTGCTCACCTACACTCACCTACAATATATATATCATTTTGTCTGAGCGAAACCATAGCGCGTTTTAAAAGCCTTGGTGGCGCCATCTTTAAGTTCAAAACTAAAATATAACAAAATTAAATTGAAAATTGATACCTTCTAATTATATCTATATCAGACTTTCATCGATAAAAAAGTTTGTTTATATTCTGTTTACACCTTACTACAAAATTTTAAGTAAAACGTCTCCGTGGATTGTTATTTTATTTTTCCTACAGGACCCTCCTTATTTTCCGGGATGAAATGTCTATAAGATGTTAACCCGGAATACCGAGGAAATTTTAATTCATGATTAGTTTTTCAATTATCCTACGGGAACCTGACTATTTACCGGAATGAAATGTATCTAATTTTCCTACAGGACCCTCCTCATTTTCCGGGATAAAATGTCTATAAGATGTTAACCCAAGGGATTCCAAGGCATTTTTGATTCTTAATTCGTTTTTGAATTATCCTACGGGAACCTGACCATTTACCGGGATAAAATGTTGGGATGATGTATCTAAGATGTTAACCAGGTATATAAGGTACCTACATACCAAATTTCAAGCAAATCGGTCCAGTAGATTTCGAGTGATGCGCGCGTTCAGACAGACAGACAGACAAAAATTTCCAAAACGATATTTTCGTCATCTATATCAGTAACTAAGTATATTCCATGAAGAATTAAAAATATGTCCAATGTACAAATTTGGCCTTTCTTCAATTTTATTATATGTATTGATATTTTGTGATTTTACAAAATAAAAAATTATAAGGTAGGTACTTTCTGTTTATTTAGGTATAAGAAGCATATTTTACAGTACATATAAACTAATTATTCTGTAAACTATAATTATGTAGGTAATATAGGTACATGTAACATGACTACCTGGGTTGCGCAGTGGTAAAGTGCTTGCCTCTGAAACGAGAGGTCCCGGGTTTGATCCTCGGTCGTCATGATGGAAAATGATCTTTTGTCTGATTGGCCCGGGTCCGGGTGTTATAAAATATAGCATCGTTGAGTTAGTATCCTATAACCCAATTCTCGAACTTACTTTGGGGCTAGCTCTATCTGTGTGATTTGTCCTAATATATTTATTTAATAAAAAAGATACGAATTTTTACACGGCTCACGAGTTTTATTGATAAAAAAACTGTCGAAGAAAATATTAAAACTCCAACAATTAGAAAGTTTCCCTACTCCTGAATACTTGAAAGGATCTTTTGAATTCGCTACCGATGATTACTTTTTTTTTGGTTTCCGTTATTTCCTTCCGAACTAAGTACGATATTTCGAATTTCTTACATTTCAAGCATTTCATGAGCCGACTTAATAATTTATTTGCAAGGTTATTAAGTTTTCCTTTTACATATTTAGCGACATGTTTTTCTTATTGAAGTATGTTGAGTATATATTGCTATTTTCATATCCAGTCACCGTTACTAACGCTGAATTGAGGTCCCAGGTGGGCAGCTAGCCTTGCTGTTGGCTGTACTTCAATATGAAAGTTTCATTAAATATTTTATCGCTATCCTGAAACAACTGAGCAAATAAAATATATAACATCGCGGTTCCAAGAGTCTTATGTGGACATTAAAAGTAGTGGCTTCTATGAAAAAAGTACAATTTATACCATAAAAACATATTTTGTATGATAAGGTAGGACGAAGGTTGAAAATTATTTATGTTGAAAATCTGTCTCGATCAGACTATGTATTAACTTTCTGTGTTTTGTACATTATGATATGTGCGAGCGAATGTCATACAAGTCATACAATGCAAAATTTTAACATGAGGCAAAGCCGAGTATTATAATAAAGCCGGAGTAAATAAATATATATAATGATCAAAGCACGCGTGCGACATATTATGTCTATTATCAACTCACTTGAAGTCCAGTGTGTTGAAAAGCAATTTTAAGTAGTCTCCAGTGGGAACTTTTATGAGGAATTTAAATTTAGTTGTACAATTTTCTGTGATGTCAGTACTATAGACAATCTCGTTTTGAATAAACAATAAACAACCTTTATATCTAGCGACTTGGCCCGGCTTTGCACGAGGTCTATAAAAGTTCTTATAAAAGTGCATCAAAATCCGTTGCGTAATTTAAAAGTAATAAGCTTAGAAACATAAGTATAGGGCGATTTGGTTTTGTACTGTTGCTATCATTTTTTAATACAATCCTTTTGTAGTTTGATTAAATCCAAATCAATGTTCATGAGAAGTGCTAGGAGAAAAATACATTGAAACGAGGAATAAATTGTACGCAATCTATACAGGAATCCACGCACGTCCGCACGCTCGACCCACCTGATAAGATCTGAGACACTCGCGAGAAACGTATAGAATGGTTAATAGGTTAGCAGGACCCAATTGAGGGTAGGAAGGGCCGGGCACGACTACCTTCCAAAGAAGAAGGAATAATAACGTTAAACTGGAGGATCGATTAACATTATTATTTTGAAATAAGTATAGTTTTTTTTTTCACGTAAGTATGTTGCAATAACAACATTGTCAGTGTTATGCTTTGAACACATAACTACAATTATATATGTTTGTTATATACTAGCTGCGCTTCGGGGCTTCGCTCCCGTGGGAATTTCAGGATAAAAAGTACCCTAAGTGTTATTCCAGGTTATATACTACCCGTGTCCCAAATTTCATAACAATCCTTTGCGTGAAAGAGTAACGAACATCCTCACAAACTTTCGCATTTATAATATTAGCAGGATTTTGCAATCACTGGATTTCATGCACATGATAATTTAGTCTGGCCGCAACCTCAAGTTTGATCGTAAGCTACATGAAATTTTGACGACCTCGGTGGCGCAGTGGTAAAGTGCTTGCCTCTGAACCGAGAGGTCCCGGGTTCGATCCCCGGTCGGGTCATGATGGAAAATGATCTTTTTCTGATTGGCCCGGGTCTTGGATGTTTATCTATATATGTATTTGTTATAAAATATAGTATCGTTGAGTCAGTATCCCATAACACAAGTCTCGAACTTACTTTGGGGCCAGCTCAATCTGTGTGATTTGTCCTAATATATTTATTTATTTATTTATTTATGAAATAAAAACGGTTCGTAATATTGCCTGTTAAGATTATGTTTAACAACATTGTTGTATTAATATCGGTACAACAGTGCGATAGCATCAACCAGGTCCTAAGGTGAAACTGATAGTATCTCAAGCGAAAAGGCCACGTTTGGATATACATACTAGTAATATACAAATCGTAAACACCAATTCTCGATATGCTAGTCGCCAGTCTGGGACTGTACGTTGCCCTGTTGAATTAGATCAAACGATTCATCTTCAAAAGGACTGTGAAGATAAATAAAGTGCATCCAACGAATAGTAACAGCCACTTTACAACATTGAATTAAAATGTGAACATTTTTATGTGTCTATAAAAATAACTGCAACATTTTATTTTATCATGATGTTGCCATAGAAGTGGCTCGATTCTGGCAAGAATATATTTAGGTAACACCCAATAGAGCGTTGATTTACCATCGACACGCAAAGAAGAAGAAGTTGGACATGAATCACGCTTTCAAAAAGAGTTCAGACTAGAATAACAAATAAACAGTCTAGACGCAGTGGAAATCTAAGGAGTATTTAAAGAATATAATGGTCCGCGCCCACTGCTTGTAAATATTGTCGTAAGAAAGACTACTTCTTGAGATACATATGCGCGTTTACGTCACGACGTCTTGTGAATGTTTTTATAACATTTCTTATCATCATCCTTACATAATAAAACTAAGGCTTTAGCCGCGTCTGTCTGTTAGTTCGAGATTAACTCAAAAACTATTGCTCAGATTATCATGCGGTTTTCACCAATAGATGAGTGTGATTCCTGAGAAAGGTTTAGGTGTATAAGTTATTATGTTGTGCCGCTAGTACAGAATATATAACTGATTATGCGTGACAATTTACACAAATCTCATTTTTTTTTAAACTTTGATTAACCTCAACCTCAAAGATGGATCTCAAACTTATATGTACTTTAGTTTGAGTAATCATTGGACTAAAAATATTAAAAAAACCTTAATTTAATTATATTCAAACGTGAAGAATAATGCCGTCGAGTTCAATGGAATTGTTAATTTGCAAAGAAAATTCCAGTAAAATTGCTCATGACTAGTTCTACGAATAGGTACTATTGTGCTTCAGTTCTGACGCCAGTCGGTTGTTACGAGTATTTCCTTCGCTTTCTGTATCTCGTATTTTCGCTTTAATTCTACACAATAGGAGCACATAAAGCAGCTCCTGTTTATTTATAGATTTGTCAGATTTTGTCTTTAAATGATAAATTAGATTCTTATATATATTTTAACTTAAATTAGTGTGATGTCTTGGGTAATAATATTCTTGTTTATTATCGAACATATACTTATATTATCGAATATTATACGACGCCATCGATATAACATTATATTGTTTAAATTTAAGTTTTAAGCGTGTAGGAAAGATGCATAGCATATAAATACAAAATCTTTATTTTACTCCTGGGGATATTAAAATTTCTACTCAGCAGTGAATCTTTTCGAAATGCCGTGTAGTTTATGAATTATTGAGAATTTACTATATAAAATAAAATTTGTAGTGAAAAAGTGCATGTGAAGGTCTAATTTATGAATAAATTATTTAATTATAAAATTGTCCTTTGGGGAATGCGCAATGGCAGGAAATTCGGAATGTTAAACATTACTTTGGTATTTGTCTAAAATCAAAGCTGACTTTGGACTGTAACTTTTAACGACTGAGAAAAGAACCGGGATTACACTCAGAATAGAGTTGCTAAATCAGATGAGAATAATTAGCGTCAATAATTATGAATAGCGTTGGTTTATTCGTACCTGCGTCCGAATGCGAATGCTGCCATCACAACTTCACCCGAAACTGCATTAATATTCAATGAGTACACTGAGGACAAAAGTAAGGAGAGTAGAGAACAATCACTTTACATTATAATTTGTTAGTTCCCAAGAAATATCTCAGAGAAGAAAGATGGCCCAGTATACCCTTTGTTGACCTGGTGGACACGACCCGACAACCCTTGATAGATTGTCTTGTCGCCAAAAAATCAGACGAGCCCTCCAAACATTTTATAGATCTAGATATATAGGAAGGCTTAGGTTGTCATTTTTAAGAAGCCGTTTTGAATAGATCTTTTACACGAATCACTTTAAAATGTGAAACAGCTTCCTACAATTTTTCTTCAGCTTTTCTTCGGCATTTCTTCACAGCAGTGGTCGTTATGTCTTATTGAGACTATATAATTTAAATATTGACGTAAATATGGTATAAATTCTGAACAAATTATTTGATAGAGGCACGCCAAGAAACTCTTAAATTTTTAAGCACTTCCTAGTCTTCGGCAGAAATATTACCCGTGGCAGGATGACTTCAGTCTCTGTATTTGATCATATAAGAATTAGAACGTAAAACTAGACCCATCAAATCAGAGCAGATATAAGTTTGAATTAACACAAACTATACATTACAGAATTATAAAATATTTATCAGCACATACATACATATATCATCTAGCTATACCTAATACCTGTCATATGTGATGAAAATTCTAGACCCTCTATATTGTATGTTGAAAGCAAGTTGTTTCTAGCGCACCTGGAGAATAACAACAATGTGTCCTTAACTGAATAGCTGACGTTTAATTTGGAAAACTATTTCGCGTTGTGTAACGTGAAGTTTAGCACGATTAGATTTGTGTAAGTGTTAGTTATAGTAAAATCAGCTTGTAAGGTTTTAATGAAACCTGTGTTTCGTCGATGGATCTTCGTCATTTTATCAGATAAGATAGAAGCAGATATTTTTTAAAGAAAGGATGGATAAAAAGAAAATTTAATCCTTTCTGGAAAAAATGCCACGTTGAGTTTGTGTACAGATTGAAAACATAAAATAAGACTTTTAATCTGAACGGTATAAATGATACTTATCAAACTGGTCTGGGAAAGTCGGTGAAATCGACGGGTCACTACAAAGTCAGGGAAAATTGAGATGTTTCGTGAAAAAATTTTCCAGTGATCGTAAAGTTGAGATTTGTCTCCCTTTTCCCCTGTAGCCATGTTAGATATAAATGACAATCCAATATATACAGTTTCAGATAATAAATGTTATGAAAATAATCAAAAATATATGACCTGAGATGATAATAACGTCAATCAAAAATGTAATAATCTCTTGTTTTTGCAAATAAACAATCTTTGTCTTTATTAAAACTAGTTAATTTGTTTATTTGAAACAATACAATATTTACCTTGTTCTCATTTTTCTTAGAAATTAAAGTGTCAAATATAAGTTTGATTTACTTCGCGGTGTTAAATTGCCATCGAGCAATGAGTTCTACTTAACGCAATGGATTATTGCTTGTCATTATAGTTCATAGTCATGGTGACGAAAATGTGTTTCTAAATTGGTTAATAAGTGTTAAAATTAGTTCTAAATAGACGTGCTAGTACTCATTCTTCACAGCTTTGAATTTGTATGAGTTAAAAGGTGACAAATAAGAATATTTTGGGTGATTTATCTGTTATTTACTACTTACTACAATTAGTTGTATCGTACCTACGTAAAACGTTGCGTCGTAGTATTTTTACGTAAAACTTATCTAATAGGTGAAAAAGTTGTTAGCAATAATTGTCACAGTCTATTTTTGGATCCGTTTATTTATGGATAACTAATAGTGTTTTTATTGCTTTTTCCGTATCGGTGTTGACGTAATTAGATAAACTTAGTGTCTGACATGACATTTATTAGATTAATCGATTTATTGTTCACACAATTTAAGATTTAGTTTTGAAAATTGTAGGTAATCGTTCGGAGAATATATACGGAACATACAAATTGAGTTAATTCAATAGTATGTAACTTCGTGACTGATTATAGCAATTCATATTATAAAACCAAAGCTCGCTGCCGCGTCTGTATATCTGTCTGTTCGCGATAAACTCAAAAACTACTGCAAGGATTTTCTTGCGTTTTTCATATAGTGTGATTCCCAGGGAAGGTTTAGTTGTTTTATTTATAATGTTGCGAAGTTGCGAGACGGGCAGCTAGTATTTTATAACATACATATATACAATGATCCTGGTCAATCTGAAAATAATCATTTTCCATCTTGGCCTGACCGGGGATCGACCCGGGATCTTCAATGAAGCAGTCCGGCTACATACTTTATTATTTCGAAAAATCACAAATTGAAATTGTGAAAAAAAAATCCATAAACAATACTCTATCTCATAATGTATTCCACCCGCATGTTTCCAAACAATAATAAGGCCGAGATGGAGCGGAAAATAGCTTATTTGCATATCTAAATACACCTAAACAGAGCAAATACATTTTAGGGTTAGAAAGAATTACTTGCCGTGATCGCTTCGTGAACGTGCAAGCTGAAATTTGAATAAGACATTTTCTTATACTGTGACATTAATGTTGAAAAGAAAAAATACAATCCTTTTTGACTGAGATTTCAGCGCGTCTCCGTGAGGTAACTAACGGTCGATCCAAGGGCGGGCACAGAGAATTGCCATAGCGGTTCAAAAGGGTAATGCTGCCAGTCTTCTTGGAACCCTTCCAAGCGGCGATGAGTTGGAATCTCTTTATTGTTTATGATTATAAATTTTGTAAAAAAGCATGTAATTTTTTTATGTTTTATAAAAATAAAATTTTAAATTAAGAAACAAAAAATATTTAAAAAAAAACTACTTCGCATTTTTGTTTTTTTTTCTATCTTATTAATATTATAAATGCGAAAGTTTATGAGTAACGTGTGTAAGTTACACTTTCGCGCAAAATCTATACTTATAATAATAACTATAATATCTATACTTATAATAAATAACTTATAAAAATACTATACGGACGGATTGTTATGAAATAACACATAGGGTACTTTTTACTCCGATATTTCTACGGGAGCGAAGCTCCGGGGTGTAGCTAGTTATGTATAAAGGACCAAAAATGTTTTTTTTTTTTAACTGGAAGAAAAGTGTATAAAAAAAGCCACAGGAAAATTTGTACAAAATAAACCGGATGGGATGGAATGGACCGTATGTCGAAGATTATTTTGACCTCTCTCAACTCAACCGAACCGTAATACATTTTTGTGAATTGTTCCTATGTTTTTTCACATTAACGCGAGCATTTTTTAAAAATTGCCTTCAGTATTTTTCCTTTTTTCTTGAAACTACGTTACCTTGTAATTATTATTTTTTAACTTGACTTCACTTGACCATGATATTTTAACAGTGAGAAACATTACAAGGTAGATATATATTTTTTAATGCTGAATAAATTTTTAGGGCTAATTTTTCTAGTTTTCATTATATTTAAAAACGGCTACAAAAACACCGTAAACTAAATATTGACGCGTAAGATCAAAGAAATTGCTCTTTTTCGAAAGACCTTTCGCTAAAAGCAGAACATTTTGTAAGGATTTAGTACTTTTAAATTTATTTTCTAAGTCTTAGTTTTCATCATGATATTGCTAACACTGTTGTCAGATTTTTAATCAAGTTGCCTAAAGGCATCGGACATGACTTTTACGATTACCTACCCCGCCATCTACTGGCAGGAAGTCGGATACACTAGTGAACTAAACTGTTCACCAATGTGCAGGTTTCCTCGTGATATTTTCCTTCACCGAAAGCGATTAAGCATTTAAACTTTCTTCTCATAAGTACAAAGAGGCAAAGTGCTTGCCTCTGAACCGAGAGGTACCGGGTTCGATCCCCGGTTGGGTCAAAATGGAAAATGATCTTTTTCTGATTGGCCTGGGTCTTTGATGTTTATCTATATATGTATATATTATTAAATATAGTATCGTTAAGCTAGTATCCCATAACACAAGTCTAGAACTTACTTTGGGGCTAGCTCAATCTGTGTGATTTGTTCTAATATATTTATTTACAATTACTACCTATATCTGGTTAGTGTAACGGAAGACAGATAAATGAATGTAACTTAATGGAACTTTAATATTTGTTATGAATGTGACGAGTTGCGAACGGGATGACTTGCGTCACACCCGTGTCGAATAAATTATTAAGATTAAATAAACTCGGATGAAACGTAAACAGATTAACTTTGACTCTGAAATGAATTAATTTAGTCTGTAACGTAGAGCAGTTTCCCTTGATTAACTTCACAGAATAAGCAGCTGGCACATTTACGATTTTTCTTGCTCCTTAAACCAGCATAGAATCCAATAAGATTATAAACAATAAGGGTGGGTTGCACCGCCAAATTTAACGTTACGCCATTTTGTCTAAACGTCAGAGTCAAAGTTGACGGTGCTACTCACCTTAAATACTGATTTATTGATTTTGAACAATGAAATTGCGCTTTTTTTCGAGATCAAAAATGAATAAGGGACACATGCCTTAATAGATGATAGGCAACAATACTTCCCTAAAGAGGGAAGTCAGGAAGACAGCCGATTGTAAAAGCATGGCAAATTTAATGATTGATATTTTTAACAGTATAGATTTATATAAGCTCATGGCGCAGTGATGATCATGGCAAGCGCGCTCGGCCTGTGTTATTGACGGTTAAGTCGGTCATTGGATGGGTGACCAAAAATTATTTTGAGCTCCCTCGGGAAGGCACCTTAAGCCGTTGATCCCGGTTAAATTTGCAGCCATTTATATATTTCCCTACTCCTTATCCATCCATAATGAAGACCTGTGCCTCAGCAGGGACGGCAGTGTAGTGACGTTAAAATTCCTGATTATGTCTATTTAACTTGGGTTGAAGAATGTACACGAATTGTCTATTTATAAACGACAAAAGATTGAGTTCGGTAACATCCAAAAGTGCTATTTCCATAACTAAGAGAGGCTTTACCGAGTTGGTTGTAAGGGCTAAGTATATAAATAAAAGTTAGGGGACCCTTTCTCAGAGTAATGTAGTTTGTAGTTTGTTCAAGACTCAAGTGCATTTGCTTAAATCGTTACGATTTTGAGGTGAAAGTGACATTTAATAAACATTTGATGTTTGCGATATTAATAACAATTAAGGATGCCGAAGATCATTCCAATTTGAGAGGTAATCGTGGTGAATATGTGATATTCATGGGTTTATTGCCAGAAAATACAAACATTTTATTTTTAATTTAATCGAATCCTGAGCTTGTCGAGCTCTACAAATCAACTTGGGGCAAAAATTCATTTTTTGTATGTATGTTTGTAACGCAATAACTTTCGAACCGTTGGTCTGATTTTGACAAAATTTAAAAGGTATGTAGAATCTGTTAATAGAATTTTTAAGTTCGTGGGGCAACAAAATCGGTTAAGTCGTTTTTGAAATATTCACTATGTTGTTATTCACTGAAATATTCAAATGTATTGTGCTCGCGAGATCTAAGTTCGCGGAGAACAACTAGTGTTAGAAAAACTGAAGTAGGTATTACTTTTATTTATTCTAGTATTACTTCTAGCTTAATAAGCCCAAAGTGGATTTAGGGGTCTGAGGATTGATTGATTTCATACCTTCGTCTCAAATTTAAAATTTTGGCCTGTCAAAAGAATAATGTAAAGGTACATATTTCCTCGACGTTTTAAACGTATGAATTTGAATTTTGGATTGGGTCATATTTACAAATAGTCCATGTAAGTATTCGAAGCATAGTTAGAGCAGCACATGAATCTATAAATATAAATATATAATAAATATATATATTAGGACAAATCACACAGATTGAGCTAGCCCCAAAGTAAGTTCGAGACTTGTGTTATGGGATACCAAAACTCAACGATACTATATTTCATAACAAATACATATATATGTATTTGTTAAACATCCAAGACCCGGATCAATCAGAAAAAGATCATTTTCCATCATGACCCGACCGGGGATCGAACCCAGGACCTCTCGGTTCAGTGGCTAGAACTTTACCACTGCGCCACGGAGGTCGTCAAATCTATAAATTTACAATGAATTTATATACACATATAAATTCATTGTAAATTCGTTCCTATGACTGCGGCGGCGGGCGTAACACGCGGCCGACTGTGCTGTCATTTGACAGAGATGCGCGCACAAAACACAACCCATTTTGTGTCGATTCCCGGAATAGTCACCATCCCATCCCGTGCCCCCGGGAATCAGTACGTGCGACCGCCAAACGTCATACAATTTCCCGGTTCCCCCATACATCACTTCTTTCCTCACCTAAGAACTTGGATTGAAATTGGGTAACAGAAGTGAAACATGCTATTTTTAATATGAAAACTATCTTTTGCCTGCGGCTTCGCCCGCCTTAATTTCCCACGGAAACAGTTATTTTTTCGAGATTAAAGTGTAAGTTTGTTTGTTTGATAACTCTTCACGCTCTATACACTCAAACAATCTTCTTGAAATTTTGCATACCCATGTAGTTTGAAGTATGGAGAAGGACCTAGATACCTTTCATCCCGGAAAAATAACTGTTCTCATGAAAAATATACGAGGGCGAAACCGCGGGTTATAGCTAGTTCCATACAGATAAGATTTTGATTATTTGTGATTAGCTTAGTATACAAAGCTACTTTGCCACTTCTACCGTCACATTAATTCCAAACTCGGGGTTCACATTCCGTAATTTTTGCTCACGCAGAATTTCTGTCTCGAGGGGGTACAATTTTGTCTTCTTCACGAGGAAATTGAATGGATATTTGAAATACGAGCGCTTGTATTATTATTTATTTTATTGATTCCTTCATATTTGGAGATGGCTGACAAATATATAAGTATAAGTCCTCTGCCGCGTCTGTCTGTACGCGACAAACACAAAAACTACTGCACGGATTTTCATACGGTTTTCACCAATAGATAGTGTGATTCATGAGGAAGGTTTAGGTGTATAATTTATTGTGTTTTAATCGAGCGAAGCCGAGATGGGCCGCTAGTAAAATATATAGTTTTTAAGATCTGTTATTATAAAAAAGTGCATGTACAAATTATGGTGAATAAATTAATATGATGTGAGCATTTTTCTAGACTAAAACTTTATAAAATAAGGCCACACGTGACTGACGGCCCTAAAGGGGCCGGGTCTGATTTCTCTTTTCCAATTAGGTTTTCGGCATCTCTATTTACCAGACATTTGTTCTTAGTCATTATTATTTCGTCATTTATTTTAATAAATATTTAATAAATAAAGTAACAATAAGTAAAATGTTAATGTCTACCTACTTAGTCCTATGGGAAACGGCTCAGTGGCTCGTACCACCGTAGTCAATATTATACTGATTTTCCAAAATGGAAACAGTGTGTTTGTGTAATTGTGAAAGTGCACATTGCATTCTAATTCAACTAATTGCAGGCGGATAGTTGGCCTGCGCAACAACTAGTAACTAATTATAATGGTGGAGTGGTTTCGCTGCGACTTCGAAATAATAATCTGTATACGTGACGCTCAAGTTATGACAGTTTAGCGGATCAATAAATAGAATTCTAAATCATGTCTTACTCTTACTTGAACTTGGCTATGACACCCCAACGCTAGGTATTTGTTTAAAAAATAGTACCCACATAAGTTATATCCCTTACGGGGTTTACAAAGCCATGCGTTGGGAAATTCAAATGCCACGTTTTTCGCCTGGCTTATTTTCCAAAACCTATTTCTAAGATTCGGCTCTGATTTTACGACCGGTTCTGTTCTTGCCTATCAGTTGTCAAAGTTTATTTCTTGCCCCTTATAACATCCTCGGGAAAACTTGTAGTGGTCTGTTTATAAGGCGGAAATCACACGCCGCTCTTGGACCACAGAATCATGCGGTTAAAACTTCGCCGGCAGTATGCAATGTCTGTTCAATTAGTTGTCACTTAAGTTATGTATATTTCGAATTGCGGCTCTACTATGAGTGAAATACCAATATTTGTGCAATGATTTTATTTTTATTGTGAACCGTTTCTTCAGTTTTATACATGTGGGAAGAAAAGTAATTGTGCTTTTTTGTTGTGTTTTATTTTCGACCTATATAAATTTGAGTTTTCCATGAGCCTAGTAATAGTATAAACCTACTTCATACATGTCAATGTTACAAATACACGGTAAAGCGTTATTATAGAGAGACTGAAGAGCATTGCTACAGTAATAGTCAGATTTATCTATTTATTAACTGTTGAAAAATATATCTTTATTTTCTGCAGCAGGTGGTTTCTGGTTCTGTTTCTGGCTGCACAATAATTAGTTTTCTACTAAACATAAGTGGACTAACATATGTAATTGTTGATTACTTGAATTTAATTTTTCATTCGTTCATTCAAAAAGAAGTTTAAACCTTCGGTACATACTGTACGCTACCTATTTTTTTTGTGTTTATAGTCAATTTGCCTTAATACACAAATTGTCATCCATAAAATACTTGATGTAGTTTGTATGGAAATACAAATTCGTGGCAAATTTATTGCGGCAAACTGACTTACCTAAATCAATCTTTTGCAAGGTTTTCAAGAAATTCTTCACAAAAGCTTTCCACACTTTCGCGCCAGCCATTTGTCTTGCATACCTTACCTTCCACCCCTATTGTCATGCATTCTTTCTTTCGCACCTAATCCACGGAACCCTATGAATATGTAATCCATATTTCTCTCAGCAACCCCTTTAACCTGTTGCTCGAAAGGCGAAGGGTTCAAGGTTCTAACGAGAAAATTCGCCAAGTACATTTTATGCGGGCGTTTGAAAACTTGTTTTCAGACAATGGACTGATGTTGATATCAGGTCTATAGAGTTTGTACCTACTCTGTGGTTCCGCCCTAGATTAGGACCATTCCATATCCTCCTGTCGATGTCGTATGAGGTGATTAACGACCAAATGCTAATAAGCCACAATAAAATTCTCAGGATTAAGCAGTCGGCCGGTTAAGAAATCACAACTTTTAAGTATATTTTTTAAGCTGACCTGGGCTTCGGGGCGTCACAGCCCTGAATGAAACTGAGAATACACCGTAACACAGAGTGAGAGTGTGTACGTAACCATGGCTACCTATGAATAGTACAGACATAAATATGTAGAATGTCAGAAAATAGAAATAGCGGTAAAAATAAGAGCATTATTATAAGAAGTAGTGGAACAAACAAATCAACATTATTTTGGTACTTGATCCTAAAGGAAACTTATAATTTAGATCATATTTTTGTACTTTGAAAAGGAAAAATATACGGTTATAAAAATGGCAGCAATCACAATATCCGACTATTGTTAACAGTGACGTGACTCGTGAGTCGTGAGTAACCTTCCACACAAATTATATTAAGTACAGATATGGCTCTAAATATAGTACTTTACGGTCAAGACAAGTGACAAAGCGAGAGCAGACAGCTCTAAAATGGTTGTAAAAAATACTAGGTACGTTGTAGTCAGTTTAAACATTTTAGAGTAAGAAAAGAATCCATTGGAAAATATCTGTGTAGATGGGTACAGTAGGACACACAAATCTGACCCCTATGTTAATAAGCTTGTAATGAGCAGTAATAGTTTTATCTGCCTCCGACTGTACTGATCAATTTGTTAATCCAACATTTTAAAATACAAACTTCTACGTATGTATTGTATGTATGTTATAATTTGGTGTTTCTTGAGTAAACTGAAATTGTGAATTTGGCAATTAAGACATATTATTATTATTCGGCTATTTCAATATCACGTGTTTGTAACAGTCGAATCTAGGAGCAAGAAAGAGTAGGTCTGTAAAATCCTGCAAGTTAAACTTCTGTAGCCTCAATAATTTATCCCTAGTCTTTGTCCGATCGCCGTGGGGGGGCGTCCCCCTGCTCCCCCCTGCCCCCACCTGTTGCTTGTTGGCATACCCCCAAATTTCAGACGGGTCGGGCGAGTACACATTAGAAACGGCTTTAAGTGAGTTTATGTTTCTCATTGCGGCCTTTCTTGTGCCGCTAGAGAGGGAACAATCAATGTACGTATTTATATGATAAACTTTGTGATATAAAGCTAAGGTTATTTTTATACTTTTATATAAGGTTACTTTTACTATCAATACTTTAGAAGCATTTCTATAATGTACTTATGAAGTCCCACTGCTGGGCAAAAGCTTCCCCTTTTCTGTTTCCAACCACTTCTATCTCTCGGCAGTTGTTGCGATCCCTTAGAAGTATAAAATATATTTTATTCGTCTTAATTTACTATCACATTGTTTTATTTAGTTACGTTCGTATTTTTTAATATGAGATATATAAACAATGTACAGTATTACGTCTTTAACCCTTACGAGGTAGACAGAGTCATGTTGTGAAATTCGAAGGCCACGTTTAGCTCTATGGTGGGTTTATTTGTGAATTTTCTAGTCCATCGCCTGTGAAAAGAATCTTAAGATATTAATAATAAATTTATAAGCAAGTAATTATGGCTAGTGACCAAAGATAATTTTTAGCATAAATGCGATCATTTTATGAATTTTCCGATCGATTTGCATGGTCGAGTGACTAGCTTTATATTAGGGTTACAAGCAACTTAGGAAAATTTATAAAGGGTAACGAGTTTTAGTTTAACCGGGTCAGGCCCTTATAATAATAATTCTATAAGGGTAAGTTCCACGATCCTAACCAATACTACATACTGTCTGTCTCTTCCTTATATCTCTGTGTATATAAACTCCAAATAAATGTGACATTTCACGGGTAAAGGAAGATTCTGATCAAAAATAAAACACATACAAAAGTCCGTCTATAAAGTTCTTTTACCAACAAAACGAATTATTTAATAAAAACAAAATATTTCACTCTTATCTGGGCGTTGACCACCCCGCTTCTTCCGCAGCCATAGTGCGTCAGAGCCCAGGCTTCATTTTCCTACTTTTCTTTCTCCACCTCGCACGGCCATTTTGTCACGGCGTAAGCATTTCTGGTTGCATATAATTTATATTTTTTTATTATGTTTTCTAGATGCTATATTTTTACTTGTGGGACTTTTTTTAAACATGGCTTGACAAACAAAGAACATTCTTACAATGTTGTCAACTTGATTAAATAAAAAAATACTAAGCTTAAGAAAGGTTGGAATCCTTTCCTGTTATCTCCATCACGACGAGGTAAACGGATATTTTTTATGATGAAAAAAACAAGTATTTTTTACAAAATAATTAATTATCTCAACGACTTTTTATAAGGAAGTTATTTTCGTGAAATGAATGTTTTTGCTTGATTTTTCATTCAAAAGAGTAGACTACACATCCCAGACACATATCCCAATCCTAACTAATATTATAGATGCGAAAGTAAGTTCGTTTATTACCTTTTCACGCATTATCTACTGGACCGATTGTTATGAAATTTGGTACACGGGTAGAAAATTATGGTATAACTTGGCCGTTGTAGGTAGGGAATACTTAGGTATTTTGCCGGTCAACTGAATTGATATATCGCCGTAACGGCCTAGCCATGGGCCCAATGTTTGCCTGCCACTAAAGATTAGCTCAGCTCATGCTTGCTTAGCCACCGCGCTAAATAGCGTATCATGAGCGTCATAAGCCAAGCAAACACAATCGACTTCCGACCTTCGCCCATTGTGATTAAGTACACAATCGAACGACAGCAAACACTTCCGTGCTACGCAACTAGAACATAAACATGGTTTTCCCGAAATTTTATCCAAGGTGCATTAGTAAGATTTAGATTTTCTAGAACGGAACGAATAAGGATCATAAATTTCCAGTTGATCACGATGTCAAGGAGGATATGTGTTGCAAGCCCGTACGATGTGGAGAATATAAATATAACAGTGAACAAACGGAGAAAATGCTCAGATAAGAAAGAGACAGAATGGATAATTTTTCAGACCAACGCATTTCTCAATATTTATTGGCACGGGAAAAAAATCTAAATTAAAAAGATTCCAACAAGAGTTGCCTGGTAGATATAGGTATTGCAACTATTCGAACTAAACGTACGGCACTTTTTATTACGGAACTCCTACAGAAGCGAAGTCCTGGGCAGCAACTAGTAAACATAAAACTGTTGGTAAATCGTTCATTTTCCTAAAATAAAACAGCTATGTACTCTTTAAAACCCCATTAAAGTTCCTATAACAGTTATACCGTAATAAACACATTACGCCAAGCCACTTCTAGCATTACACATCTTTGATCCCACACGTCCGATTAATACTGAAATCATCATGTACCCATTACACCAAATCACGTCTTATTCCGTGACGTCAAGGCACATTTTCCCATGTTTACCAAGGTAACAGGTGCACGTTGACGTCACAGCTGTCTGGAGCGATTGGCAAAATATAAGGTTTAATATGTTAATGGCGTACCAAATTATGTAATTACTGGAGGATTTCCTCTATCTAGATAAATATAATGTTTGCTGGCAATTAATAGAAAAAAAAAGAAAATTGTATTTTAAAATTAAAGCTACTCGTATTTAAAAAGTAAAGATGGTGTGACGTTAATACTTCTTAAATTAATTCTTAATGAAGTCAAAACTTAACCTCTGATCATTAACAATATCTATTCTAAATTTCATCATTATCGGCCCAGCGGATAAAGTTTGAAAGCGTGACAGGCAGATGAGACTTATTTAGGTATAATAGCATTATGGAAGTATCGTCAACTTTATTCATTTTGAAGTCAAGACTGCGTACATAAAGCTACTTATAGTTGATCGTAACGTAAAGAAGCTTAAAGCGTAAATTGCTCTATAATGAAAAGATGTTAATGAAAACCAACCCACGGCTCTGTTACAAGGAAAGTAATTAAATTCGATGGTAAGTTCAACATAATAGAGGATTGTAAATAACTTGACTTCATAAGAGCTTTTAATAAGAAGCTTCTGTATTTTAAGCTTCTTTTACGTTTACGTATTAGGTATAAGTATGTTTTCAGGGGATAAAAAACTATGCCTCTACAAAATCATATTATATTTTATGTCAGGTATTTACTTTGGTAAGATTTACACTTAAAAAAATAATAGAAAGGAATAGATAAGGATATATTTTTTAAGTTTCGCTTTTCAAATAAAAATATTTATATGATGATAATGTTTTTAATTTAAATTTAAGTCAGTGTCCCATACGAAGAATAATTTTGGTATTGAAACCGTTCAGAAATTATGGCGTAGTAGAACTATGTTATGGCTAAGTTCCGAATTGCGGCTACATCTAGGTTTAGCTGGCAAATATTCGCTAAACTTTGGTGCAGTCGGTAGCAGGTGGATATATAACATTAATGATTAGGTAAATTTGAGTACATCCGTTTTTTCAAGACATGACATGTTAGTACCTAAATATGAGTGCAAGCAATTTGATCTAATTGACTGAAATATCATAGATTGCCATAGAGATTAATAAAGAAACTAAATTTAAAACTTAAACTATTTTTAATCTATGACATTAAATTATAGAGAGAATTTAGATTTCGGGTACGGAGTCGATAAAACTGACATTTTATGTATTCAAACGAAACGTACGAACGGTAAATTAAGCTCGAGGGACTGTTCCATTATAAGATGAAGTAGTAAAAGCTAATTACGAAGCTTTAATCAATATTAACCGAGCCTTTCGGCTGCCCTTCATTATTACCCTATAACTCTTAGTGATCTCTGGAGAGGTCGTGAAAACTCTTATATTTTTGAAGCTTTTTTTTATACAGGAAAAATATTAACACTATATATTACAATATGTTTTATTTATTTACAATGTGAACAAGCGGACTTCGATTGGGCAAAAATATAATAAATTATACAACTCAAACTTCCTCTTGAATCATATCTTAGAAAAACCCGCATCAAAATCCGTTGTGTTTTGAAGCTCTAATGCATGAGAGACGACAGACAGAGAGCGGTAAGCGACTTTGTTTTGTACTATGTAGTGATATTATACTTTCTAGTGAGTAAAATTTTCTGAGAGAAAATCGACGCTATTGTTTTTTCAACTTGTAATCTCTTAAAATTTTGTTAATAGGAAGGACTTATAGGAATATAAAGTTTATCGAAATGAAAAAAGAGAAATTAAGAACACATTGATCAGCAGTGGCACACAACATAAATTCGTTGTAGGATTTAGGCGGGAGACTAAAAAGTTGAAAAGCGGGCACTGGGCTCCAACGCTCAATAACTGAAGAAGGTGCCGCGAAATCGCTCAGATGACAGAGAGAGGCAACAATAGTGTTCCCAAGGAGGTGTCATGCAAGCGACCGTATTCTGAAATGACAGCCATATCTTCAAAATGGAAATGTTATTTTTACGCTAATCGGATATGAGAGAAAGGTAATTGCGACTTATTTGCAATAAATTTGTGTAGATTGACGTGTAGTTCACTGTACACACAATTACAATTTGAAAAAATCAATTCTTAAAACCTATTAGTATTCAAAGCACAAATCATCCCTCCCCGCGTCGCCTCGGAAGGGGTCGCTGAATCAATAACACACGTATGTTAATGGTAATGGCCCCTGATGCAAATGCAACCTGATGCATTTTTCCTTCGCCTTTGCATATTTATTGCTGACTCGTGTAACTGTTTTTGCTTTAAACTTTAAGCAGTAAAATGTTACCGTGATAAAATGGAGGGATTATGTAAAATATAACAAAACTAAAATATAAATAACGATTTTAACTATTAATTAAAGGCATCATTTTTGTAGCATTTCAGCAAAGTACATTTTTTGGATACACAGAGGAAATTAATAGCACCGAATCAGCGGAAATATTCGTCTTGATGCATGCCCGAGATCTATTTGTCATCCTTTTTCATTCGGGACTGTAACGGGGTCTAGGGCAATGGGTTACACCCATTGCCCTAGACAATGGGTTAAACAGTATTTGTCATCTTAAATGGAGAATTTTGGATCAGTGTGAGTATATTTCTTAGTGAATCACGTAAAATATTCTAGATTTCTATGAAATTTAGCATACGATTTTTGATTCGATATTGAATATATCCTGTATTAGCATAGTTTCCTTATAATACAAAATTTCTACGAAAGGAAAGCGGTGGCGCGTCAGATAAGTATATTTTCTTATACTACAGCATGTTACTTCTTAAAGTATAAACTGCACTTAAGCTCTGTGTCTCAAAGATAATCTATAATGCTTTTAGTGTAAGACCACCTAATATGCTAGAAATAATTTATTTTACTACAACATGGAGTTTTTTTAAAAAGGGCGAATAAAGATTTTTTTAAAAATAAAACACAAATATGAAACAATCCAATTAGATTCGACTGTCCCCTTTGTAACTCGACACTGCAAATAGACCACTCTCGTACATTACATTACATCCAAAGCTTTTAGCTGGACTTGCAATATTTTATAAAAAAAAGTAATGAAATTTTTTAGTTACAATTTTATTTTTCATGTAATATACCCCGAGGCAAAGCTCCCGGGGGAATTTCTTTATTAAAATCACTACGAATTACTGAAATATAAGGCTAGACTTCGTTACGAAAATTACATTACGTTTTTATTTTGTATGAGATAAATAGAAGTAATACAGACTTCGTCCCTTGGCAGCCCATTGCGATACTTATTACAGATTTTCATTCCATTTCAATCAAAAGTGTTTGTTTGTGTCAGAAGTAATCTATTCTCTTTGCCACTGAAACCCTTTCAAATGGGATTTCCATTCGAATGGAGACTGTATCGGTGAATGAAGCCTATTATCAGGCCGCTGAGAGAGGCTTTTGAAGTCTAAGGAAATAATTGTAAGTTTCTTTAGCAAATTAGAGCTACTACAGTTGCGTTCACAATGCGATTGTGACAAATCGTCAATCTAATCAGATCGTGCTTTTAGCTTTCATCTAATCAAAATATACTTGCGTTGTTATCAGTGAGATCTTATTGCATTCAAAGTATGACAAAAAAATCATGTCCGTGCAGTAAACCGTTGAGGAGTTCTCACGTCCGGAACCGTTCCTGGGTACACAATCAGGTTATGCTTATCATAATAATAATACATAGTCAAACTAAAAGTGTATACAAACTTTCAGCTCAATCGGTCGAAGATATCTTCAAAATTGAGTTGCAAGATTCCACCTGAATAAACATAGGGACTTAATGACATTGCAAATTAAATAAAAGTTTGTAAAATACAATCAACAATTAATAACTTACTTATACTAGTTACAAAAGTTTTCTTATATAGGTAGACAAGATCGGAACGATTCCCTAAATGGGATCCAGGGCTATATGAGTTTGTCAACGACTTCCCGACCAAACTTCCTTCTTTCCAGAAACTTCTTATGAAGTTGAGCGAGCGAGCATTGTAAATAATTTTCAGTTTATAGCTACTTAAAGAATTATATGAGTGCGCAAGTTTTTTAATTACGATGTACCTGATGCTTTTTATATTTATTAAAGAGTTGGTTCCCGAGTGAAATGATAAATTATTAGTGATATTTTAGTAGCTCTCTTCTATTGTATATCATTATGCAACCCAAACGGTAAACAAGCATATTTTTATTGTTTTTACATGTTTCTATTTTGCATGTGACCCTCGCGCGGGCACCTTTCTCGCACTGCAAATTTCCATTGCAATTCAACGCGGGAATGCTGCCTGTGTGATGGGCACCTTGCCTATATACAAGTTTTTTTTTAAGATAGATAGTTTTTAATTTAAATTAATATAATTTTTGGATAAATGAAAAATTATTATGTTTTGTCCGTGTTAGAACTGACAACAAAATTTAAATTAGACACGACGTGTCATATAATAATTAAATTCATTTGATTCAGATATCTACAGACCCATAACATGTAATTGCGATAATAAAATCATTTTTGGCAAACGGAATTTAAAAAGAAACTGTTGCAAATATTGGTAGTTCTTTGTTTTATATAACAGAATATTGCGTGTGCGAATTTTTCTCTCCATTTCAAACCAGACAATAAACAGATTATAAATCTGAAATATCTAGGCAAAATGTGTCTTGAATATCTTTATTAAATTTCGACTTAAATCCTTAAATTAGCTTTCCCCAAGTTCACAGCCCTTATTATGAAGACTGAAATTATACCTGTCTAGACATCTCGTATAGCACTGTAATAAAATCTTTAGAAAGTCATATATATTGTTAACGTATCGACAATAAATAAATTTTATATTTCGTTTCTGTCAAGAACTATATTAAGTTTTTGTACGACGCTATTATACGATTAAAAACCGTAAATAAAATAGAATATATTAAATATACTTATTGAAGAACAAAGGCGTAATCAGGAGGTAGGTGTTGAAGAATTCATTATACCTCCCTTCTCGGTAATAGTTTGGTTGCACTGGAGCCTGTGGAAGGCATTTAATTGAGGGGGAATCCTAAGAGAAGGCACGTAATTGCTTGTTCGCGCCGCACACAGTGAATGTAGTGAGGATTGTCAAGAAAATAAAATATTCGTAACGGTGTTATTTTGCAACTATAGTCATAGAAATAATTTGGCATTTTTTAATGTTATACCATAAATATAATAAGCTTTTATGCCGGCTACATATTATCGGCGAACTCAGAAAGATGCGTGGCTAGTGAACTTACATGCAATGTACCTACTTCGGAACTGTGAAATAATGGCAGAACTGATTGAATATTGTGCTTATCCTGCATAACGGAAGGATAAATAACGTTCTTGGGTAATACAGATCACACCCACTAACTATTTACACAAACTCTCAACAACGTTAAAAATAAATTACCCGAAATAAAGACGCAGATAAATCTAATCCACTCATAGCACTATCTAATTATAATGTTGACTGTACAAAGCAGACTTTTGATAAAAGTAAATCCCAATTAGATTAATAATAACTGTCACCAAACATATCGATAATTTACATTCAATTGTTTCAGATACCAAAATGTCCGTGAGTGATAGTGGTAGTGTCGAAGTGTAGTGCGACATGGGGTGCACCCCGAGCATGTTGTTAGACCACAAGAACCGGAGACGAGACAGCGCCGGGTCCCAGGAAGCTGCTCTGGCGAAGGTTGCGCCCACCCCAGTGTGCAACAAGGCTGTCCAGGCCGCCAGGGCCCCTAGGGCTTCCCTGGAGTCCGATGGCTTCAGCATACAGCTGTCCAGCAAAAAGGACAGCTATGTCTCCCAAATGGGAAACAATTTTGCTACCCAACTGCATATTAAGAGGATATCTGGTGAGTATATTTTGTTTTAAACTTATATTCAAACCACGTATATGTCCTACGCTTATTAAAATTAATTGAAAGGACAGTTTAATAAGGACTGTTTTATTTTACATCGGAAAAGTATTTGTTTTTCCAATTATTTCTGGCATGATAAGTACCCATGTCGTTAATTAGTAGGTACTCCGTTATCTACTAATTACATGGTGAAATCAGTTTCTTTTGACATTTCTTCTCAGGATAACTGCTTCCGAAATGCTAATAGTGTGAAGATTTGAGAATAAATCTAAAATTTAACAAGCAAAATGTATGTGGAAGTCTAGCTTCTGTATAAATTACTATATTTTGATATAATGGGTTTATTTTTTCATTAATAACGAAATATCAATACCAAAATACCCAGTTACTTTTACCCTGAAAATAATATGGGAGCTGAACTGAGATCGAACCCGCAATCTCTAGTGTCAGTCAGGCATGAACACCAACAGAGGTCATTGATAATATGATCAGTAAGATTGTCGTTCAAACAAAAGTGCTTTAAATATAAATGGTATTTAATTTTTAATAGAAAAACATTATACCCACTCCAAATTAACATTGAATTCATATAAATTGTCTTTCTTCTTATTATTAGTGTTAATTTTCAATTCAAACTTATCTTTCTTGTTCTTAGTATCAACTTTAGGTTTAGGCTTGTAGCCAGCTGGTATTTTTTTGTATATCCCATTTATATACACTTTGTGGTCTAAAATGAAGGAGTGAGAATTGTGTTTTTTATTTTCATTGGTTTTTTGACAACAGCAATAACTTGGTTCACGTGAATTTCTGAAATACGCGGATGAACTCTTTGTTTTTACATCTGCATTTTCTGTTGTGTTTGTTGTTTGATGTGATAAGTGTCGTTTTACTCCCATGTGTTCGAGGAAATTACGAACTATGGTGCTAACTGCACTTTTCATCTTTGCTGGGTCAAGACAATCTACAGTATTTTCTAATGGACAGTATTCATAACGTAGATAGCTAGCTACGTCTTCTAGTACAGCTTTTAGTGTGTCGCCGTCGGTTTGTTCAGGTAGACCATATTGCGACCAGTTGGTTATGTAGTATTCCTGATAATTTTTAGACGTAGGCTTCTTTTTAAGTTTAATCTTTTGTCCTCCATCGCCTTGACTACTAGCGAGCTCGATAACAAAAACTAATAAATACATTTGTAGCTGAAAAATACAGAACATATTACAATAAATCATCCACCACATTTCTGTGTAATGTACATAACATTACACAGAAATATGATGGGGCTGGACTGTATACGCGCATCTAATGCTAAACCACTCCTGGGCAAAGATAATCACCTCATGGGTCCCAACAAATAGACGAAGACCGCCAACCAGATGATTTGGACAGATTCGGCAAATACTCAAAATTTTTTACATAGGACTGGTAGCAGCTGTAAATAATGGTGGAAAGCCTTTGCCCAGCAGTGGGACACCTTGATCGCTCGAAATAACTGATACGAAAAAAGTTTGGTACGCCATATTTTGTTATAAAATATCACACACAAAAGTGTGTGATATTTTACGTTCATTGATATCATAAGTTCAAATAAATGCATCAAGATAAAATATTTATAATTAGAATTTGTTTAGAAACTTGTAAGAAGGTACGACACAATCTTGACATAATTAACAACCCTAAGACATTGCAAATTAATTACGTGTTTGTAAAATAAAATTTCACGGACACTAAACGAGACACATACGATGTTCAATAACGTCGGTAACGTTAAGTGTCCTGCAAAGGGTTAAATATTTTAAAAGTATGTATTTAATAAAAAAGACACCGCAATATTATTTTTTTAAAGTAAATACCTGAACAAACGGGGCCCACTTCATTTTGTCCCAATCTCCATCTAGAAATGATTGATTTTTCAGAATTTTTCAAGCAACTAACGATATAGTCTCCCATATCGAATTGCATTTAATTACTACGACAACCTACTATGCCTAGGTAGCTACAGTACATGTTTAAACAAACTGTAAATTACATTATCCACTTTTACATTTAAAAAGCTAAATATTGCCATAATCAAAAAAGCCTATGTTACTCCTGAAGGTTTCGTCCATCTCAGTGCCCAATTTCATCAAAATCGGCCCAGTAGTTTACATGTTTATTCATTACAAACAAAGAAACAAAAATACAAATCTTTTCTCTCGTATTTTAAGCAACGTATCGCGATGAAACCCGCACTAGGTTTTAAGTTACACCATCCGATACACAACTGTGAAAATTGCATCAAATTCCATCCAGTACTTTATGCGTGATGCGCGAGCAAATATAAATACAGACAGACAAAAATTAAAAAAAAAATTGTTTAAAATGGTTTCTATTATTGCCATAAAGACCTATCTAATTATTTTCCTTAATATCTCCTATTAGTATTACAAACGTTACCGTTAGAATTTCTTGTAAATTGTCTTTTATATTTCGCATACCAAATAAACAAAAGAAAATAAGCAAAAACACGACAACATTTATTATGAAAGGGAAAGATATCAGACGGAAAATTAAGTTATTAAAATATCAAACAGCCTCAGAGTCTAAAATTAATTAAACATATAAATTTACTGTCCCGGAAAACATTTTGGTAAATTATGAGTAAATTTTTAATACAAGCTCACTTAACTCACTTCTTGTTCAAAAAACAACTCCCACTCTTCCAGTTTTATGGTTCCGTAATATCAAAAAGTGCGCATCGCGTTTATTTATGACGACAAATTTTAAATAGCATTAAATAATCTTTAGAATTAAAGTCCATTGGTAAATAATGATCGAGTCCATGAGTCTTACAGTGGGTTGCACCGTCAACTTTGACGTTAACTTCACACACTGCACCGCACAAGCAAAGTACGCGATTTTATCAAAACATCAGTGGTCAAGTTAAAGTCAACATCAATGTTGACTGGTGCAACCGATATGCATACTATTTAATTTAAACATATAGTTACTTTATGTGGATATCTTTTACGCCTCTCTATACACATGTGCTAAAAAGAAGCTGCCGTATACGGCCATATGCCAAAATAGTCCCCTAAATAATTACTACAGAACTATCTTCGAGCACACAACTCGCACTTGGCCGTTTCTTCCTAGGTCACTGCCTAGGTGCTGATATTCCTAATGAAAATAACACATGGTTTCTAGTCAGTAGATCGTAAAATCTAAATATAGCTGATTTGTTATTTGGGTTACATAACGCGGACATGGAAACAGGTGGTTGTATTGTATGGTATGGTTCACATTATGGTGATAAATGTTGCAAAGAAAACCTGGTTGTCTACTCGGCTATACAAACAACTAATTATCGCCCGCGGTTGCACGCTCGGCAAAAAATATATGTATATAGAAGTACACTTACTTACTTACAAATAATAAAGCTACAAAAAAAAAATATCAGCTTGCTTAGTATATGCATGACGCAGATTTTCAGTGATACATTCTCATGTATCACTTAATTATCTTATATGTAAGATCGATTCGTCGAGTATCTTCGTACGTCTCAGAGAGACATGCGAAGAGTGTGTGTAGTGCAACTTTACTTTTCACAGCTCACTGTCGAGTCGATTCGCAATGAGACGCAATAGGGAGTATTACTGCACATTTATCCCGCCAGAGTACAACACTGTATGTTAGGTACACAAAAAGCTTTACCGCCTTTTGCTATGTCGATTAAAACGTTTATTTTAGAGTACTGTATTAATCCCTTCATTATGTAAGCATTCGTTTGTGAAAATATGCAACACTGTAGCATATTCCGAAATATTGGGAAAAATCATTTTCCATAAGATAAATAAACTTCAAAAACTATGGGATACGCCGCACGCTATAAAATTTTCGAGCCTGTAAAAGGTCAAAAAGAAGCTCGTCACACGTGAATACTTATTAAAATATGGACTTCATACAAGTAAGATCTTCAGTCAAAATCAAGTTCATATCAGTTTATAACCACAGTTGACCAAATAATGCAGAACATAACCTAAATAAGTGATATTATTTTCAGGATAATCCACTAAATCCTTCCTTTTTCCTTTAAACTCGCACCACGATTGCGTAGAAGGTATTTTTGGTCGTAAATCTGCAATAATATTGAAAATTTGCGCTTTTTGCCTCCATTGCCAATGTTTGTGTACCTTAGTTGTACCAGTAGCGCCATCTGCACTGAGCTTTGCGTAATATATGATATAATGTGATTGGGTCGCTGCGTCTCGCTTCAAAAACTTTCGACGGTTGATACCGAATGGAAAATTTACCGTCTCAGAAATCACAACTTGAATGATATTCCCTGTACAGAAATACTAAGCAACATCTGAGTACTAGCTTCTCCGCAAATAAATCCAGGTTAAACTTAGTTAATTGTATGTTGCAGCAGAGGATTAGCTGTCATTATAGCTTGAAACTTCGATCAAACACTTACGTGCAGTAAACTTTTGAACTGCACTTTACTCCTTGTACTTTACATAATGAACTGATTAACATAATCTATCTAGTTGTAAAGTCAATATAGAAAATGCGCCGAGGTGCACGCCCTAGATAATTACCATTCTATATCCTCTCATGACTTAAGGAAACAATACCTGACTACTGATAGGCAACAACAGCATTCCCAAAAAGAGTTGACGTCAGGCAGGCCTTTAGTCGAAAAACCATAGCCGAGTTTTCTGAATTTTAAGATTTACTTTATATTCTGGACTCTGGCTTCGTGGTGTCACTGCCAATAATATAATCGTGAGCACGCTCAGATTAAACAGAAAGACTCAAAATTATCATGGATCTCTTTGAGTTTGAATTTGAAACCTTGTTTATATAAAAAAATACCACAACACGATCACCACTCATTCAAACCTTACTTTTAAGACAGATTACTGTTTAATGCCTGTAATCTGTCAGTTAGACGTAGATTAAGACGTAAATCAGTCCTGGAGGTAACGAAAGACAGACACTCGGATTTATTAAGACAAGTGAAAGACGTTTGTAATGGATTTGTGTATATTTAATTGTTTCGTTGGTTTATAGAAATAGCTACAACAGATTATAGCTATTTCTATAATACCGGCTATACATGATCGATGTGCAGTTTAAAAGTTTAATTAAGACTACGGAAAAGGACATAGTACCTTTCAAATATTTCTATTATAAAGATTTCTATTATATATACAGAAAAATAAAGTATAGCGTTTGACTTTGTCAAGGAAATGCAAAAAGAAAATAATATCTAAATTAAAATGTAAACAAAAGTATATTATTTAAAACAACCGAAATAGACTTCATTAGAATTCACACTAAATCGTTTCAGCTCATTCGATTCCGTACTTCTATCGATCTGCGAGACTCGTAAAATTGATTTTATTGCCGTTTATCACGATTGAGCAATGCTTCCGATATTTTACGTTGTAAATTACACTAGTGTTTATTGTTTCTCATCCTCCACGTTAGTTTACTACTAGCGAGAATGATATAAGAAAGTCTCCTGCAGAATTTATTTTGTTCATTTCATTGGTTAATCACTATATAATATAAAACAAAGTCGTTTCCCGCTGTCTGTCTATCTGTAGCGTTGATCTTGAAAATTTTGCAAAGTATTTTGATGTGAGTTTGTGATTACTGAGGAAGGATTTGGTATAAAATTTATTATGATTTTAACTGAGCGAAGCCAGGGCGGACCACTAGTTTGTTTTATAATATTTATGTTGCCATTAATTGATGGGCTTCAAAAAGTGACTAAATAAGGCACGGTAAAATGCACAATTATTTTTTTATTAAGTTGGTACCTACTTACTAACATTCCGTAAAGGTGATGGAGCGTCCAACAATAAAATAGATAAACTGGCAGGCACACCATGATTGTATATTAGATTTCTACTGTTTTATTATATGTATGTATAGATGATACAATACCTAGGCAGGTATTGTATTATATAATGCATTTTTTAGTTTTGACTATGAGTAAATAAATAAAGTATAAATGGAATTGAAAAACCCCGAATTTTGTACTCTGTTCAAAATGTGAGCACTTAATCATAACGCCATTACATCTACAGAATCAAAATCAAATTATTTATTCAGAAATTAGGCCTTCACAGGCACTTTTTCACGTCATATTCTAAATTAAATGATGTCTTATGATTATCACAATCATAAAACATCATTTAATTTAGAATATGACGTGAAAAAGTGCCTATAATTATATATAACCGGCAGCGAGTTGACGCGTGAGTCAGCCATCGCGAAGCTCATCCACAATAGAGGGTATTTACAGTATTCTACAGATATGACGTTGTATCAAAATGACTACTGGAAAATTGATAATTTAAATCTATTTGATAGTATATCGATAAGTGTTAGTGTTAAGCAATAAACAACGACAATAATATTTATGACTTGATTATCCTAACGCATCACTTAAAGATCCATTCATACAAGCAACAGAATTATGAAAGAAGTGATTGTCACTTTTCGATTATGACGATGACACATTATAGTCACCTTAGTGTAAAACAAGTTTTTTTACAAAAAATACATTTAGGCTATACAAGCTTGTCGTCAGAGAGATCTTATGGCATTTAACGCCTGACAAAAAAAAACATGTCGGTGCTGTAAACGGTTGAGGAGTTTCCTTTGGAGCCAATCCGGGTTGCACCATCAGATCATGCTTATCATAATAATGCATTGTCATGGAAACTGAAGTGACGTGGGAAATTTCAACTCTGTAGGCCAACTGGAAGTAGGAGAAATCTAACTTGCAAGATTTGATTACAGACAACGGATCTTCGGTGAAACTAAATACCTAAATACCTGTTAAAATGCATTCTTTAATTTTTTTAGATGTTAGGTGTGAAATTTTAAGGAATCAATAAACAATAAACTGTTTTTATTTTATTTTTTGTTTCTGGAAGTCACATACATCAAAAGATACTTTATTTGCTGTATGTATATATCTCATATATAGGTGTTGTACATCACTAGTGTGTCGTTATTACATTATAAGCCCAAAGTAGTCTTTGGGCAACAAAATAGCACCTGTCATATTATTGAAGTTTGGTAAGGGACAAATGAATTTTTGAATGAAAATAATACTGGTGCATTCCTTTTTATAAATGTATTGGTTAAAATAGATTTTTTTTTAGTAATTTATTTTGTCGAGTTTATGAACGAACCTTAAATCAACCTGTGATGTCATGCGCATTAGCTATCTTATCGGATCACATTTTTACGTAGGTACTCGCCAGTCTGATTCTCGCACATTGTAGGTACATAAACAGTGTTGAAAGACACGCCGTAAAAATGGTAAACTAACAGAGTTATTTATAGAATGTTTTCTTTGAAAATTTCTGAAGATTACGAAATAAGGCTCCCCAAGGCCTCTTCTTTCGCACCACTAGAGTTGCTTGATGGATCAATCGGAATATATCGTTGTCATTATTTTTGTGGCTTTCGAGCACTCTGTCTAAATGAACTTTGGGCTTAAAGATTATTTAGATTAGATGCTATAAAGAAAACATAGTTACGTACAGTCAACAGCACATCAACCTACGCATATTCATTGCAAACTCGCACCTATTACCGCGCCATAGATGTTCATGCAGCATAACTTGATGTGCTGTTGACTGTAGGTACATGCTAACAGATAAATTTATGTTATGGAAAATGTTTAAGTTTAATAAATAAAATAAACTAAATCGTGATTATGATGAGGACAGATTGAGTCAGTGAACGAAGTGTTAGTAGGCTGAAATCGGGTTGATGATGAGGGCAGGCTGAGTCAGTCATAAAGTGAGAGCTAATATTAGAGTAACAGAAACGAAATAAAAACGGAAATCCATCAGAATGCCAAGTTGGTTACTTGTCATCAATAACTGCATGGAACTAACACCGTCCATTCTCATGCTAATCGTTTTTGCCCAACTGCTAAAAAAGGGGTTTGCGTTTCGCACGTTTATTTTGTAATATTTTTCATTACTTCATTTCTTTCAAACGGCAATTTCTATTTCTAATTTTTCCTTTAAATTATCCACAATTTTTCCAAAACCACTTCATTGGCCTAGTTTTTCACTAAAACTAGACTACGTTTCCGCAAAAAAAAAATACATATTTCGCTTATTTCCTTATAATCTTGTTGTGTAGGTAAAATACGCACCCAGGGATTTAATCGGCTTAATTCTTTAAAAGTAAATAATTACTTAGATAAATTCGTAATGTTTTAATTAAAAGATAGTAATCATAAACGACCACACTATATGTTTTAGTGATATTGATTCTATCTGCCGATATAGAGCGTCGCTTCAAAAAAATGTAGACAAGGTAAACAAATTTTCATTTCAGTTCTCAATGTTCTAATAGATTTATTATCAGAAAATAACAACTAACTTACTATTTCGTGTACCTACTTATGAATAAATAAAGATACAAAGATTAACAACATTATTATACATACCTATATCATTCATACAGTGTCCAACCATTTTCAGAGTAGCTTAGAATTCTATGTATTGAATTAGCATTGAATTCAACAAGTAACAACTTTCAAATTAAGTATGTAATAAATATGCAATACATGAATCTAAAAAATGTTATGGTTACTTTTTACGCTAATTGACTTCGGCTTCACGGCGTCACAACTCCGAACGAAACCGGGAACTTAGGGTACGGGAGTTCCCCTCGTTATGAGAGAAACTGATACAATGGTATAAAATAAAAAATTACATCACAATTTTATCCTAATTATAAATGCCTAAGTAAGTTTTTTACTTTACTTACTTTTTTATTTTTCACGCTCTATCAATCAGCACCATCACAAACCAGGGTTCTGGAAAGTTTGCATACATAGTATGAAGTACGGAACATAGAACCTCGGAACATAGAACATAGAACCTTTCATCCCGGAAAATAACTGCTCCCGTGGGAAAGAACGCGGGCGAAGCCGCAGGCAAAAGCTAGTAATTTAATAAATCTATCTTGTTATTTTTTTAAGTGGTAACAAAATAAATGATCGCGATTAGTTATCATGTGCAAGAGAAACCAACATGTACTTCAATATAAATACATTTGAATAATAAACTCAATATCTGTAATTTATAATTAACAATAACGAACTCTTTACATTAACTAGAACATTGCCTCAGGTCGTTCATTTCCTTCGCCCGACCACTTTTGAAAAAACAATGTCAAGTACAACCGCGTGCGAATGCTTGTAAACATACGAGTATAGTAATTTATTTGCATAACAGTATGGTAACGTTTCGGATCCCACTTCACTCGCTTATCAGTCCAGTCGACCTATAGTTGCTGACGGTTGTCGTCGTCTCAAACCATACAACACAGAAATACTTGAAACATAATTCATCAATTAAATTTTGCAACAATGTCAGTGTGTTATAAAACCTGTGTAATAACTATTTGTTAAAACATATCGTGTCGCGAAAAATGCAAAATTGCAATAAAATATCGCTCTGTGATGCATTACATAGACGTAATTCGAACATGTACGTTTAATTGTGTGCACAATATATCGACTTATATACAAACTCACTGGTGATAAAGAAATACTGAAGACAACCTAGTTGGCTTAACTTTAGTTCAGTAAAATAAATGAGTTAAAATACCGAATTTAATGAATTGGCTAATAGTAATCGTTCATGTAGCTGATAAAATAGTGTTTACTGTTTCCCGTTATAGTGTAGTGATGTTTTGAACTGTGTTATTTGCATGGAGAGGAATCACCGACCATGGAAGTCGATTTTGAGGAGATTTCAGGTAATTGATGTTTTAAATTATTCTCTTTTTAAGGTTCCGTGGCGAACAAGAAACTGTTTCAGCGCCGACAGTTTCTTTTGAATATCCGCGCTTTAGCCTTGAACTAATTTTTGAACGGGAAACAACTTAATATGAAGTATTTGAGGACCTTATTATTTTCGTTTTCTAAAACGTCGCATCAATTAGCTCTACATGGCATTTGTTTTTTCATAACCTATTTGCTATTTGATACGATGCTTATTTCTTGGTAATGTGTTCTGAAAAATGGATAGCTACTAAATTGATTAGATATTTATATATTTAAGAAATGGCGTCCACGTAGCCCAGATGTAGTTTTATCGTGTGTAACGTCCAATTGCAACACCCTTGCAGAACTCCTGTCCTGTTATATTGTATATAATATCCATGGATCAAGTAAGTACTTCACGGAGTACCTACTAATTCCATGATAACCTCAGAGCGCGATGCCAGTGACATTCGCTGATGTGACGCCTAAAATTCCTCTAAAAAAATACTCGTCATATTTTTACAGCCGATCACTAATTATCTAAATGACTGGCTAAAAAACAAAATGCACAAAGACATTTAAATAACACGACATTTATCATTTATTAATTACGATTATTAATTAATTACGCGACTTGCATTTTTTTGTTCTGATTAAAGTATATTGATAAAGCTTTTGAGTACAAAATGTTGACGTCACAGGATATCAGTGGCATACAAGATGTATATATTTTTTGTTTTGACAGTTGGAAAATAGCCAACAATACATCACCATGCAATAATTCCAATTTGATATTATAGGAAATATACTAGTAAAATAGATGAACAGTCATAAAGAAAACTACCCCGCGGCTCAAGCAGTTGTATAATTTAAATTTAACAATGAAATAAAGGGTTTTCCAAATAGATAAAATAAGTAATTAACAAAAACAACTGCCTATTATTGTTTACAAACGCGCAATCATTAAAAGTATTTATTATTTAATAAATTACAGTATTAAAATTAGACGTATACGTCAAATTTGTAACTATAATTATTTTTTAACCATGGAAATCAATTGGATTACGTGACATGTATAGACAAAGTATATGAATATCAACACATAACAGATAATAGTGGAATCTGCCGTTATTAATTGCCGAGTCTGAATGAACAGTCTCACGAGGCAGCCACACGAGACAAATCCTAGGTTGGTCAGAACGTGGCTCGACTTCAGGATTCGGGTAATTGTGTAGTTAGGTTTTTCTGTGTATCGAATGTGGCATGCGAAAGCTTTATTAATTTTATTACAAAATAAAAAATATATGCGGTAGAAAGCTTAGCTTTTTCTTACGTTGTATGTTATATAAGTTTCTATGACAGAAACTTGTGGTGTGAGGAGCGACAAGTCAACATAAATTAAACCAGGAACCGACTTGGCCATAATATTGATTATAGGTATAAACTTTGGGACCAACTCGATTCCATTCTCGAGCCAAAACTACGGGGCGGATTTCGATGAAATTTGGTACATGGCTAGAATAAATCCTGAAATAGCATATAAGGGATATTCTATCCCGAATTTCCCACGGGAGTGAAGCTGCGCGGCACTGGTAGTGGGCAGATAAAACTCGTGTAAAAAACGTGAGAACGTGTGGAGGCGTGTTTTTAACCCCCGACGCAAAAAGAGGGGTGTTTGACCGCTAAGTGTGCCTGTCTGTCTGTGTACGTGGCACCATAGCTCATCAACGGGTGAACCGAAATGGATGCGATTTTTTATTTGATAGCTAATTTTTATGCGGTGGTTCTTAGATATGTTTGATCAAAATCGGTTTACAAAAAAGTTGTAGCGAAATGAATATTGAAAGTGGGGGTTTTTTAATTTTGTCTACCTAATAAACTTGTATGTTTCATTAAAATATAGGTATTCCGTATATTCAAACACAAGTTTAACATAAAATAATCGTGCAATAAGCTTGTTGTTATACGAGCACTGATTTAGATTCGGCGAAACGTAAATTAGCGAAACTGATCCATTTACCAAAACATTCCTTTGAACCAATATGTCGGGATTTTGTGCCGTAGCGACGTCAAAACACGAGGATTTAGGTGTTTCTGACTTAGCAAGAATAAACAGTGTTACACAACTCGTTGGGGGGTTACTTTTTCACCGACTTCAAAAGAGGAGGTGCTCGATTCGATTCCCGCATAACGAAATTAGGACTGAGGGACAAGCTAATTTGGAGCCATTGTTTGAAACTTTTGCAAACATTGAAAAATAAGTTTAGTTATCAACTGATATAACAGACATATATGTTGTTGTTAGCTTTCGAAAAGAAGATCGAGAAAAATCTGTGAGAAAAACCATATCGAACTTATATGTGCTGTTCAATTCGAGTATATTGCCGAAAATTGTATTTTTGTATGTTGTTCTTTTCCTTTATTTAAAACTAGCGCCCGTCCCGATTTTGCTCGCGTAAAATCATTCACCAAAACCTTCCTATTGAATCACTATATATATGGGAACAGACAGCGCGAAGCGATTTTGTTTTACACTAATGTAATAATCAACAGGTTGATAATGCAGCTTTGATGCAAGAGTTCCCCTATCACTTGACCGGTTATTTTTCTAAAAGCACGATACGTGCAAATAAATAAATAAATAACATTCCTTTTATCATAGATTTCAGTACTCGTTGTGGGACACGCGAAAATCAATAGAAAGTGCTCGCACAGATAACATATCTCGCAGCTACTGTGCTGTGATGCTCTGTATTATCTCGTGCATGTATCTCCATTATGTGTGTACTCGTTTCTTTGTGTACACAATATAATATATTTTGGCACGATAACAAACTGTCTACCGTTACTTTCGGGGAATCCAGCAGTTTGTAAAGAACCTTTGATAGATACCATAAAGAACGTCTAATCCTTATCAAATACGAGATTATAGGCTATATAACTTCCATAGTTTCAAATATGATAATAATAAAAAACCAAGACTAGCAAAAATGTATCGATACGAGTACTATCTACACTGCGCTTTCGTTAGTTTTAACTTGTTTTGAGCTATCGATAGTATCGATAATCTACATCAGTTTCGATAGTAAAACTATCGATTTCTTCGGCAATACTAGCCAACAGATGATGTGGAGGTATAAAATAAACATATTTTGATTTGATGGCGGCATACGATAAACTGTTTTAATGACACAATTACGATGACAGTCTATTATAAACTGACGCACGGAAATAAAAATCCAAATAAATGTTGCCATATGTATTTTTAGACTCGTGCAAACCAGAACATTTTAATATGTATTCTAGCATCGAGTTTTTTAAGTCGAAAATTCTTTGTCAAGTAAAACGATAGTTAGAAAATATCCCGTGATACAATAATGTCAAATAAATAACGGTTAGTGTGGAAATAGCTCCAGTTAATTGGCGGTTTAAATCCTTGTAGAGTTACATGAATGCCGTGTGGTAACTAATGTTTGGAACACGCTTTAAAGTTATTTTATGACGCGAATAAAATTGCATGATATAGGATAATTCTATTGATATCTCTCTCATGTTTGTTTTGTCTCTGTTGTTCAAAAACAATAGAAAGTTTGAGCCCAAGATCCTCTTTGCTATTATTTCTCCTCCACTTCGGCGTGATCTATTATCAGATCATTGGCGCACTTATCATTCTCGATACTTAACTATGTACAATGACCCAGTCTATGAAAAAAAGACCTCCGAACGATTTTTCAAGCCGTTATTCAGTTTCACCTGTCCCGACATTTGTCTGCCTGTAATCAAATCTTGCAAGTTCAATTTCACGTGGCAAATTTTAACACTGTAGAACAAGTCGAACCAACCTGTTCTACAGTCTTAAAATTTGCCACGTCGCTTCAGTTTCCATGAAAATGCGTTATAATAAGCATGACCTGATGGTGCCTCCAGGATCGGCTCCCAACGATGTATGAACTCCTCAACGATTTACAGTATAGACATGTCCTTTTGTCACGCGTTGTATACTCCAGTTTGAGATCTAGGATTAGACAATAGTAGCTTATGGCAAAAATGTCGCTTTTCTAAAAAACTTATTTCTGCGTAGCTTAAACTTAAGACTAGCCTGTGAACCTCAGATATGATATTTTGTTATCATCTATTCTTATATTTATTATGTCTAGTCATAACTCACAGCTGTCTGTCAACTAATTTTGCTTCGCTAATTGGGCGTAAACACAGCGGGCACGGTTGCCAATTTGCGTTAGGAGGACAGGCAGACAGACGAAATACACCGTGAAGAACTTATTACAAACTAGTCACTAGATAGTAGTAGGTAGTCGTAAAGGTCATGTCAGATGCCTTTAGGCGACTTGAATAAAATCTGTCACCAATGTGAATCGATATGAATTTAACAGCATTTTCACCACTTCGTTAATATTGCTAGGAAATTCGTTTTGTGTGTATACAGTCAACAGCACATTAACCTAGCCAAATTCATTGCAAACTCGCCGCTATTACCTCGCCATAGAGGTTCATGCAGGTTAACTTGATGTTGACTGTAGGTACTTTCCAAATAAAGGAATTAAATCCTTCCACAGCCTTCAGCCATGGCTATGAAGAATAGGATTAAAGCAGATACGCGAGTTACCTACCTGTATGTATATGTATTTCGTATGCACTATTGCGCAAAGACAAAGGGAAGAGAGCTCTTTCGCATACTTCAGAGATAAAAGCTATAAATCTCATGCGGGAATTCCAGAGCTTCTTCGCTCGGGTCATATGAAACTCGATTTATTAAAGCAAAGATGTGTTATAGCTTGTCTCTCCGTACTGCCTATTTGAATTTTATATTGCTCTCAACTACTGTGTAATCTGTGTTGTTATTGTAAGGAGGGGCAGGGCTGCTGCCTTCTGGAGATTATATAAAATTAGCTTTAGGTCGGTTAGGTTTAGCGGCTTCGTCCGCGACAACTTCCCATGGCAACATTAATTTTTTCGAGATCCGGTAACGGTAGGTAGTGGTAAAATTCATGACCAAACCTTTAGGCGACTCGAATAAAACCTGACAAAAGCATTAGCAATAATACATTAAAAAAAAAAAGAAAGATGCCATGTTCAATTTATTGTATTATTTCTAGCCAAATGGCAAAAACGGAATCCTTATAGATTCGTCTTGTCTGTCTGTTCGTCCGTCCGTATGTGTCACAGCCACTTTTTTCATTTTTGCTCCTAATACACAAACAAAGCAACAATATTACGGGCGTCAATATTGCGGCTGGACTGCATCTAAAATGCATTATTTTGGGTTAGAATCTTAACAACTACATTTAAATAATTAGACAACTACTACTACTAGGCAGAAAAATAGACGAATCGCGATCGAACTAGATCCCTGTCAAATCAAATTATTTATTCAGAAATTATGAAGAGACCAAACCACAGTAACTTTTTGACGTCCATTTTTATATTATATAGTAATTTCTCAAAAAGCTACAAACTACTGGCTAACTGTTAGACTATATTTCAATTGGATTTATTAATAACATAGATATTGAACGACGAGCTCTCAGACTTTGTCTGCTTTTATGCTATACAGTCAGGTAGATATTTCTCATTGAAAAAGCAACCATTTTGGTGTTAAGCAACTATTTATAAAATGATTGGCAACGGCATTAAAAATATGTAAATAGTTTTGTTATTTTAACGTGTTGAACAGGCCGAATTGTTAGAAAAATTGAACTATATCTTTCAAAAAACGAAACAAGAAATTTTTTTTTTTTTAGAAAGATTGAATACCTGCACATAAATAATCTAAGCCAACTCGTAAAACAATTTCGTTTAAAACGTTCCATTCAAAGGCAATGCGTTAAGATAAAGACTTTCGACTCTACTGCATTTGGAATAAAGTATAATTATGCATGCAACGTAACCTGGTAACTTTTTGGTTGCTCCACATTTTGCAACTTATTGAAATGCAAATAACATCGTATTTTCGCGTCGGGTAACTTTTCCGTTATAAGTTTTCAATATGCTACTAAATTTCCAGTATCTACCCTGAGCTTTCCTTTTTGTGTATATCAATCACGACATCCATATTTCCATATCAATATTATAAATACGAAAGTCTGTCTGTTTGTCACTCTTTCACGGTGGAATTCCGCTGGAATTCATCTTTTCGTGTGGTCACTTTTATTGCTCTGTCGTTAGCCACGTACAGGAATCTGGAAAACATATGAATTATTTTTCCCAGATTTTGACCTGGGATAAATAAATCATATGTTTTCCAGATAATCATATGTTTTCCAAGTCCCCCTGCTGTAAACAATACTCAAACACTGAATGGATTTTCATCCGTTTTTCACATGTTTCACAGGCGTTGTCATCATTGAGACAACGAGGCGATGCGACGCGATACGAAAATATCAAATCTTTTGACGTATGCGTCTTTACTTGTTTTGCAAAATAATATCAAGAAAGTGAAAATTATAATGTAACAACGATACGACAGTATCGCCGATCGCGTCACTATAGCATCACATCGCATGGCATCTACTTTATCTTAATGATGACGCGGGTTAACTGTTACTAATTATTTGGTAACAACCACAATGACGTGATTAATCAGAAAAACAGTCACAATAGATTCACTGATCGCAGTGATAATTGCAGAAAATAGTGGGAAAAATAGAAAATAATTATAACAACAAAAATAGAAACAATGAATGATTTTGAAGTCAATCCATATCGCTAATTAAGTACTTTTCCAATCCATTGATTGGTTGACATGCAATTGTAAATGACAAAATTATAAGAATAACTAACGTCGTGCCCCGGCTTCGCACGAGTGCAATATTATGCATGTTATATTAAATAAATATAATCTTCCTAAATTTAAAAATGTGTATGGACAAGAATACCTAACTACATGATAGCAATTATCTCAATAAACTTCCATTACAACTACAGGAATTATACAACAACAATTTCAAAGAGTTTAAATTAAAATTGAAAACATATTTTATTTCTAAATGTAATAGCGACTCACCGAACACAGATAAATCCTGCGAGGTTTTCGCAGTTGGTTATTATTAATGTATGTATTTGTGGAAATTTACTGAATAAATGATTTTAAAAAATAGCTAATATTATGAATGCGAAAATAAATTTGTTTGTTTGTGTATTACCCCTTCACGCTTTATTCACTCAACCAATATTGCAGTACGAAAAATTATATACAGGGTATTTTGATCCCTGAAAAATAGCTTCTCCCGTGGGAAATTTATGTAGCCGGAGCCGCGGACTAAAGCTAGTACATACTTAATAATTCAATAACATAAGACAAAAAAAGAAAAATAAACCAAACTATACAGGGTTACTGGTATCAAACGCAAAACCTCCTAAAGACTACTTGGGTACATCAAAACAAGCAACTTTTTTTCTACGACTTTTCGTGATTCGTAGTTTTTATTTTTCATATAAAAAAATACAATCTAGTTTGCGATTCTACCCAACTTAACTCCAATCAACACGATATCCAAGCAACACGAGACACGGAATCGAACACAGAGTTAACGTTTTATAGAAACGACATTAAAACTAAAAAAAACTTTTTTTTTAATATTATTAAACGTAATAACGTTTAGACACAAGTCGTAGAATAAAAGTTGTTAGTCTCTATGTACCTTATGGGCCTTTGGAAGTTTATGCATTAGATACCAGTAACCCTGTATATATATATAGATACCTTTAGGCGTCTTGAATAAAATCAGACAGAAATTAACACCCTCGATAAAAGCAAAGATTATGTATTTTGTTTATGCGATACCATATATCGGTCAGTAATGCAGCCTCTGATCTAAACACAAGCTGAAAATAACATCACGTCTCTACAGACAGCACACAAGGTGAAGCCAATGGTTTACCGGAGAAAGAGTTATGGTTACGATTACTATGAGTTGTGTCTGCATCATCTGTCGTATTGTTTACGTTGGCAGTGCTGGTTTCTGCAAGCGCCCTTAAGGTAATTCCAAGGCGCACCGTAATAATTAATAGGATCGCCACAACAGTGATCAATTTTGGCTGGTTCTCAGAGCGTTTCGAACGCTGCAGTCGCGCTGTCATTACAATTTTTCAAATTTTAACAAAGACAAGAATTCGTTTTGCTATTTAACTTTAAAATAACTTTAATCTGTACTGCGGTAATGTAAATTTTATAAAATAATAGTAAATAAGTATAATAAATATGATTGATTTTGGAAATTATTGAAGAAGTGGAAACGCTCTGAGGACCACCCATTTAGTGCTTATTCTAAATCAAGTCCCGTTAATTTAATATACTGCAGTCTATGTGTATTTTTTCCAAAATGCGGAAAATCAAAATTAACTTTGGTAATCGAAAGTGAGATCTTAAATGCTTGTTTTAGAGGAATAGGTACAAACATTTTTTGGACTTACCATATACAAATAGTAGTATATTCTTATAACGTCATATTGGCAGGAGTTTGATAAAGTTCAATTTCTAATAAATAAAAACAATAAGAACACATGTACGCATGGGAGTCGGACGACGTGACCGGAGCATATTCATTTTGATTCTCGAATATGAAGATAGAAATTCAGTATACTACTGTTTAACATCTGTGATGTAGATAAGGAGTTCGGGTCATGACTCACCACGCAGGTCCATTGAGGAATGGCGGGTTTAAACGACTGCAAATACAACCGGGACTATCGGTTTTACGTGCCTTCCGAAGCACGGAGAAGCTCAAGATAATTTTGGTCACCCATCCAATGAACGACTATTATGAGAGTGTCTTAACCGCCACTATCATAAGTCGAGCGCGCTAAACACTGAGCCATTAAGCTCCTCCGTTACTACTGTAAACAAACAGAATTATTTCCTCACATGCACATAGTAGTCAAAACGGTCGATCGGGTGTTGGAATTTCCACGTAGTAAAACTGATAAGTTTACGATTTGAAGACATTTAAAACAAACAACACGTGACTTTTCGTAGGTTCACTAATAGTTGGCTGTAATCTGTGGCCACGGAATTCTAAATAATAACAAAAATGGAAGTGCCAAAACATCTGTCGGTCTTGGCCACTAAAACGTAACTACGTTAAACTGCAGTGAGATAGTGAGTTTTGAAAATTAAAATTCGATACGATTCGAATTCGTGCCACCCGATAAAATAATGTTAATTAAACCTAATGAAAAATTACCTTTTGGGCGTCCTCTGAATAAATATGAGGACCAGAGAGCTACACAAATTGACAAGGATATCTGACCCGGTGACGCAGTCGCTAATGGCTTACTTTGACAAGAGACTGATATTTCAAAATTAGGTATTTTTGGAAGTTATCGATTTTGAGCACCGAACCATTTGCTTTAGTGAGCTCGTTTGTTGACAACACAGAAATAAATCAAGGTTGTCAGTATATAGTATATATAGTAAAGATGCTGTAAGACTAACATTCCAATGTATATAGGTAATTGGCTACTTTGACTGTGTAAAAAATAAATACCTACGTAAAGGTACTTAAATAATGAAACACAATCATTGCATGTCACTTTAATTTACCATTTTTATTAAATACGTAATTTACTTTTTTTATATTCTCATTAAAGCATACATTAGGAAAGCATTTTAACTTCTAAAATCGTGACGTCATAGCACTATCATACAAGCTCCATTTGTTTTGTTTTTGACATTCGTTTAGAAAAAAGTATCTGAGTTGACTAGTTGGAAAGTAGCCAATTTTGCTGGGTGGGAGTAGTGTCGTTACATTTTGACATCAGGTAGCGACACACATCTCTGCCACTTCTATCAGCTTTTATTATTCCAAATTCTGTATCTGTGGCCGAATGAAACCATGGAGACCAACTTATCGCGTCGACGTCAGATCTCATGATAAGAGCCGAAGAGAATGCCTTTAGTCGCACACTTACAGCGATTGTAGCCTGTTTAGGCAATGTGTCGAGATGTATTGATGTAAATATGTACAAGTATAACAAGATCAGGAGACGCAGGAGTAAGTACTTCTTTTTTTATCTCTATTAATGTACTTATAGACAGTATTCCACCCACTGTCCCCGTTTAAAATTTAACCTTTAATGATCTACCACGTTATGCATAGAAATAAAGCATGTTTCAAGTATCAAATATGTTTTAACTTTTTATAAACAACAGGGCCAAAAGTATAACATATATATGTTATATGCAATAACATCTGACTCCAGTGTTAGCAATTAGCACACTAAAAAAAGAGAGAAGGCGCAACACCCTGGTCAGTTTCCATGCGTATTCTGAACCAAATATAACGAAATCAATGGCGTTTAATGGGAGGCTGTCAGTCTGTTGTATCATTACCCTGTGGATGTTTTTTATGGTTGACGCGAGGTGAAGGTTGTGCCCCGAGTTTTTTTCTCTTCTTTTGCATGTCGATTGCAATCAAATATCTTGCCAAAATAAAGCTATTGAAAGGCTTTCTCATAGATGATAGTACTTACTAAAAGTAATATTTAATCCTATAAGATATAAAACATTTTCAGTTTTTCCTCAATTTCTCACGTAAGTACTGTTGATTATTTATGTAACTGTTTACATACAATAAACGATTGTTTACATAAGATTTACAGTAGAAATATATAATCACATGTTGAAGATATAAAATGTTACATACAAGTTATTTGTCAATCGCATATCCTTGAATTTTCCATTTTGATTGTATCTTTCGATGATAATTTTGTTTACTGAACTATGTCAAAGGATATTATCAATGTAATCAAAGATAGCAGAGCAAGCGTCGTAATTAATACCTGTATCAAATACGTCATAAACGTATCCGTGTGAATGAATAGTTTTATATAATTTTGCTAGAGACAATTATAAAAATAGCCCCTTGCACGCACATACGCTTTTACGACGCAGGTTCCGTGTAAACTAGCCGGCATCTGTACTTAAATTTTATACATTTTAACCAAGGCAAAGTTATTTTATAATAATTTTATAAATGTGTAATATATATGCTAATATATAAATATATAATAATAATTAACATGTATGCTATACTTTAAACTAAAAGTGGCCTTTCAGTTTCGCAACACTCAGAAGCCATCTTGTTATTTAAATAAATAAATAAAATAAATAAATATATTAGGACAAATCACACAGATTGAGCTAGCCCCAAAGTAAGTTCGAGACTTGTGTTATGGGATACTAACTCAACGATACTATATTTTATAACAAATACATATTATAGATAAACATCCAAGACCCGGGCCAATCAGAAAAAGATCATTTTCCATCATGACCCGACCGGGGATCGAACCCGGGACCTCTCGGTTCAGTGGCAAGAACCTTACCACTGCACCACCGAGGTCGTCAAATTTATCTGAGGATTCCGTCAACTGGGACTATAAAATAGGTCCGCGGTGCCGATCGATTGAATTAAATGTTTTTCTACCGGCTACTGGGACCGCTAATATAAATTGTATAATGAAATTAAAAAAATATATTGAAGTTACCATCATACCATTAGGTGCAATATTAAATTCGTCAATGTTCTTGTTACCTACATAAGTAATTAGTTCTAAATCGCAATCATTAATCCTTACTTAATACATTTAAGTAGATACGAAAAAAAATCCCATAAAGTGACGACGTTCAAATAAATAACAACAAAATAATTAGTCTAGTGAAAAGAATAATTTACAATGGTTTATTTGATATATTTTTTTAATAGTCTGTGGTGTACCACTGCTGGACAAACAGGCATGAGGCTCACCTGATGGGAAGAGGTTACCGCAGTCGGAATAGAACTTTTCACGCCCCTTTTAAAAAACTCCATGTGGAAGTCTCTGGGGAAAACCATGACAGACCAATTATATTTTAAATTAGTCAAAAAGCAAGTGTGGTGACTTGAGAAACTAACGATATAAATTGCAATGTCTAATGTACGTACGTGGCATCTCTCGCAAGTTGTCTGTTGTCGTGCTTATACTGTCCCTCCTCCAGCTTCTTAAAATACCTTCTTTCTTTCTATTATACGAGTATAATTACAAACACTGGTGTCAGATTTTGCAAGTTGCCTAAAGACATCTAGTTGTAAGTAGCCGCATATCAACAAGTATGCAGGTTTCCTGTTGCCTTCACCGGAAGCAGGTGGTGGTCGTTGAAAATACGTACATGTGTCAGATTGGTATACAAACTCATGTGGCAAGAATAATCGAACGTGGGACCTTTCGGTTCACCGTCACCGCTTCAAACATTCAAGTCTAAATTAATTTAATTTGTTCGCTATTTGGACGAAGAAGAATATTCAATGGCACATATGGTTTTCTTATTTGTATTGTGAACCATGTGCCGAAAGTCGTGTCACGCACCCATTAGCAAAGATCTTCAAATTGGCTTATTTTTGTCACAGATAACGAAATCTTCTTTTGTAGATACACGGATGATCAATAATATATGAGATAATCGCCAGTTATAAAACACGCTAACAATTTTTGGTGTACTTTATTACCTTTTTCGGATTTGTTATGTGTATGTAGCGTCGAATCTTGAACAACTATCAATTTTCTTTTTGTGGACATTGAATTTAAATATGTAAATAAATAAAAATATTTTTTTAGTATACATATATATATATATATATATATATATATATATATATATATATATATATATATATATATATATATATTTATATATACGTACATACGTACTCAAATATTATTATGTATCAATAGAACCTTTAGCTCAAAATGGTGTTGTATCGCCACGCATTTCAGCTTGGTCCTACCATGCCACTATTATTTTACTAAATTTTAAAAATTATAGCATAAATAAACCTTGCCATTTTTTGTTTTTTCATGCTCAAACCACTGATCACAAAGATATAAATCATTGGGTCGACGACTCATAATTTCATGACTAAGAAATATATATTTACGTATGTAATCCTAAGTCGACCTGACATTCAGGTTAGATCAGCGATATATTTCGTAACCATTGATATATAATACTACTTTGATTAATAGTGCACACCTGGTCACACTGGTTGTACGACTGTACTGAACTTGAGAAGGATCGAGTTTCAGGGCTGTTCCTCGCATCAGTTTCTTTTTTCTTAACAGTTGTCATCAAACTTCTGAGTCCTCAAATGAACATGAGATCATCATACTTGTTTCTCAAGTTCAGATCTATTCTTTATTTCATACATATAACATACAATTAAATACACAAGCCAAACTATAATTAAAAATAATCTTCCAACGCGCCACAGCGTTTCCTCACTTTATGTGTGGATGTAGAGAAACTTTTCTAAGCGCTTTTTGCAACTTTACATAACTAAATACAATTGATGCTACTATTTAAAACCGGTGTAATTTTATAAAAAGTGATGTAGCGTTTTATTTATTAAAAAGCTTAACCATTTTTATCGCAGATTTTTACAACTCCAAAATAACATTAATAATAATTTTGACAGCCCTATTGGAGTAAGTGCAGACAGCAATGCACTAGGCAGTCGCGCCACGTGATGTGGTTAAGGCCACCCAAGTGTTATTTAGTTTATTGTATCCAACTTGGATAGAAGATTGAAATTGAAGAAAGAAAGCAATCAAGAAAAATACTTGCTTGCAGACAACAAAACGTTTTAATTTCGAATTTTTGATCCAAACCTACAGTCTGAGAGTATAAAACACATTTTTAATGAACTACATGTGTTTGCCATTGTAATCGTGTAATTATGATTGGTTCATAAGCTCTCAGTGTTGCCAGCCAAGAGCACACAGTGCTCTCATTTAATTTCTGCTCTATATAGATAGACTGTGTATTATTAATTTGCATTCATTTATTCATATCGAGTGTATTATTCTTAACACAAAAAAATTCTACAGCAGTGGCGTAAAGAAGCATTTCATCCCTAAACTTTTTTTTTACTTTTCCCATATTTTTATTTTATTTTAATATTATCCGGTTGTAAAGTATAACCTTAGTACGTACATTGAATATTTCGTCTTTGTGCGTAATGCTTAATATATCGAATGTTAGGGACGCGTGTTACTATTGCGACAACGGTTAATATTATAGTTTCAGCTGTTAATCTAACTGATTTTTCACATAGTAAATGGTCAACATCATAAAAAATCGTTCCAATCTATACAATATTTATCTTATGTTGTAAACGTCATATCACTCTTTTCATACGACATCACCGGAGGATTTATTGGCAGTAAATCATAGTATAAAACAAAGCAGCTTACCGCTGTCTATCTGTCTGTATGAATGCTTAGATCTTCAAAATAGCACAACGGATTTTGTTGCTGGTTTTTTAAATAGACACAGTGATTCAAGAGCAATACTTATATGTATATAAGTTGTTATAATATTTATATGTATATAAAATATTGCACCCATGCGAAGCCGGGCCAGTCACTAATAAAGCTATAGTATAGGTTTTTTTAATCAAGCTCACGAGGTACGTCTATGCAACGGAGCAATGTAGTCGCGCCCTTAGTTATTGTATTTTTTAAGAAAATAACTAATTGAAATTTAAGATACCCTTGCTTCCTGATCACGAGGTCACATACTGTGTTAGTTGAAGTTGCTTACATCATCGCTTCTACTAGAAATGAGTTGGTGGTTTCCCAAACGGATTAACACACATTTTAGGTACACACATACTTAGCTAAGGACACTCTCAATATAATTAACTGTCAAATAAAAAATATAAAATTGGTTTAACCGTTTGGCTGATATGATGCCACGGACAGACGTACAGAAACACGGACACGTTAAACTTGTAACTTACTTCTTTCTGTCGTCGGAGGTTAAAACAAAATAAAAATCATATCTCGCTATGACCTTGGCTAAGGAAAGGAAGAAGGAAAGAATATCATCCATATATCTATTATTTCACCTATTTTCCACACGGCTGACAATAGCATTTCATTAATACCGTGAGATAAGATAGTGACGTCATAATTACGTTTACTCCTATCAGTGAGTACATACCTAGAAGACGACTTATTTACCTACGTGATATTGATAATGGGGATGAAAATTGGAAAATTATGGTAATAGTGCAATAGTGAAATTAAAGTTACAAGAATTAAAATATATGATTGAAAAAACATTGAAGCTAGAAAAGGGAAGAATAAGCCAAGAAGGGCATTCATAGATAAAATGAAAGACAAGGCAATAAGGGAGGTAAAATCTGTAGCAGGGCAGAGTAGAATGGAAAGTAATCCATCGACAATAACCTCGTTCAAAAATGTTTAAATGATAAGCGATAAGTGAAACTAAATAGAAGCCTGTTAAAAGTTCTCCCTCGGAAGCCAGAACTAAATATTATATAATAACTATGTTCATGGGAAAAGAATGAAATAATAAATGTAAGATTCAGTAGCTTGGAAATTTAATAAAGGAACGTTACCCGATATCGGGTTGGACGTAATAATTTTGAAGTTATTGGTTAGAATGGAACAAATAGTTCTGGGGAAATATCCGCTTGAAAGGTTTCAGGAAAATCTTTTCGGCTCTTTACGAATATAAATATTTTTTTAAGGATGCGAAACAAATCACACTGATTGTATAAATTAGTGAAATTCCCACGAAAACAGTACTTTTCCGGAATAAAACTCTATGTCCTTTCGTACTTTAGTTAAGAGTAAGGACTTAAGGGTTATTTACAAAAAATATTTGATAAGATAAAGCTTGAAGAGGTAACATACATTTTCTTTGTAATATTATTGTAGCTAGGTTAAATATCCATCCATATTTAAACACTATAAGAAATAATCCTGTGTTTAATAACATTTTAATACTGTGGTTTAAATTATACAAAGAGAAATATATTTTCTTTTCTGACTTAAGTATTTGAAATTACCAAATATTGTAATAACTTTTAACCGTAACAAAAATTAGCTATAGGAAAAAATTTAATATCCTTCTATTAAATATGTCACAACAGGGACCTTTGTATGAGTCTCACATCCGATATGTAAATATAACTTTGTTCGATTATTACGGTAATAAATTTCCTAATAAGGCGTTAATCATTCATTCAATCATCAAGAGCTACTTCCGCATTACTAAGTTTTCTTCTCCACTTTTCATAGTAGCTTTGAGAACCGTCAACTCCACTTTTCACGCAGATTCCTTATTTACTAGTTCTGTAAGGTCAAATCGTTGTATTATGTTAAGATACTAATATAGAGGACAGGTATTTAAGGTTTTTTTGTAATACTTACACTAAATGGATCAAAGTTATCTAAAATAAAGATTTATTATTATTTTAGCCCGACATTTGTTCCCCAGGTAATTAATTTGTCCAAAGATTTTATTTTCATTACGAACTTGTTCCTAATTAATTTTAGAAAAAAAAATGTTCTTGTGAAAATATAAAAGTTACAGAATTAAGTAAAATATTACATTCAAAAGTCTAAGCCCAAATTTGGTAAAAACTTGGTAAAAAAAAAAAGGAATTAGAGATAAATTTTAGAAATTAAATGAAATATAACTTTTGACAAATGTCATTTAGATATTTGCCTTTGTCACTAAAGATATAAGCAAAAAGTACCAGACAATAGAATAATTTTACTTAGAAAACAGCTTTTCGAATTGAAATTGTTACAAACTTTACCGCTTGGAAATAAACTTCTAGCATCACGAAATAGAAGTACGATGTCGTCTGAGACTTCCAAGAAGTAGCAAAGCTCAAAAATATTACCTGCAACAGTGAATGGTAAATTATAAGGACAAAACTTATGAAACTTGGTCTTGAAAACATACCTATACCTTATAGAAGCTAAAATAAATTAAAACTGCAAAATATTAATCAACGTTACGTTTTTAGGTTGACCTAATAGATCACTTCGACTACGAACACATACTAGTCTTTTCATCTAAACATCATATTGAAACGAAATAAAAACAATTCGAAACAAAACGGTGCCAACTGAATTGAAGAAGAACCGAATTGTTTAATGGAAACGGTTTTAAAAACGTTATTTAAAATTATTAAATTTTCCGGAAAAACACACACACAGAAAAATGCTGAAAAAGAAAAGCAATACCATGAATAGAATAAATTAACAATATCAACAACAATGCACGCCGCAGGTCGTTAAGCAAAAACGGTAACTATAACCAGTTTTAAAAAACGCTGTGGTTTAAATGTACAGGAAACTTTCATTGCTGACTACAGAATTGCATTCTAAAATTACAAACGATCTTCCAACTTTTGTGTTAAGTTGTAAAGATTGCAAAGAATCTTCCTGCTGAAAACGAATACACATTAGTAGATTTAATTCAAATGTAATTTATAGTAAGAAAATAACTGCTTAGAATAGCTTTCCTAGAATTTGTACAAATAAGCTTCATCGTTATCAGGAATGTATCCATAGATAAAATAAATAATGTATCTAATGTTTTGTCTAGCGCCCACAGGATTTTCTTCTTGCAACTTGATCTAATACGCTTTTTCGATCCCCCGTAAAAGCCTATTAAGTAAAAACATATTTCCTTCTACCTACATCTGCCTACAAATGCCAGTAAGTAACCTGATACTGGTGTACATGCATATGTTTTATGATTAAGTAAATTTTCTACACTTTACTAAATTTTAAGGTTAAGTTCCAATCGGAGAAGTCCCTTAAACTCATCAATGACAATAACAATTATTTCCTGTACCGTTATTATCACATCATGAACGAAATCCGATCTGCTCAACGACGTCACGGCTTTGAAGTCGAGGTCAGATGAACCCCAATGGAAATTACCTTTAATTATCCCTTCTAAGTTGTTCGTAACTCAGGATAATTGCCACATTATACTTCGGTTTGACCTTTATTACAGTTTATAGAGTTGCCTGCGAATTGTTGTCAAGAATTGCGAACTAAACACGCGAATGTGGAAAAATCCTGATTAAAATTAATGTGATATAAAAAAATGACAATATTAAAATAGGAATAGGAATAGGAATAGGAATAGGAAGGAACTCGCACACAGAAAGGCTCTTCAAGGTTTGAACGTTCTAATAATAACGGTCGTTTTGCATCCGAAAACGAGCTCATAATAAAAAATGGCATTTGTTGCACACATCATATGCGTATTCAAAATAATTCTTATTGGATTTGAAGCAAAATCTATTAACCATAATCCTCAGACGAGATCTACTAATATATTTTCAAGTCGTGACATACTCAATCAGACATAAATCGACTTCGGATAGACGCAGACAGTTGATTATCAGCAGATTTATGTGTGGCGTCCACTAATCCCGAAGTCGTACTGTGCAAGGCAAAAACATGACTAAGTACTGTGCAAGGCATACATATAATATTTCTTTTGTTGTATTGCTTATTTTGTATTTGTAACTATATCCTGCCGGTTGACTGGAAGAGATCCCTCCATGAGATATGTCCACCTTTGATAGTGCTTTTTCTGTTTCTTGTGTATCTGTCTTTTCTTATGCAATAAAGTTATTTCGTTCAAACAAATAATCTTACGATTCATTCAATTGGTTAATTTGAATGGATTGTTCCGTGCTCTATGGATTGTACAAATGGTGCCATAGTGGCTACTTGACAAGACAACATACCTACCTACATACAGTTATATACTTACTCACACATAGAAAAAACGCTAATGCATATATTCAGCAAAATCATATTACTTTACCTATATTTTACCGCGCGATTAGTTAGTTCGTAGCTTTGGTAAATATTATTTAATTTAGAACATGATGTGATGTGATTTGATTTGATTTTGTTACATTTTCCGAATGTCACATTAGCATGCAATGTCTAGTCAATAAAAAAATGTCTTTTGGTCATTTATTTACTACCTACTCCTTTAATGGGGTCGATAAAAATAGTGAATAGTTAGGCATTTTGTATTTGTGTGTGCAAAAGTTTAACCGACGACATTCGCAAATGTCATGTCTATTGAAATGTTAATGAATTCTTTGTACATATTCTTTTTTTCATATTTACTTATTAATCTCTGTGTGCTAACACAGAAATTTATATATATATGTATATATATATATATACTTCTCCTGTATGTACAGCTCAATGACAGAAAAAAAAAACAAAACAAAAACGCAAATGTCGCTTTTAAAAAGAACTGAAGTAATGAGGTCGGAGTCCGGGCGCGCGCGACCTATCCTTCTTGGACGGCGCCTCAACACTATGCTTATTTCTTTGCAGTAACTAGTTAGCATAGGACTTTTACTAACGATTGGTAAGTACCTAATTTGTCATGTAGACTTTACCAACATCACAGCATCTGCAGAATGTACGTACTTAGCTCCAATTGCAGCTATAGCCTGAAGCCATTCATAACCGACTGACCTTGCCCTATCCGATTACAAATGCCCAGTCTACTAAATACAACATGCAGAAATAACGGCCTTAACACGTGGCGTTACGACACTAGTCCGTCAGGTTTTGTTGTCGACTGTACTTCGTAATCGTGGTTCGTGACAGATCAATCTGAGAACTCACGAAACCGGTCTTGTCGCTCGATAGTAATGACCCATCAGCGCCATGTTTGAATTTTCACATGTTTTTATATTGTCTTTCCTTTACCCGTGTCTGATTCGAAATGCACATTTCACAAAATGAACACTGCTCAGTAAATAAATATGCACTTTGCAGAATGTGCTTTCTCGATTGTGCACTTCGCAATATGAGGTCTTCTCAAGAAGGAGTTTCTGAAACATTTTAGTCTAGGTTTACACATGAGGACATAGAAAGGTTTTTTTAGAAAGCGCTCTTTTTGCGTCAGACTCGTTTACGTAACATAAATACATGAACAAGGAAATAAGTTTTTTAATGAATCAAAGAATTAAATCCGTTTAAAAAATAATAAAGCAAAAATGTGACGTCATCGCTTTAGTCTGCAGCAACTTTCTCAAATAATAGAGCTCTAGTACAGAAGGGACTAAATGGTGTTATTAAAAATATTTCTGTTACAAAAGACATCCGCAACAAGCTACGTCATTTTAAAACTGTTTAAATACTTAACGTATGTAATCTAAAAGGACTTTATGATCCGCACCTAGCTCAAAAGACACACAGCGGAGGCGGCGATTCCCCTCTGAATGGCTATGGATTCTTAGAAAGTGATTGTATTATGTTTTATTAAATTATTACAATAGCTTACTTTTCAAATTAGAAAAATAAGAAAATATGTTTATTGAACAAAAAAATCATAAACTTTGTTGAAATACTTGATCAAATAACTCGTACTTAAACTTTGAAATTTTGCCACAGGGCAGATGTCTAGACAGTGCATTTTATCGCCACTTCTATATACTCAAAATAAGATGTGGGTGCTGATAAATAATACTGATGATGATATCAATTACAAAAACACAAAATAACAGTGCATTTGCAGTCAAAGCGAATACTAAGAAAATAAAGAATATGAATCATCGTTTATCTATTTAAAATATAGACGCATAATATATACCAGTTTGAGAGTTTGGTACGCATGAACTTTTAAGATTCGACCCAAGTTAAAAGAGCCCATTGGACGTCAATACAGCTCCATTAGACCTGATTCACTGGATCTTCAAAATTAAAGCCTATATATAAACCTAGGTAATACAAATGTTTAAACAACATGTAGGTACCAAGTTTTTAGCTTTCGCATTCAGAGTAGATGAGGTCGAGTATTGAAGGTCCAGTGTGTACTAGACTGTTTGAGCTTTCGAGAGCATGTGATATCCCTCCCAGCGACATTGTATGGCCATCGTCCTACATTCAGGCCAGACCCCTTCTTCGATCAACTGTCTCGAGTTGACAGCATTACCTAACCGACCGCTCTACAAACTCGCGAACAAGTTTGCGCGCGCATAAACACAACCTATATCTTAATCCCCTGTAATAAAGTTTAAGAATAAAACAGCTAAATGTAAATTAAATTTGTTTATCTATTGCTGTTTACGTTCGCATGTCGGCGATCGTCATTTAATTAATTTGATATTCGAACGCGGCATAGCGCTGTCATTTCTTTCGGTTGTAATACTTTTTAAACATTTGTTAATCGAACCTTGCATTTGTTTATAGATATTATAGTCATTTTGCCTTCAACTTTTTTATTAGGACATAAAATCTACTTTTATTTTTTACTGGCCAGTACTGCGTCATAGATAATAACGAGTTTTAAATTTAGTGAAAGCTAGATTCGTGAATTTTGGATGCGTATCGTAGACATGACTTCATGTGTAGTGGTTGTATTCTGTGCTTAGTGAAAAATAAATCTGTGTTATTGTGATAAATAATGTGTGAATGAAAAATGTTGGCTGGTGAGGAATCCAGAATTGAATTTGTGAAAAAATGGTTAAGCCGCTCTATAGAAGAAAGAGAAACAGGTTATTTTATCAATTACAAAACGCCTATACATATAATTTAAAATAACGAAGTTAAATGCGTATTAATAGCATTGTTTACAAATAGTTTGGCCAGTGATATCATATAATTACTCAGCACATTAACGTTTCTATGAATTGATATAATAATAAAAAATACATATGCATCGGTTCAGAATTCAGATTAATTACTTGCATTTTTCCTCCAATTTCACAAGTAGGTTAGATAATACTTCCTTAGGTTTGAATATTCAAAAGTATTGGAAATACGTTATTATACCTAATATTTACCAATACATCATCAACAAAATTTAAAAGCTTATTTCTTTGTCCATGGAGTTCCTTCTATGGATTCATATATATTGCCAAGTGTTTCACTTCTTGATACTCCTGCTAGCTCTTGTTCTTCCTGCGCCCATTTCTATTCCCAAAGAGGATTGACGTCAGGCAGGCGGCCGGTTGTAAAATAATAGCCCAATCTTTAAAAATATATTTTTGGCTGAGGACAGAGAAATGAAGGCCTTCGAATATAATAATTTCGAGTCTTTGTAATGTAATTGGCGAGCCTACATCTTTTTTATGAAGATCTTGATAGTTAATAAGTATTTTTTCATTTATATATTTAATTACTATTGTTCCAGGTAGCTCGAGCGGGTCGCCCGGCGCACGCGCAGGCCGGCGCTCCTCCCTCGCGCTCACCCCTGAGGATGAACCCCTAGTGGATGTCGCCGTAAGTACCGACCATGTGTCTTAACTTATTGTAATTTCGGCTCCACACTATCGGCGAACTCGGACAGATGTCGTCGCGAAAGCACAAACATTGATTATCTTGTATGAGTGCTTTTATTTACCGCTGCAATTGTATCTAGTAAAGTATAATCACCTGCGGTATTTTTTAGTTTTATTTATCTTTATAAATAAAACTAAAAAATACCGCTACTTTTAGCGGCCAGTCCCGGCTTTGCTCGGGTAAAAACATAATAGATTATACCCCTAAACCTTCCTCATGAATCACTCTATCTATTAGTGAAAACCGCATGAAAATCCGTACAGTAGTGTTTGAGTTTATTGCGAATAGACAGATAGACAGACGCGGTAAAGGACTTTGTTTTATAATATGTAAGGAAGTAATGATTTGGCCAGTGCAAATTGCAATCTGTCATTTTTCGTTGAAGACAAATATTGTAGGGAAACATACAGAGTTTCATAAATAGATTAAATCAGAGAATGCCATATGGCGTTAAGTCCAACAATTGTACATACTTTTTTCTTTGTAATTTTGTGCAATAAAGTTTTTAAATAAATAAATAGATCTTAGTGCGCTGCTATATCTATGCCGAACACTATATATATGTTCCTTTTTTTAAATATTATTTTATTTGAACTAAAAATCTCACATGTAATAAATATTTAACATTTTTACTTATAAGTATTTGATAAATATCCAATTAATAATCGAATGAATTAGTAGTAATCGAGTGCGTCATAATGTGCGTAAATCACAGATTTTTATAATCCTTTATATTATCTGTAGATAATCCTACTTTAAATTAATCCTAACATCCTATATAAAAGCGATAGTGTGTACATTGAACAACAGATTGACCGACCCAAATCAAAAAGCAAATTCGTCATTATTAAATCGTATTATTCTATGTTTCGCAATATACTCTAGGTAACTTTACATAATATATAACGACTGGAACTTCAAAACATATTATATATTTTTTTATTTTAATTAAATCCTGGGAACACATACTTATAAATTAACTGTGCCTGGGATACTATTGCGTACACTTTTCTATGATAAAAGGAGTTCATGTTCTGCCGGTATATACGTAACAAATACATTCAAACTTTCGCATTTATAATGAGAACCAAATATGTATATTTAAATTAACGTAAACTCATATACATATCTCTACTTTTATTGAAATTAAAAGTCAATATCTTTGTATGTAGCAAATGCATCCTATAAAACAAAGTCCCCTGCCGCGTCTATCTGTCTGTCTGTTCGTGATAGACTTGTAGATTTCACCAATAGTTAGTGTGATTTCTGAAGAAGGTTTAGACGTACCTATAATTTATTATGTTTTCACTCGTGCGAAGATGGGACGGGTCGCTAGTTATTTTGTAAAATAAATTTCATGTTTTACAATTTGAATAGATAAGTTCCTAAACTAGGTGCCTATAGTAGCACAAACAAATAGACACGTTGCAATTTTACGATTATAGTCACCCATTGAAAGTTTTATTATATTTTTTTATTGTAATTGTTTTCCTAAAGAGGTGCAGATACAATCTTTTATGCATTTAATTATCACAGCGTCTTTGGAAGTTAATACTACAGTTAGTGCTATATAATGTTCTCTATCAGTTGGTCTAGTCTGTTCACTCGCGTGACATATTGTTTTAAAACCATGATATAAAAAACATACGATGATTTTTGTGAAAATTTGTTTACCTACTCTTCTTTCAATGTCAAATAATATAACATTCCAAATATTATATTTTTAACGAGGCAATCTTAAATTCAAATTTATAAAAAAAGTTTTTTTTATACAACAATTAAAGTTTTTTATCAAAAATCAATCAACCCTTGACTAACAAAATTTTTGCAATGTTACCTACATTTTTATTATTTCATATAATCACTTTTGTCGTTTCAAATAGGGTTAATTAACACCAGCGGTGATTTGTGTAAAGTTAATCAGTTATCAGTGTGTTTATTGATAGTGTTATCAGTACGAGGCTGTTTACGATGGCTAGTCCAGTCATACAATAGTTGTCTTGACGGACACTGGCTAGCAAAGAGTGTTTGCGAATTTTCGAGCATCAAGAAAAAGTGCGGATTATTTTTCGAATTACAATTTACAATGGACTGTGTTATTAAAAAAACCTATGAAGTTCTGTAATCAAAATGTGCTCCACACATAATAACTGCGACTGAATTGCGCATTTCCAACCATAATAAACTGTGTATCCTGTGACGTGGTTTCTCATTGATGAAACAAAAACTATGGATTTAAATAAACGTTTAAAACAATTCATTATTTTCTGTTGAAAATGGTTTTGGTATTTCTATTAATATAGGATTATAAACTCTTATCTGCTAATTGATCACAGGGAACTATTCCCATTATCAGTAGTCAGTAAGGCTAACAGTGATTAGTTTACCTTGATTGAATCATTGACGCAGATTTACTACAAGTAGTGATTATGGTGTCTAATCTGATGATGTGTAATTGATAAAAATTGCCCCATTGTCCAAATTCCATTGATGTCTGATCACAATGGACACGAACCGAGACACTGCTGTCGAGAATCGACGAATCGTGAACCAAGACAAATCTAAAAACCGAGGATGTTGGGACAAGTTTAAAAGTTTATTCGATACGCGAGGATTCGATTTGTCATACGAATATACTGATACGAATTCTATAACGAGTTATAGACCAGTAGACGTAAAGACAGCTAATGCTAGGATATCTATAAGTAATAGTGAGATCAGTAGTGTAGATGATGTTGCGGACAATTTCTATGAGCAATTTGCTACTAATAGCGAGGATGTGAAAAATGACGTGGACCTGTTTAGAAAATCATCAGCTTTCAAACGGGTTTCAGTTAGACCTAGCCTGTATTTGACTAATATCATTGAGGAGACTTCGAGCACAGGAGACGTGGAGATATATGACGAGGAGGAGGTAAGCTTGTGCGATTAAGATAGTAATGTGGCTGAAGCAATTTGTATTTATAAATGATTCAATGCAAGTAGTGACTTATTTATATCGAAGAACGAGGGCGTTACACTGGCAAATGCATTGACCGCTCAAAAATATGAGTCTCTTGTTCAGTGCACTCCGTATGTTGTAACTGAATCCCAGGCCTCTTTAAACATTGGATGTAAATGTAATACATTCTTATTAATGTAATATTTTTCTCACATAAATGCGGAATATTGTGAGGATAATACAATAGATATTTGTTACTCTTTCACACAAAATATATGGGATGAATTTTGCTGAAACTTATGGAAGGATTATAACCTAGAGTAGAACTTCTTTTTAACGCAATATTCCCGCGGATTTCAGCTAGACTCATGTGTCAAAAATAAAATTACAGCCAAGTTTACTGCCAACTTCCAAAGCTTCCACTTTCTAACTTCCGTATCCAGGTTGGGACCTGTCAATCGAGTGTTTGTAAGAGGCTTATACGGCAAACTTGTGATCGGATCAATCAAGACTTTCTAGCTAATTGTATTGCCAGAAGCGTGGGAAAATGCTAATGCTTTCTAACAACTTATAACATATTTGGTTTGACACAAAAAATATTCATTAAATTCTTACACTATCATTACAGAGATACAACAATAAAATAGCGTACTTAATTAATTTTTATATAACTCCTTATAATTACTACACTATCTATCTGTTTTATTTTATTATTATTATAACTCAACTCAACATTACCCGTCTGAATTCTGAATGTTATAGGTCCAAATTGGGTGTTATTTGGGTATAAAACCATGTCACTCAGTTTCTATTGACTGGTAAAAAATCGGGATCCTAGTGAGTTGTTTCGGTACTACCCATTTCTTGTATAAATTGGAATGGGTGATTACTGGTTTACTGGATTTAGGGCAAAAAACATTACTTTTTCTCATTATTCTTTTTCGCATAGGGCAAAAAACATTATTTTTATGTATGTAAGGACTAAGTATAGTATAACCTTCTTCTGAACTTCCTTCTGAACTGCGTTTTAGTTAACATATTTCTTTCGATGAGCATATGTATATAACATTATTATAATATGATGAGGTTATTATTTAAATTATAGAAGATAATAATGTATCTTATCTTATACAGTAGTTTTTTTGATAATTTCTTAATCAGATAGATTCCATTTCTTACCTAGCTAAATATAATAAATATTCTACGTATTCTACCAAATTTATAACAAACCGTCTAGTAGAACTTTCAAAAAAAAATGATTGTTTCTCAATTCATCGCGACCTTTTATTATTATATAAATAGAAGTTCTATGAAAAACAAAATGTAAAAAAGCAGCAGAAACAAACAATTCAGTAATTCTCGATTTTACCGACTGACTGTGACAAAGAGGGTCATGCTTTGTTCGCTCCATTGTCAATCCCCAATTGCTGTTCGATTGTAAAATGTCCATTGAATTCGAAGCTCCACTGAATTTTCATAAAATATATTTGATATTTACCTCTGTGGATTTTTTAGAGAATTCTCAATGTATGTGAGATATATACCTATTTGATTTTTTATTCATAAAATTCATTATTTTATTGTGAAAGTACAGATACAACACAACACATACTAAAGTATTATATATATGTTTTTTAATCCGGCAAAATTTTTATATCAAGATGGTAACATTCCAATTTACGCATTATCACTAAATCGATAAATTATATTATATTGTCAGAGAATACAATATTGTTTTTCAAAAGTACACAATGATAAAGTACGTCTTGTTTCATGAATAATGGAATGGACCAAAAATATGTTCGTGCCAGGAACTATCAAACACCAAACTAGTTTTAGAGTTTCGAAAATTTACTCTTTACATAATTTGGGAAAAAAATGGGATGTACATGTACATAACGAATTTTCACCAATGTCTGATTTAGACATTAGCCCGATCGAGACAAAACATACAATTAGCTTAAAGCATGCTTTAATTTTATGAATAACAGTATACATATATATTTTAATTTTCATGTAAAACCATAACACAGACAACGCGTCTCTCCAAACAAAATCAACGTAAAGACGGAAAATACACAAAAATATTTACATCACAACGCTGGTACGTGATGAGAATGGATTTGTCTAAACAACGTACGTTTGTTTTGAGCTAAATTGAAATTTATTCGCTGACGACCGGCCGGCGGCTATACTCACACAAACCGTTAAAAGTACAGAAATATCACATTTGTGATTATTTTGTTGAAGCGGTGGTGGTGTAATGTTTAAGCCCAGTTTCTGTGAACCAAAAAGTCTCATATTCGAATCCTAGGCTAGTCATGCCACATGAGCACAGGCTCATGTGGCATGACTAGCAGATTGGTATACAGATACCAATCTGACTCATTTATAGTGAATTCATAGACCTGCTTCACTTGAAGGAAAAACATCGTGAGGAAACCTGCCTCTAGTCGATAAATTATCATCTATAGTATGTGAAATTGAAAAGACAATGGCAAACCACTCCATTAATTGCCAAAAAAGTTGTTATGTGCTGACGCACACTTAATGACTACGACTGAAAAAAGGGAAAGGAGGAGGAATTTTCGCCATTGACTCTCCAAAACACACCCAGTTATAATCTAGGTTTGATCAAAAATCGCCACTATATCAGTGATGCTTTGAATACAATCTATTGACTGCGATTTATCGTCTGAAAACTATTGTTACATGGACAAATATAAAGTGATTTCACATGAAAAATGTTTTGATTTTAATCTATACATATTATCACGTTTCCGCCATTTGCAGTAAATACCTATACATACTTAGTTACATTTGTAAATAAACGAAGTCATTGCTATTATATGTATAGTTGGATAAACGTCTTTCAAGTTCAAAAGATGTTTCGTTTAAAAAGGCTTATTAATGATATTTTCAAATTGACATCAACAAACTATGTTTACCTACTGTTTATATTTTGACGTTATTGCGAAGGATATATACCTCTGTACTGTCTTGATTTATGCTCGTACGGCCAGCCCCATTCCCTGAGATTTATTTCCGCATAAATCAGAAAGAATACGATTTCGTGTAATTTCAAGTAAGCACTGTATCATGGGCATCATTTTAGGCCTGAAAAGTAGGATGTTTAAATGCTTCTCTTTCATTTCATTATCAATTAAGTACAGCTCTTTTTTTCATTATTTTTTTATTTGACGCACTTAATCATAAAATACGAATACAAGTAGCCCAGTATTGCACAAGATAATGAGTAATATTATATAGACCTGACTTTATAACTAACCTTTTTTTTATTGGGTTTCATTTTAAATAGCCCGAACTTTAAATTTTTTTCATGTTTATTAATATTTATATCGACCAGTTGTACAAGATCTCATAATATAAGTGAGTATTCTTATATTATATTAAATCGAACAGCATTTTTTGGTGTTATTTATGAAATTTGCAAAAGTGCTACTCTCATTCAATATACCACATGCAAAGCCAGGCAATCATCTGACCTATCTATATTCATTTCAAATATATCAAGATAAAACATTATCACATACGATATTAGGGAAATTTCGCATAATGAACTTTGTTATATTTCGCTTTTTATCAAATTCCGCCTATCCCTAAAGCCTTATGATACACTATGATGCGAAAGTCTATTTTATCTTTCGTTTCTAACCAGAATTTATACACCACAAACACAGTTACTCAATCAATGAGCATAAGAGTTATGCCGCATTGCTCAGTCGTGCTCCGTTGCGACGACGCAGCTCATCGTCGTATTACTGCGTTGTTCTGCGTTGTAACTGAATAATGGGACATAGCTCTTACGTTACCGCGTAGGTACATTGTCATTGACCTAATTTAATTTAGGAGATCACGTACCAACCAAACGACTTTAGTTTTAGTGCCAGCCTTTACCTGCAACATAAACTTTATGATGACAAGGATCATTCTAGAACACCCTAGATGTGTCCTTTTTTGTGTTTAGTGCTTAATTAAATTGGTTTACTTTTCCTTTTATGACTTGCACTATGCATCGTTAAGGCCTTCTATTATACATAATTTTTACTTTGTATAGGTATTTGGTGCAAAGAGTAAAGAATTTTTACTTAAATAGCACTTCTATTTTGTGGGTCATTACAAATTCTGTGAGCGCATGTCATGTCATAATCATACCTACTTACAATACACGCGCGTATAAATTTCGTTTGTAATCCCCGTCTCTTTGTATTCATGTGTATATTTTGCCGCCCCCGGCACTACCCTTGTTGTTTACTAATTGATCGAACAATAAATCCAACCCGGCAAATTCCTATATAAAGCTTCAAATTTTTATTATTTTATACCGATATATCGATTTGCGTTAGCTACAGACGTGTATCGAGTCGTCCAACTGTAGGGATAACCAAGCGAGTCAAGTTTTTTTAAATACTATGATTGACGTCGTCAGAGCGTGTTACTGATGACAACTCTCCATGCGCGCGGAATCTATTAAAACTATACAATTTTTATTTATTACAATTTTTACAGCACTGTTTGGCATTTTTCAAATATTCATATGACGTCTAAGTCCGACACGGGTGACGGCTGAGCGCGATCGGAAAAAGAGGATGAATTCTCCGCTTTTGTGCATGAATGAAATGTATGAACACTTAGGTCATCTATCTGCATACATGTCTTTGGTTAGCTACGTGGATGTATAAAATACACTGTATTTAGTAGTGCACTACATAATATAAAACAAAGTTGCCCTCCGCTGTCTGTCTGTTTCTAAACTTGATCTTTTAAGCCACGCAACGGATTTTGATGCTGTTTTCACTGTTATTTAGACAAGAAACATGTTAGAAATAAGGGCCAGGGCTGACAGTGAAACGAATTGCAACGAAACTGTAACTTAATCTCGAGTTTCTCTCATACACGAGACGCGATAATTTTAAAACTTTCAAAATTAACTAATAATTAAGACGTGATATGGTTGAATCATAGTAAGGCTTTTCATAAATTTATCGTTAAATCCTGTCCATTGAAGGTCGACATAAACTAAGTAGCTTCAAATAGATTAACTGTGACCAACATTTTAATTTATGATATTTGAAGTTGTGTTAGGGACTTTTTTTAATAAAGTGTTATCATAATACATTAAGCTTGTATTTTACAATGCTTCTAACTGTCGCTAAGAATAAGATCTAGATTAATAAAGCCACAATTAACATGGTATTTATCTAACTACAAGTCAGCTCAGGGCCGCACTAAGGCAGGTCGATAATTTTCAGTTTTTGACTAGGAGCTCTTAGTCAAATACTGAAAATTATCGACACAAGACATAATAACACGTCTCAAGTTATATCCTCTCAAGATACAAATCGTATCACGGTGAGCGTTTATGCGAAGCCATTTGCATAAGAGAAAGTTTAATGCAAGAAAACTAGCTCCCGCATATAAGTTTAGATTGGAACTCGGTCTGAAGAGCGAAACGGGGCGGGGAGTTTCCTAAAGATAGTTAGATAAATAGATAGATACATTAACATTTATTTGTAGCTACAAACTCACAAATACAAATTCAAGGTACAGAACAGAATACAAGAGACAGTTTATAAAAAACACGATGTTTGACGACGATGACCAGTCATCATGCCGGACTTCAACACTGGAGGCCCTGGGTTCGATCTCTGCTCAGGTCAAGATGGGAAATGATCTTTTTCAGATTGACCTGGGTCTTGATACTGCACGTATTTTCATGCCGTTTACTCAAATAGATTTACTTACTCCTGGTTTAGGTATTTATTTTGTTATGTTTTGCGAAGCCGATACATTTATATAAATAACACACATCAAATATCAATTTATTGATTATATGTCGAATTGCTTTCACCTTTGTAGTATTAAAATAGGATGTCCTTTTTAAGACCCTACCTATAATTGACTAGTTACCATGCTATCTTTCTCTATCCACCATCTTTTCACACTTGAATGGCGAACCAATTTACATTGTAAATACACCTATTGCAGTAGGTAATCGTATGCAAATGCAGCCCTTTGCGGCGACCTCATTCCTTCACTACGTGAGGACATTAGCAAAGGTTGCCTTTTGGATATTATTCTAGACACGGGACAGTTTTGACCTGTACATAGTTGACTGTTTACTTTATAATTGACTAGTTGCGCCCCAGGGCTTCATTCCCGTGGGAATTTTAGGATAAAAAGCAACTTTTTCGCTAAGATATTACGTACGACCGGACGTTCGGACGAGTCCAAAAATGTGTGAATTTGTTTTTTTTGTCATATATTTGAAAGCATTGTCATTATCACATTATTATTTTCACTGGTGTTTCTGGTAATAAAAAGGCCTTCGAATAATCACCAAAATAAAAATTAGTCATCTACCCTATTCTGTAAGATTTCAGCATAATCAATGATTAATGACATTAATCAACATTCGAGATCCAGCTAAACGATAAATCAAAATCTGTCATGGTCCACTAACGACAACGACACCAATTTGATTTAGGTCTTCAATAGTTCTATTATTCAAGAGTTTAAGTGAATTGGAAATATGACTGTCCCTAGAGATTTTCGGTTTTCCTATAATTCAGTTTATTGATCTCTCGCTCGCAATCTGTCACTGCGGATTAGCGTCACTGAAATCCTATGAATTACGCTGTCAGAGTAACTCTGTCACTGTAGATCGTATATATAAATACTTTTCGCCCAAATATGGGCAGATTCTCACGTACCTATATTTATAAATAATAAAATATATCAAGTTTTTAAACATAACAAATATTTAGCTATCCAACGTGATAATATTGCAAGGGTTTGTGGAGAATACCAGATCGAACGTAAGTCGAGACGGCCTCTTTAATTAAGTAATTATTATTTTCTTTTCTGCAATGAGTGAGTGTTGTATATAGTTCTCGAATAAAACAAAATTTCAACAAGATGATTTAATTGAACTGAAAGAGTTTGCAGTTATTACAAATCGATTAAATATTGTTCGTATGAAAAACGTACCACGCCAATGAAATTATATTTTAACTTCTACCCTTGATCATCCTGATATCTAGTAACTGAAAGTATAAAAATCTCACTAAAGTTGCACGTGTACAAAAATAGGATATAATTCCGAATCCCTGTAGTTTACGACCCATTGTATTATAAGGAAAAAAATTAAATACATGTTAAAATTAATTTCGGTGAACTGAAACTAAAATTCCTGAAGGGGCATTCCTGGCAGTCGCGTTCTACGGTTCACTAACTCTATGGTGCCGGTCTCCGAGGTAAATCTAATGTGCAAATGTCGTCATGGCATGCAAATCACATTATCATTGTTCCACGTCGACTCGTAAACAAGCTTTCAGTTTATCATTCAAGGGGAAAATTCGTTTTATTCTCTGTGACATGCTTTAACTTTGATACATTCTCTGACGTCATCAAAATTTCGCGTGCGTTTTCGTTGCTGGCCAGTATTTTTTTTATCTCATCATCTGTGTATTTGAAATTATGATTATATTTTATGTTTTATTAGAATACACTTTTATTATTAGTATTGTTTAGTCAAAATGGCTGTTTTAGATTAAACGTCGCGTTTATGTTTTTAGAAAAAAAAAGAGAACACAGCGGTTTTTTTTAAAACAATCTCAATATACATATTTATTTGTGTGAAGTTTACCAAAATATTTAGGCCAATTGATAATCAAAAACACCATGTCGTCTATTCTTCGTTATCCAAAAAACAAAACTTTATTTGAAGAATACAATATAACATAACCGACACAAACACAAGTTAAAAAATATAACGACACTTACATCATTAGAGCTTTCTCCTTTTGTGTCTGTCGCCATTGTCACAATTCTAATTAAAACTCGGCAGCACATACGGAATTGGATTCGCGAAGAACTCTTTTGACGCCATTTTGTCCCTTTTTCTTCTTCATCTACTGCGTGTCGAATCGACGAATCATATTTGTGACCTTAAAGTCGCCACTTTAGGTACGTTTAATTTATAATTATATTAAATTAGATAGTGTTTTATTATATATAATATTTAATTCATTCTGTAAACATGTGTTAGAAATTTAAAAAAAAAAACAAGGCGTCGTCATACAAACCCTTCAGCGTGCAGGAGGTAGGACATGCAGGGCAAAATAACATGTGTGCCATGGTTTGGGGAGAGGCACCACACAGGTACTGGGGAAGTATTATGTAACCTGTGACACAGGCAAGCAGTTTCCGAACTGGATCCCCTTGTTTTTTTGTCCTTTTCTCCCTTGCAACAAAGAACGTGCCGGCACATCCAACGTTCCACTAAAATCCGTTAACCGAATATCATAAAAGTACAGAGTGGAATAGCAAATCCGTGCTAGGCCGCTTTATCCATAATGTAAATGTATATCTGTCTAACCGCGAAAGCTTACGGATTAACCGCTAGGCCACTTTTGATGAAATTCATGTAGCAAGCACCATGGGTGGAACAGCGAGTTTTTTTAATGAGTTGTTGATTTAAGACGTAGTGTTATAAATTTTCATTCTTGCACAACTTTTCGGTCGGATTCCATAAAGATTCCATAAAGTAAGAAAAATGAAAAAAAAATGGTTTATTTTTACAGACAGTAAGGTCATGGTAATGAGTATACCAAAACGCCATACTTACAACCATAATGGCGTTGTTGTATAATCCTCACACATAACTTGTGTATAGCGTAGTCGCATTAGGGTTAAGCCTGTAACGTATTACATAAAAAAATATGATAAATAAATAAAAACATTCGTCATTACGCCCACAATTAGGAAATACAATTTATATAATATTTTTCCGCATCACCTCTACGTGACGAAATGTCCAATAAAATAAGGGGAGAGGTGAGAGGGGATGGAATTTTCATTAAGCCGGGTTCGGAAAACATCATTAATGAAGTGATTAGGGGCCGACTGTCTACGTCGATCTGCGTGAAACAGGACGGATTTGAAAGCCAAGATTTATTCACATTTTTTTTGAGGTTATAATTTTTTTTTTCATTACATATTCGAATATCCATTGGAATATAATTTGAGCGTTCATGCCAGTTAGATTATATTGTATCTGTACAAAATTTTATTTAATTTACACCCTAGTGTATCTATAGGGATTTTGATCTTTTCTTCACCGACTAGGGCCTAGTCAGTGAAGAACCAAATAGCAGTAAAGTCTTTCCACACACCGTTTCACGTCAGAATTTATTATGAAAACACTTATATTTTTCACGAAAAGTTTCAAAAAATTATAGTGATCGTAGTTTGTGTGAGAAAAATATGGTATGAAATGCTGAAAGATAGGTACATTAGTAGTACTCATTTATACAGTTGTTTCCTATCATGCGAAGGCTTACCAATAATTGCTTCTCCGTCTAAAAAGGTATATTGTTTTGCATACTTAATTTTTTTAAAACAATTTTATGTTGTCAATACATAAAATTGACTATGTTACGTTATGTACTTTTATATATTATTAGAAAAAAAACGATTTTACGATAAATTTTAATCGTACATATAAGTTCATAGATCCGCCACATTCCTTTTAATTTAGTAAAACAAAATAAACTCTTATTGAGACCTTAATAACAGTGATTTTGCAATGAATATCGTTTACTGTGTTAATATTTTGATGAATCTGTAGCATAATTGTCAACATCTCCGACTACTATATTGCATTTCCCGGGTTCGAGTCCCGGTCAGGTCAAGATAGAAAATGATCAGATTTCAGATTGACCTGGGTCTTGAATGTTTATTTGTATATGATTTAACCAATCATTGATTTCATATCCAGAACGTGTCTGATCTAAACTATTAATGTAATTGTTTGGGTTTTTTTAAATCCAGGAATCGATATCGGTAGATATTACAATTTTTAATTTCTATAAAAAAAAGTTATTGCGTTCATAACCTTCCATGTCATCTTTCCCAATTTCTTCTTCATAGCCCGACCACATGCGTATACGTTTTTTTTCTACGTCATAAATATGCTGGGTTTTTGATAAATTATTGTCACTCAAGGTTCAGGATATCTGAGTAATATAAACCAGGTTCATGTAACATAATTATTAAATTAAATTACCTGTGTAAGATTAATAAATATGATAAATTTGAATTCCTCTCCGTCGAGCCCTGGGTTGTCGAAGCCCCGTTGCCCTTGACCCACGTCGACGCTGGGGAAATCTAATTCTGCAGATCTAACTCGAACCCGAATCAAATTATAGGAAAATTGTATTTTGTCAATTAACCCATTGGAAACGATATTTCTCTAACCAGTTTAATTGACGCCGAAAGATAGAGGTATGGCTTTGAAATGTTTATTGAAAGGACATTTTAAACGAGAAAATGTTTTGATATTATTTTTAATGGGCTCACTTAGGGTGAGTTGCACCAGTCAACTTAAACGTTGACTTTAACCTGTGCACCGCTGACGTTTAGACAAAATGGCGTTCTTTGGCCACCCGAACTTATAATGTCAAAGTTGATGGTGTCCACATTGCACCATCAACTTTGACATTAACGTTAACGTGCGCAGAAAAACGCAAAGTATGCAATTTTGTTTAAACGTCAGCGACGCGTCGGTTAAGTTCAATGTCAAATTTGCCCGAATCCGCGAAGTCTGATTGTAATATAAATTTCTCCAATTGAAAGTTTGAAATTAAACTCCTTGTAAGTCCTTGTATGAATGTGTACTATAATTAAATTTAAACAACTTTTATTTTTATCTTCTGTAAATTTTGTGTGTTCTTCTGTAATTTACATGTGAAACGTGTAATGTAATAAAAGTTACTCAACAAAGTGCTAATGAAGGTTCAATGAAAATAGGGCCCGGAAAATTTGACATACTTTGTCACGTCATTATCCCACTTCGTCATTGGCACTTCAAATCCATCGTATCCCTGCTCGTACACCTGGTGGTACGAAGAGACTTTTGAAGTTTTACGGTACTAAAATAGTGTGACCCTAGTGCATTGCCTATGAGTAATAAATCCACAGTAACACAACCAGGGCGTTCTAATGTCGTAAATAAAAAAAATTGGCTGTTTAGTTGTGAATCTGATGTATGTTACCATGGGTTTGACAAATTCGCGAAATATTTATATAAAAGTACCTATATATACGTTTATTAAGTTAATATAGTTTGCAAGTTCTTTCGTCTGGATTAGATAGAGAGTATCAACTGGCTCGACGGCAGTTTTCACTTTTTACGTATTGACCAATGTCGCTTATCTGCTAAGCGTTTTTATTGGTTTCTTCCTCCCGTTAAGCTTCGTAGCCCACCGTCCGCATTCCTACTTTTTCTTTTCCACTTTAACCTTACATACGCATACTCTTCTTGACTTGACAAACCATCACTTTTGAAGTTTGCATTTCCTTCCAGGACCAAGCCAAACTGATGTACGTATTTTTAACTTGTATAATAACAACATAAATTTATACATGTTTAGCAACTATTAATAATTTATTGTTTTGACCCATTATTCGATTAATTATGTGCCAACGCAATGTAACCGGGTGTATGCTTATAACTGATTTTGCATAATTAGATTTGATGCAGCGTCGCGCCGCTCATAATAATTAATGAAACTTTCTCTATAGGATAGATACGAATCACGGGTGTGTTCAATTTAATATTTTTTATACATTCACGGTATAATAATGAATGAATCTGAATAGCTTGGCGTTAAGATACAGATACATTGATAACACTTACTGAAACCTGCTGTAGAATCAATGCCGAATAAGTCACCATTATAATTATTATGAATTTTAGGAATATAAATTCTAACAATATCTGCACCTCCCTTCATTTTAATCCGCTTAATACCGTAACAGATAACCTCGTTGCCTGAAATTCCAAATAATTTCGTTGAAATAAGGACCCTTCCGCCCCTGGTCAATTACTGGGGGCTTTTAATAATGTTTTTGATGCCCGGACCAACCTAACAAATTTACGAGGGATAATTCTATTTATACCTATTATAAAAATCGTTTTTGTGAACAGCGGGCCCTAGGCTCCGATGCTATATGGCAAAGTCTATGTAAGCAACCGGGAAAACGCTCAGATGTGACGTAGTATAGAATAGATAGTAGTATAAAATAGATGGAGCTGGACGGTGCCTTTTGGAAATGTTGTGCATAAAACCGCTGTATTTTTCATTTAATATCGGATTTTAATAATATTTTCAATGTTGGTTTACATTTAAATAATGTATACTGCATACTTGGTCAAAAACATGTGATTCTCATTATTTATCATTCAACTGTAAATTATTTTAAAATCGTTGGGTGCGTTTCACGGTCAACTTTAACTTTAACTTTAATAAGCACAGAAAAACGCAAAGTTCGCCATTTTGTCTAAATTGAGCGGCGAGCCGGTTAAAAGCGACGTCAAATTTGACGAAGTTATGTTTTTATTTCATTTTATATTTCAAATTATCGTTTGATGTACTGGGCATATTGTGAAAATATTACCATCGTATTATATCCTCATGACTGAGGGTCGTGATCAAATAGACTATGGCCTTCTAGGCAATGTAATTTCTCTGGTGTTTAACAGCGTACTGTATTTACCGATAAATAATTCACTTAAAATGAAAAATTACCAGTAGTACCACGTATCTGGCTTGCCATAATCGCATCTGAGAATCACCCCCTGGGACCCGACGCTGCCGGAGATAACTACCGTGTAATGTGCCCTCATTCCTGCGCACAAGAAATTATTTCTCTTGGGGTTTCTTAGGCATTGCGTTTAGTTTCATCCTGCGAAGCTTGTTAGTTCAAACCCACTTTCTTATTATGACTTGCACCTTTTGCCCGTGGCTTCGTTCGCCGTAATTCATCTAGAATGGATTACTTTCCTGAAAGTTCATTTATGACTATTGAAATATTACATTTTTGAAATGGTAAGGGTGAGTTGTACGTTAAATTTGACATTGATTTAAACCAGCGCGCCGCTTATGACAAAATATTTTGCGTTTTTCTGCGAACATTAAACTCACTTAAATATCTTTTCAACTAAAAACGTTGATGAATAAATATTGAATCAAAGATTAGTTAAATTATATTTACAAATCAAAAAAATACATTGTAAAAGGAAATACAACGTTTTCCTTCGCCAATAAAGATATTTAAAAAACTCATCAATACCCATAAACATGAAACATTAGTCATCTCGAGCGTGACATCAATATGCATATTTTACGACTATGCTCGAATGTATCTCCGTTATTTCCGCCATCAGAAATGAAACTAAATTGGGACAGGCGTTTTTATATGACGCAAAATTGTACTTAGGGAATATTCTCGATTTATTACGTGGAGTTTTCTTCTTACATTTTTTATGTGCTTCTGTGAAATTATTTTATTATTTCTTTAATATCGGCTACAAGATTCCAACTCGAATGCATGAATATTGCGTTATGTATGAGTGCTTCTATTTACTGTAATGAAAAACCACCAATATCTATTCCGCCAAGTTCGGCGAACTGCGGTAGTGTGAAGCCAGCATTGTTACCTTGAAGGTAACAATAATTTTATCCCGAAGAAATATTGTCAAAAGACAAATTTCGTTGGAAAAAACATTCTGTATTTTTAATTTTTCAGCAAACTCCTAATGATATTTTATGTCTGCAATACAATTTACTTGCCATATTATTTTATTTTTAAATATATGTATGAAATAGTGGAAAAACCAAGGGATATGAATCGACGAACCAAACAAAATGTGCAAGTGTATTTCTTAAACACCCAACCAAGGTGCGTGTGATTTATTGACCATCCAACCAATGTAAATTTTTCTGGCTTATATGGATAAAATCATTGTTTTTTTTCAATATATTTTCCTTGAATCTTTTGTACATAATAAAAGCAAAAATATTAAGTTGCTTTTTTGTAAAAAAACAAAATAAGTTATGGACGCTACCGCGAATGAGTAGTTGCAGAGTTCAGCGCAGTTCGCTAGCGTGTATCGAGCTGACATTAAGTTAATTTTTAATTGACAAAACTTTTAAATATTTGCACCAATGCAGCGTCACTCTAAGCTAAATAAAAATGCTAAACCTGAAAATGCATTTCGTCTCCGTGGACGTAATTATATTACATCTGCTACGTTGTTAGCTGTGTTAGTTATTGAATCTATGTTGATGTATATTACACAGGGTGTCCCTCTTTGCAGAACAGGTCGCCGCCGCCCTCACACGTTCCCTCTGCCCTCCTCTACGCGCCACAGGAACCTCTAGAGGTAAATATCATCAAATATTTTATATTTTTCTATTTATTGTACGAGATATTTTTTTGAGATGGTCGTATGACTTTAAAATATTCGACAAGGAATGGCAAGAGAAAAGCAAATAGGTGTTAAGATATGTAAAGCAACATCACATATCTTTAACATGGTACGAATAGGTATTTGTACCATGCTTTATGTAAAGAAATGTGTTTCATTTCATAAATAAATAAGACTGGTAAAGATTAATAGTTATAGTTCTCTCATGCGACGGAGTTTACGACCAAAGGAAATGAGCCATTATTTTATTTTAAAACACCAAGGACGTGACCTGGTGCTAAATATGTCATTCTTCAAACAGTGAAATCTTCCTAAATATTAATCGTTTATTTTCACTAATAATATGACTTTTAAAACTCCTTGAATGCGTTTGTTTCTACGCCTCTTTACACAGTTTCAAAATCCATCACGAATAAAAAAAATATCAAGATGATGGCATCACGTCTAATAATAAATACAGAACACTAGCTTTTGCCAGCGGCTTCGACCGCGTAATTTGACCACGGAAGCAGTTGTTTTTCCGAAATGAAAGGTACCCTCCATACTTCAAACTGTATGCAGTTTGTAAAATTTCAAAATGATTGGTTGGGTAGATTGAGCGTGAAGAGGTAACAAACAATCAAAATCATCAAACTTTCACATCAATACATATAATAAAACAGTAAAAAAAGTGTTTCTGTACATTGAAGATATTTAAATATAAAAAATTGAAATCGATAGAGAATCAGTGATAGAATAAGAATTTAAAAAAAAGTCTGTCTGTTTATCTGTTTGTTTGCACACGCTAATCTCTGAATCTACTGGACGGATTTGAATGAGACTTTTTGGTTGTATAGGCTATAAAGCCTGGTCAACATACATTAGGGTATATGGAGGGTATAAGGTATATAGGGTATATATATATGGAACACCTGATGATGATCTCCAACAGACCAGCTGCACTATAACAGATATGACAAAAGCGCCTTAACAAAAGTTGGCCAACCTGATAAGCATTTTCTGTAGACTTTTATCAAAATCAAAATCAAATAATTTATTCAGAAATTAGGCCTTCACAGGCACTTTTTCACGTCATATTCTAAATTAAATGATGTTTATCAAAGCTACAAACTCCTAGCATTTCGGAACGACCACTGCTGAGAAGAAATGCCGAAAGAAACTCATTCAAACAGTGTTGGTCCCTATTATGCCAGAAGAGCTTACCATTTAAATATAAATGTAAGTATAATTTTTTATCAGTAATATAACAATGTAAGTACACAATAAAGTACATGGTCAAAAGGTATACTGAAACATATTATGATTGTGATCAAGTGCTTATATATATATATATATATATATATATATATATATATATATATATATATATATATATATATATATAACCAAACAAAAAAAACTTTTAATAAAAGATCGAGCTGACCAGTTTCCCCCGGCAGCACCCGTGCACGAGTTGACCACAATAGAGGGAACCTCCCGACCCGATCCATGATTTAAAAATCGAAGATATGAAACACCTGATACAGACCCATGATGGTCCAGCTAAACTATACTCAATAAAGAAATGATGTCTTAACAAAAGTTGTCCAGCCTGATGAGCATTTTCCTGTTGAAGTATAAAAGTCGAAAATCTGGAACACCTGAAGAAGAGTCATAATGGTCCAGCTAAACTATAGGAAATATACAAATATACGTTAACAAACATTTTAAAGTCTGATGAGCATCTTCTTCATATAGGTATCTTTACGCTTTGTCTGTACAGTTAAATTTCTCTAATTATTTTGACTTCTTACCAAAAGTTGATCGGCCACGCGAACGAAGTCGCGGGCTTCAGCTAGTTTATAATATCAGTTAGGATAATATGAAGGTGCGTTTAGACCAAGCGAGCGAAAACTCATTTTATCCTGACTCTAGCTAGCCAACAAATAGGCTATATCCAGACCATAGCCATGTCAATTTCGTTTATAGACCTCGTTCGTTCCATGTAAACCAGCCGTCACATGAAATAAACGAACCTGGACGAGTTGCATCGTCAAGTTTGACGTACTTTGCGTTTTTCTGCGCAAGTTAAAGTTAACGTCAAAGTTGACCGTGCAACCCAGCCTAAAGTAAATACAAAATTCAATTCAATTAATAAATGGCTTTTACTAAAATTACTCTAAAAATAAATACTTTCAAGTTCGCTCGAGCACTTAACCAAGTACTTTTAAAACATGCCTATAAAAACCCCGCCGTAACTGACACTGTCCATTAACTATTGTCGTTAATTAAACTGTTGTGATGGTAGGCACGCATGATTAAGTAACGCTGTTTAAACTTTATTCCGACGCCACACTATTGCCAAACTCAGACAGACGAACGTGAACATTGCGTAATTTATATGACAGTTTTTATTTACCGCAATGAAAAAAGCAATACAAGCAAGGTATACCGAATTCGCCAAATTAGGCGAAATGTATCGCGATAATTTATAGTTAATATTAGAGTCATTTTAAAATAGGCGCACAAAATTGAAGATGCGTTGATAAAACGTCTTTTAATCATAAAATCAATTAGAAATAAAATCAAATGTCATAATAATAAATGATATAAAATATAAATTAAATCTATGAAATGAAATAAAATAAAATAAATTTTGTATCAAACACTGAAATAACAAAACAGATATTACAAGTTGAGTATTATTGATTTATTTATTATTACCTTCATAAATAGAAGAATATTTTCTCTTACCTAATGCAGTATTCTCTGATCCATGGTATTAAATTTCACTTAGACCTACCCTACTATATTCCACACCCCCTTTCCATAATAAAGCCGCGTAACCGTGAACACATGTTGTGGATTTTTACGACGTGAAACCTCGTAAAGTGTACCATTGCGTAGAGTGCGTATCAGTGCCGATGAATATAGTGTCACCTTCAACAAAAACATCTCTCTCGCTTTTCTCAAAAAGGGACAGAATTATGTTACAGACTCTCTCTATCCCATCTGGGCGGTAACGTGGCCAAGGGTCCACTTTCCTACTTTTTGGTCTCCACTTCAGTCGTTTCTTTACAGTACTTTTTACAGTCGTCGGCATCCTTAGCTGTCAGACTAATAAATCGTTGATGGCATCAAGCCAGCAAGCAGTTGCCCCTTTTTCCAAAACCATTTAAATATTTATTCCATATCTAATTTGCTGATATAATTACGCAAGACGTGAATTAATAAACTAATTTGCCGATAGACACAAGACATGGACATGAATTGATAAATAATTATAGTAACAGTGATTTATCCCTATATATTTATTTAACAGTAACTCCAAATTAACTATGAAATAGTGAGTGTCAACACTAACATACATTTCTATATAAAAGATTGTGTTTGACATTTGGAAAAAGTGACCTTTCCGAGGGGGCTTGCATAAAATCAATAGTATCAATAATATAGAGGCATTCACATTGACTGCACATTTGTATGCAGTCAAATGTCACACATCAATCGCGGATAACCTTATTTCCATCTTTTTCCAATTTACGGTAAGTACGAGTACCTAAAGCTTTCAGTATACAAATTAGTTTTCCTAAGTTCAATCCACATAAGTACGATTTTATGAGAATTCTGATCTTAAATTGCAGTTCAACTTTTGCTTACACTACGAGTCCGGTAACTTTTCCAAAGATTTTCTTCGCATAAGTTCTTTGAAAACTAGGATCAATTTGTATAAGTTTTTGAAGTATTTTATTTTCAAATCGACGCGATTTTTTAGTGTCGTAGAATATGTAAAAACATATTTTTATGTAGAACATAGTCGAAGAATATGTAAAAACATATTATATAGACATCCCGAAGACCTAGTCCAGTAGTGTTGCACTCCCGTGTCCCCCTATTTCTTCCCCATAAGAATGCAATTTTCGAAATTCTATTTATAATTATTTTTTACAAACCACAATCTTTTGTCTAAAATTTTATGTCTCACTTCAAAAAACGAAGTCTCATACAAACTTGCAACCTCTATTTCATCCCCCTATCAATTGATTTTTGAAAAATTCTTCCTTAGCAGATGCCTAAATCATAGTGCTATGTGCATGCCAAACTTCAACCCAATCGGTCGAGTAGCTTGGGTTGTGCGATAGATCAGTATTGACTGATCTATCGCGTTTGCGTTTTATTCGTATATACAGAATAACGTCGCATCGCGTGGCGATGTTACGCAGCGCAGCTAGTACGCCGGGAGAGCCTGTAACCGCAGCCGGTTGTAGCCACATTTTCCTCATCTACCTTCATGGCGAGGTTAGGGGTTGCCGTAATCCTGATCCATGCGACTCTTGAAATTCAATTTAGTTCAAACTCGATTTACGCCACACATGTTTATTTATTTACACGGAACTTATGTTTAGTTTATTTTATAGTTTGTGTCAGTTTAAATTTTTCAGAAACAAATTTCCCGTGATTGAGGCTTACATTCGAATGTACATCTTATGCCGGAAAAGACAAACTTTTTAGAGAAATGGTACCTATATACGAGTAAGTCAAGTTCAATTTTGGAAATAAGTAATTTTGCACGTGATTTATATGTGCCATAATACCGAGTTTAGTTATATCCGATACATATTATACTAATATTATGGCATATTAGTATAATATACATATATTAGTTTCGGACCCGCGCGCGGGGCCCTTTCTAAATCTATGATATCTCTCGTCTCTGGTTCATCATCATATAATTTATGAGCAAAGCTCTTTGTCTCTGGTTACTTCAATATAATTATTATTGGCATATTCGAAGGGAAGGCATCTAGTTACCACTTAACACAAAATTCTTACTCAAACGTACATCGGTGACAGGCTTGAAATGAATGTCCTTATTATGTGTTAACCCTATCGTCCGCAGTTGCTATGCGTGTTTCCGGAGCGCGCGTCGCGCGTGTGCGCAGCCGCGTGCGCGGCCGCGACGCGCGCGGGCGGCGAAGCGCGTGTGGTGCGCAACGCGCGCGAATCTCTCGACGCGTTGCGACGCGACGCGGACACGAGGATACCGCACGTTGTCGTGGTTGATGCCCGGACGCCGCAAGCCCTGGATGCTTTGATGCTAGCTAGGTGAGTTACTATTTATTTATCCAAAATTTGTTGTACAAAATATAAGTTGTAAAAAGGTTTACTTTTTACATAGAGGTATTTAATATTGGATGGGATCTAGTTACCACTTAACATAAATATATACAGTCTAACTCAAACGCATGTACAAATTACAATATAGAATAATTAATCTGTTTTATTTACTCCAATCTGGTTTAAATATTTTTTCTTCCGATTTATTTTTACGGTCCAAGTATGTATTTTAAGTCAAAATCAATAAATGTTGATACAAAATACACAATATACTTACAAACGACAGTAAAAGAAATATAAATATTTTTCAATCAGATTTCATGCAAAGGAAAAGCATACATGATTCAATTTCTAGGACTCGCGTCTTCGTCTCAAAACGGAACAGCAGATATAATAAAGTCGCGCATCACGTCGCGATGCGATTCGACGCGGTTGTCGATACGAGTTCAGTAAGTCAATATTACACGGTTTATTGATATCTACTTGAATAACTGTTCCGGTGAAACTTAATAACTAACTGCATATCAATCTTTATCATATTGTCCAATTCCTAAAATGTTCACACATGCATAAATTTAAAACTTGCAATTACGACAGAAAAATGTTGAGAATCATTTTTTTTATTAGACAATAGTAATGTTTGGTCATAAGATTTATATTTATTACTAGATTTTGCTTTATTTATATTTACTTATTACCGAGTTTATTACGTGCGTCCGTTCATTAACTTATTATTGTCAACATCTCGGATTCTAAGTATCGCGATGAAACCTATACCAGGTTTTAAGTTATACAAATGTGAAAACCCCATCCAATTCCATCCAATAGTTTTTGTGAGATGGAGATGACGAACAAACAGACAGACAGACGAGAATTCTAAAAAAGAATTGTTTTGGCTTCTATTAGTCCCTTCGGCAACTTCCCAGGATCGCCTGCTAGCAGCCACTATAATTGCACCCGTGCTGCACTTCAATTTGCAACGTGTACATACTGCACATCCTCTCAATTGAGACATGCCTGCGCAAATTGCTTGCCGCTGACCGAACAAACGCATAGTACCTACCATACACCTTTATTTGCAATTTAGCTTTTTCCCGCGGTTTCGCCCGCGTTTATTTAGTACGTCCGCTCATAACATACCTATTACTTTTAGTTTTAGTGATGGCTTCTATTAGTCAAAAAAGATTTTTCTTATCTTCTATCTAGAGACACTTACAGTTTTATTATACTTATATATAGATTAACAAAGGAATTACAGACACTATATAGCTCTCTCTCTTCTCAGCCTCGGGCGTGAGTGGCAGATCGTCCGATTGTCTCGTCAACCCTCTTTGGGGACACTGTTATTGCCTGTTAGCTGTCAAGGCCATTTGCCCGCCGGAGTTAATGAAAAGGTCTTATTTTAGAGTGGGAACTATACGCCTGAAATATATTTGTAACTCTTTTCATCAACATTCAAATCTACCTAAGAAAAAGTGACCTATACAAAATAAATTCAAAACTGAAACATATCGGTAAAACATTTAGTTCAACCATAAAACAACAATTTTTTAAATTGGTTGCATATTGGTTGAAATGTTTTTCGAATTTAAATTTCGAACATTTTATACATATCCATCCATATATTGACCACATAACCAAAAAGGTTTTCATCGGTAACCATAAAAGCATTTCAATAGGCGAAGCGTGAGCGGAAAGGGTTCCATGGACGGAATATTTCGCACTTCTAAAATACCAACGCTTTTGTAGACGATAGGGCTGTAGGTTCGTCACATTGTTCTCCCGTGGGAATAAAAATTTATAGGGAAATGAAAGCGTGCGTGTGCGTAATGTGACCATTTGTTTTTCGCGTCATAACGGGACATTTAGGGACATTTTGAAAATTAGCTTCGTTTTGGTTTACTCGGTTTTTTTCGGGCTTAATATCGCTGATGGAGAAAATCCAGAGATGATAAATAAAAAGGGATGTGGAATCAGGACAGTCCCGTTAGAAACGGGACGTATGGACACTCTTTTCCGGCTTTCGAGGTGTGTATTGTGCGATCTATGAATGTTCCTTTCCTTTCACTATTACATTATGTTTGTTTTCATAATATTTTTGCTAGTATTGTATTTAAAAACTAACAATTAACTTTATTGCAAGTTAAATTAAAGCTTGTATAAAATAACCAAACTCTTTTGTCCTATCAATCGGAATTTATATTACATTACACTATATTTAACTGGAAATGATTCTATTGTAGACATTTCAAGTAACCAAATATACAGATATTTGCGTAAAGATCCCGCTTTGATAAATGGTATTCCACCACGGCCACTCGTTAATCTATCAGTGTAATCGGCGGGAATTACTGGCAACATTAATCGATACATTTGTCAGTTTTATTACTTTTTCCCGAAGCGATAAACGGACGATTTGTAACTCAAAAGATTTGTTGTTACACCTGCTTTGTGATTCGTTTTAAGATTTGTATATGTATTCATCTGAACAAAATAATATATCAATGGAAAAAAATTTGATTCGTCCGCGCCGAAATTAATATAGTTACATTTAGGTACCTACCAAAGAATTAAAAAAAATATATTTCTCTTGACCGTGTACTTGAATATATTATGTTACAGCTAAACCTAAGTCTAGACCCGAAGTGCGGATACCTACTCGCAGGTAAAACCGTCATCATCCGTTATCATTCATTTTTCACTTAGGTCACTTCAGCTTAGCCGAGAATAAGCAGACAGACACCTACGTGTAACTATTTGTGACTGTTTGCACCTATATAATATTGCCTATACCGAAGATATAAAGGAACAAATCACGCAGAAAAGTGAACGACTGACAAAGAAGATGGTTGGTTGTTACCAAACTTGAAAAGCATTCTCGTAGTTGATCTGAATACTTCCATCACTAATTATTTAGTTTAAAACTTAAGTAAATTGTTTTGACGCCTACGTGATAACACAAATTCCGGCGAACGTAAAATATGAATGAACGCTTCAGTAATTTTACTCAAATACTTATATTTGAGCATGTAATATTAAAAAATTGTTTCGATATTTTAAAATTGCTTTACTAAACTATAATTAATACAAGATACCTAAATTTAGATACTGTATCGTATACAGACACATCTTATACCTTTACCTTAAAGGTCGGATCACACCAACTACTTAACGCGTATGCTTGCCAGTTTTTAAGGACTAGCTAAGGAGGCTAGCTCCTCGGACACGTGCAATACAATCGTTGCAGACATAATTTTAAGTAAATTTTTGACGTCAAATTGTGATGATCATTCTAAATTGAAATAACGAATTTTGAATAATCGAATGCAAAAAACGCACACACAGTCGTGTCATGTAGGCGGTGTAACTCATTATCCTACCTTAAAGATACTAACATATTTAACCTAAAACTTTAGTAAATTTTACTTTAAAACACCATGAATATACCCAGATACCGTTCCATGTCAATGTGTTCCTATTTCACGCCATTCTTTCAAATGGTGCAAAATTCCATGTTGATTTTCTGTGAAATATATGTCTTCATATTTTCCTTTGTACGCAAGTCTATTGCGTAAAACGAGACGCGACGTAAGTAGGAAAGGTAATTGATATGTCTACAGTAGAAATGTTGTGTTTATTTCATTACTTTTGGATATTTTATGCAGATATTTTTATTCTAAATAAAGTTTTGTTTTGCTTCACAATCTTGTAAGCACAGCCTCAGTTGCACCAGTTAATTTTGACATTAACTTCAACCTGCAAACAACAAAGAGCGGCAACGCGAAGGTTTAAGTTAACGTTAGAGTTGACTGGTGCAACTGATGTTAAGATACTATTTAATGCCGTATGCCTGGTCATAAAATAATGGTTAGGCTTATCTCCAGTGCAATGATTTCCTATTTCTTGGAAATCATTGCACTGGAGATAAGCCTTACCTTTACGATTTCGTGTGCAGCCGGCCTTAAAATGACACGAACGAGAAACGCCCGGGAGGCTTACAGGCGGTTTATATTTAATTAGAAGCTTGAGTTGTACCCGTTGTTTTCATATGAGAATAACTGGATGAAATTGTAATTAAGGAAGTTTAACAACAATATTAATTGCCCACATTAAGAATTTCAGAAATGTTCAACGTTATATTTTATCCTGAATCTTAATAATTGTTAGATTAATTCAGAAGTAATTCGGAAATAATACTCAAGAAACAGTATTTATGGTATTTTATTCCTTTATCCACAATCTCACAAGTATCCTGCGTCAACGAAGGTAAGCGAATAAATGAGAAACTAATCCGAACCATCATTCAAAATTGGTCGGTTGTCAAAACGACGTTTCGTCAATAATTAATGGTACATTTGTAAACACATATTTTCAAAGTAATTTAGCCAAATGAAAAATAATGATTAGCTAACATAATATATTGCATTTTGAATGAATTTAAAAGGAATAGACTATACTTCGTGCCCTTGAAGCTGTACATAGTTGGAGCTGACCCAGATTATTGCTATAAATCTATAAATTAAGGATATAGGACAATGCATCTATAGATTTGAGCTTGGAACTAGTGTTGCCACTCGATAGTGAACTATCGATAGTGTTCATAGACTATCGATAGCATTGTTCTTTATCAATAGTGCTCCAATATCTATACTATCGAGAGGCCTGCGTTGATCCGTCAACGGACGTCACGTGACGGAGCAATGGGGCATGGCTCTTAAATACTTGATACATATTATGTGAGACGTAACGACACAGGTCACAAGTCATAACGCTGGGTACAGAGCAGGTTGTGAAGTCAGGCGAGCGGAGATCAGAGCAGGCAGCTAACCAGCCAGTTACATGCACCCATGCACCACTGCACCGCACAGCAAAATGGGACGAGGAACGAGACATGTACCCGTGTAATGCCATAGATTATACAGTACTTCCAGTAGTGAAGCCAACTACACGAAGCGAATTGTGGTCTGTCTTGCGATACTTACTACTACTACTACTACTACTACTACATATTATAAAACAAAGTGAAAATAGCGTCTGTTTGTTCGTGATAAGCTCAAAAACTACTGCACGTATTTTCATCTGGTTTTCACAAATATATAGTGTAACTCCCGAAAAAGATTTAAGTGGTATAATTATATTATGTTTTTACCCGAGCGAAGCCGAGCCGGGCCGCTAGTATTTTAATGACGTAGTCATCCTTTGCTAAGCCAAAAATTTCTGCGTTACTCCGATAGAGTCATCAATCAAAAATAGTCATTATACACTGTGTAATCACATATATTTTACCTTTATTTTCCCATTTCCTTTATATCCGATAACTACAACATTCCAGCAGACAATCCAAGTAACGATGCCCCACATCGCGTAATAACTGACAGCCATAATAAGCGGAAACTCGCTGGAGACAGGACGTCTTGTTGATCAACTCAAGAGATCTATTTTTGTACATAGTATATTTACAAGATATTATTTAGTTTCACCTGTCCCGATGTTTGTCTTTGTAATAAAATACCATCGCCTACAAAGTTGTCATTTTCCACGTTTCCATGACAATGAATTATTATGATAAGCGTAACCATGGTTCACCCACGATCGGATACCAACGAGCGAACTCCTCAACGATATTCTGCACGCATATGTTTCTTTTGTTACGCGTTGACTACAAAAAGACCTCTTCGACGATAAAGCTTGTACAAAAATAAAAAACAAAAATTAAGTTTCTTAAAAAATCTTTCTTCTTATATATTAGGCCAAATAAGGGCCATTTACAAAATCCGGCTCAGTATCACACAATCTGTGCGCGTAGAGTGATCGATAGACACGATCAGTTATCATTCCTACATATCGCATCGTGCAGCCTTTCCCTCCTAGGACGTCGAGTGATATTGAGTAGATGACACTCCCAATCCAATTAGATTCACAGTTCCTTTGAGTCCGCTGAAACCCTTAGCTACATACGCGAAACTGAAGTTTTTCTCATTATAATAAACAATCTTCCACGTTATTTCGTATGAAATATTAGTGCTGAAATTTTAAGCAAAAGAAAATGGAGAAACTAATTAAATCTTCAGAATTCTTTGAGAGATTTGTATGCTTTTTATGGGAATAAAACAGTGAGTTCAGCCTATGGTTTCAGAAATGCTTAAATTTTGATACAACAAGTTTATTTGTTCAAATTAAAAAAAAAACTAATATTGTAAGTCGGAGTGACTTTCAATATTCATTTCGCTACAACTTTTGAACGGCTGAACCGATTTTAATGAAATATGGCTAAGAACACTCGGGATAAAACTATCTATGATACAAAAAAACCTAAACGAAAATCGGTTCATCCGTTTGGGAGCTACGAAGTCACAGACAGATACACAGACAGACACATTAAACTTATAACACCCCTCTTTTTGCGTCGGAGGTTGAAAACAATTAAAAACTAATAAATATAATCCTCCCGCGTGTGCAAGCGAGGCAACTAAGGAGGCGAGGCGACTATAAAAATCTTTTCATATCAATATTAGTTAGTAAAAGTTCCAAAACTTTACACAAGACTTAGCCCCTATATCCATGGCCCTTATTATGTATGCTCCTATTATACATCACCATACATTTATGGTTCGTTCGTAAGTCGCGTAGCTATGTCTGCGTTCACCCTTTGTTTCCAATCTTCCAACTAACTAGACAAGGGCGTGGCGTTCCCGTTGACTGCCTCGTGAGGATCCTGTCTAGCAACTCATACCCGCTTAGGGTAAAACGCGATATATTTGCGGATGGCCGAGTGCTAAGGCCAAAGACAAATAAAACTATGAAGACAGCGAGCTAACGTATGTAAATGAGATAAAATATTTCTACACAACTTCTCGGCCCATCTTATAAAAAGTGGCAGACTGGGTCTTATAAAACCGGCCACGCGGTGAGGGACAAAATATTGCACTCTGTCCCGTTCCTTCTTGTGTATTTCTAATACTCATTTCTCATTATTGTATGAGCGAGAGGATAGATATACTATTGCTTTTCCTGTCTGCGGCTAATAGCAATTATTACTAACCTGAAAAACTAACACATTAATATAAAAATCCGTGTATAACACCTACCTACATATGTTTAATTATGATTAGCAAATAAAAATTTTATTTGCCAATCATAAAGTTAAATTCAAATTAAACGTTAAACACAACGAGCAATAAATTTTTTACGAGGTGGGTTACAGTGGCAGAAGCAATTATAATATTTCTGAAAAGCATACTGTTATTATCGTAGAGCATGTTAATCCCAGGAATAACGTTAGGATGATCTGAAAGCATTTATTTATTCAGTAATTTTGAAAGGATACAGATTCACGAGTACAGCGAACGGCATACCCACTTGAACAAATCCCTTGTAAATTCATCGCTGTTACCTCCACATAAGGTACTGACACAACATGACAAGCAATAGACTGCCAAGCATCGCACATCATACATCTGACGTCTGGCAGGCACTCATTCATAATTTCCAAATCTATATTTGGTATGACATGGACTGACATGCAAATCCGTCCTACAATGGTTAACTTAAGGTGGGTTGCACCATCAACTTTGAAGTTGACCTTTAACGGGCGCAGAAAAATGGAAAATACGACATTATGTCAAAACGTCAGCGGTCTCCGATTAAAATCAACGTCATATTTGACGGTGCAACTCACCCTTAGAATAAGGTCGCCATTTATTATTTATTTTATTATCTCAACGTATTTTTTTTTTCAAGTAAGGCAACATTTAGTCAAAGCATTTATTCAGAACTAGCTTTTGCCAGCTCATAACTTATTATTGTCAATATCTCGGGTTCTAAGCAAAGTAACGCGATCGCGAATCGCGATCGAACGCGAAGTAGAAAGTAACCTATACTAACGACTGTGAAAATCGCATTCAATTGTATCCAGGTGTTTTTGCGTGATGCGCGAACAAACATAAAGACAAGGTAGACAAAAATTTTAAAAAAATTGTTTTGGCTTCTATTAGTCCCATAAAGACCTACCATAATTATTTTTCTTTAATATCTTCTTTATCTGTGTACTATGTACACTGACATAGCCCAGTTACTCTTCATGTTTTTTAAAACTATTTGAAACCCCTGATATCATCAAGCAACAAATTTAGGCATCTTTTTAAATTAATTAACCGCAAACCGAGTGGCAACTTACGTAGTTTTAACTTAATTGCCAAGGTCTAACGAAAATTAAGCGGACGGCGCCCTGTTTGTTAACTTTTTAATTTTAAATTGTACTCTCTCGGGTATGAAATTGGAGACGACCATCATTAAACTTTCCAAGCTGCGCAGAACCATAATGGTTACGGCAAACTTTAATATAACAATTACTATGATTATTACTTCACGTTCGTGTAGCAAACTAAGGAATTTCGTACTTTTGCGCGAAAAGAAACTTGCGCGAAGCTAACCTATCGCGTTTTCTTTATCTTGCTATGTAATTTGTATTTTTCTTTACAGAAAGTTAAAAATATAGCTTCTTAGGTATGTTCGGAAATTGTGCGTTTCGATTAAATTCTCTTTCAAATAAAAAAAATACTAGATCAAAATCGGTGCAGCCTGGTTTTAAGTATCTGTATACCTACTACTTAAAACCATGTTAAACTTATAACTAACCTTCTATCGTTGTGGGTTAAAAAATAAGTAATTCGAATTGGCAATCACAAGTTACATGAGAATAACTAACATTATTTCATAGATAAATAAAAATATATACGCAGTACTTAATTCAGATTCTTTACATATCGATACATTCCATAAAAAGAAGATTCACACTCAACAAAGTCACGTTTTTAATCCAAAATCCGAAGGCAATTGGGCCCAAAGTTAGCCACTCAATCATCGGCTGAAAGCTGAAGTTCGACGGTCGTTGAGCGATGGCGATAGCTCTCCGAAACCTCTCCAACTTTTATTAATAAAGCTAATAATTCTGTTATATTATCATTTCATTTACAAAGGATAGAAGGCAAAGATTTGGAACTGGCAGTGTTTTGTTTCAAACTTGTAGCGGTCTTGAGTAAAATTATAGCTTTTTCTTTATTACCAAAAGACACTAAAAACGACTACTTAATTTGTGCAATTACATAAATAAATAAATATTTTATTGCTAAAAACGTGAAAAAAGAAATTGTTCCCAAAAGAAAGAAATGGATTGACTATGTGGAAGAGGATATGAAGGAGTTAGGAGTGGACGATGACAGGAAATAAGACTTATTGAAGACAAAAGCATATTACGCCGACCCCAAAATCATAATTTTTTTGTCAAAAACAAATGTAAACAGTTTTATTCCACATTATAGAAACTAGTAAACTAAATACGATATCCTAAAATATATATATAATGTTTCAAAACTGTAACTGTGTAAACTGTCCCAACTAGACTGTTTTATCACAAAGGCGGTTAACAGTGAACCCTACTAATCCTCTGGTGTTATATCATCATCGACAGGCACACTGCCGATATCCGGTATATATTGCACATGGATTAACGTTTTAACTAGATAGTGCATCTTCATAAAATTACTGCGATATTGCACCGTGCGATTTTTATTTATTTTCCGTCAGTTTCTAACTATATTGTTAATTACTTGCTATTCATTAAGTGTCATTTAAATAAATATTAATAATAAATCGAACCTACAACAAACCTGTCTTAAGGACTCTCAAAAGACCGGACTATGTGCCGTGAATTTGAAGGTTATTAATATATAATTTATTTACAATACTTATATATAAGTTAGCATGAAATCGTTGAATTTTTCTACAATGCTGCTATACTACTACTCCAAATTCATTTTCAGAATCTGAGAAAAAATGTTATATGAAATTCAGTATCACTCATGCCTGCCCAACGTATTCATGCCTCAATGCCGACATATTAAAGAGGTAGAAGAGCGAAAGTCTTAAAGAATAATTACAATTAATTAAAACAATTAGACATTATACGTTCCCACGAAAATTACTTATCACGAATGCGGTAATTAAAATGAAGTCAAGCAGATGAGTACCGTCACCCCATACAAATGTAGGGCATTCTGTTTCTGTCACTCTGTTTACGGTCTCTAGTGGTATATAAATCTAAGACTAGGACCTTTTGGAAGGTATTAAGGCCACTGGAGATTTCGCCATTCAATAAGATTCCACTTGATTGTGCCTCAGTTCGCAAAACCGCGCAGTTTTCCCTCGCGTGATTCGCTTCGGGCTTTGTGAGGGTTATTTTTATAGAACTTGTATTGTATCGTATATAAAAGGTAACTTTCAAAGATAAAAATGTAAATAGAGTGTGCGTCCTTTTTTAGTTTTTATGCTCATTCTGCCATCCATACGCAAAAGTACTACTTTATAACTAACAAGTTTCATCGCATAAGTTATGATGGTTCTGGTTTACCATCTCTTTTCTGCTTTGATCTAAAAGTGAGTTTAGTTACATCACATAATATTTTACATCCAGTCATAGTAGACGGTGAAAAAAAGTGAGAATTCAGACGGGAGAAACCGCTGGTAAATAATAGACATAAAGCATTCTAAGAATTGTTTTATTAGATGATAATGTTTCAGAAAAGTTGTGGGATTTTGTATTTCCTTGAATCGACATCAAGAGAATCTGAAAGAACTGGGACTAATTGTGGATTGTGGGGGCTTCTTCTGCGAATTTATAATCATTATTTTTCATTATATTAGCAATATCTTTAATCAAAATGTTTCATTCTTGGCTCTCTTTCATCTTAACATTCTCGGTATCGTTCGGAGTGGAGACACCGCGTCGTCGCTGCGGTCACCGTAAAAAATAACCTTGAAATTTGGATGGATTATATTTTACAACCGACTGTCTGCCTGACGTCAACTCTTCCTGGGAATGCTGTTGTTGAATATTAGCTGCCTAGGCCATGTGTCCCTTAGTCGCCTCGTAAGACATACCGGACGACACGGAGTGGCTCTATTTTATTTTTACATACGCCATATTCTTTATACGTCTGCTACTACCAAATGCTTATTTTTATATTTGTTGCAGGGCGATACGAGGAACCAAGAACACTCAACATTTAATTCTCATAGCAGTTGTGAAGAAAAGGTGAGTAATGGGTTCATTATGTAAATAAAACCGTTTTGATTAGCATTTTCGTGTCGTTTTGTGCGCATTCGGATTTCCCAAATTGCAATAGAATATCCAGCATACTTACCTTAAACGTTGCATATGAAATCTCATAATTTAAATAAAATTAACCGATACGCACTCGTGTTTACATTGATCTCCTAAATAGATTGAAAATACAGTCTACATTTCCGTATATTTGATTTTTGATTATAATTGGAGATCGCATCCTGGCTATCCATATCATCTAGCCACGAAGTCTCAGTATACAGAAGAGACATTGACGCCATTTGACGCATTATTCTGCCGCCAGAAACTTCTTAGGACTCGAAAGTAGTACCTTTTTGCGATCTTAAAATAATCGTTAGAAGATACATATGTTTTCTTAATAATATGGCACTCTTATTTGCCTTGGGTAAACTTTTGAAAGAAACCTTATAAAAATAGTACAACAAACATTCCAGTCTTTAAAAAATAACCTCCGGCGGCGCAAAATGACTCGGCACTTCCATTTGTACAACTTCACTTTCAATCAACTCTCGAGCTCCGCAAACTCCGTCCATCAAAGTTCAAATATTTGTATTAATTCCTATTGTCTTGACTCGATTTTATTCAACTTGTCCCGCTGTTTGTAGAAGTTGTTGTTTACATAACTTTGTGCTTCGCTAAGTGCTTCATACAAATTAAGTTAGTTTATATATTCGTCTCTGAATTATTCTAAATTCCATCTTTACAAACTCATAAAATATGCTTTATATACCTTTATATACTTATTCAAACGCTGTGCTTTTTGATATTCGACATAAAATTTGGAATGATTAAAAATATGTGCGAAAGATGGTAAATAGTAAGCCAAATAGTACCTAATTTACTAATTTTCGGCTACCCGATTTTGATGAAACAAATTCGGAAAGAAAGTATTTATCACAGCCTCTATCTTGCGTTTTCCCGATTTTATTCTAAGCCCGGTGGCCGCGTCAAAATTATAATTAATAATAGACAGGCTGTAGAAATTTTATGCTTGGCTCACGTCAACCTTCTTCAGAAATGCTGTTACATATCCTATCAGCTTTCATCGCTCGCCTTGTCGCCTCTAAGACATCAACGGGAGGATATGGACTCGACAGGTTCCAGAGCGGAACCACCACGAAATATTTAACAATAGATCAACAGGGTGCCGCGATGGCTTACCCGTCAAAATAACCACACCGTAAAAATAGAAAATCGTTAAAATAGAGTAGAAAGCGACAACACAAATATTGTCCCTATGTACAAATAGCTTTGGCGAGGCTAAGCGAAGTCGAAATTAGGGGGAACGTACGAATACTTGACAATTTACCCTGAAGAACCTTCTTGCTACGCTAGTTTGATGTGCTGTGGAGTGTACACTCTTTGGCAATCGAGGCGAAATTGGCTACTTGATTGCAATAAATATACTTATATAAACGTATTGAAATAACCAAAAACATTAATAAATGTCAGTTTAATTGATTACGTAAAGTCTATTTTTTACTTTTATTAAAGTATATTAGGATGCATTTTGACTCGAAAAATCATATCATTACTGTCATACAAGCTCCATATATATTTTTTCTATTTGTTATGACTATATAGCATAATCCATCTATGCTATATAGTTGGAAAGTAGCCAATAACAATGAGATTGGTCAGCTTGACGTGTTGTAAACTCTACGAGCGGTGACGCAAACATTTTAGGGGTCTGGTCTATTCCTAATTTTATTACTTTGTCTAAGTCTGGCGGTCCGTTTAGCCAATAACTAGATTGGGTGTCGTACGGAATGGCTGTGTGCGGTTATCGTTAAATAAATAAAGCTCGCGCTTTATTTATATGTGCTGTGTGCCTGTGTGTTATTTTAGGTAATTTAATAATCTTTCTATAACATTTTGGGAGCTTAAATATCAAACAGCCACACACTCACATTCAAATTTTCTCATTTATAATAATTAGTGGGCCGTACAGTATATCCTTACTCTTACATATTATAAAACAACATATAATTATCATTGGCTGCCAATTTTTGATGTTTGCTGTCTGGATTATTTAATTCAAATATAGGCAACAAAAATTAAATTCAAATTGAAACTTGTAATTGAAAATCGAACCGCCATTGTAGGTACCTATATTTCGTTCACCCAAGGATTTTATCGAAGTACCTACTAATTCCATGCGTTCACCTCACTCACTTCATTGACAGATTATATTTCATTCATTACAGTACTTATTTTTGAATTTTGTTAAAAATAAATCAAATATTAATTCAAAAGTGAAACATTTATTAGCCATCAAAGTAATTTAATAAAAACTATTTTAATTTATATTACTGTAAAATCATAAAAATACATGGTAAGGTAATTAAATAATAAGATTTGTAAGAAAAAACGGTGGGGGAACACACCGTGTAAGTTTCCCCTGCAAACACGTACTGTGAGTGCGACCCGATAACTCAATCACTTGGCCTGCCGGACGGTAACCCTGTCAGTTCACGCGTCACTGCTTGCCTCGGCCAGCGTTTGATTCCATTTATGTTTAGGTATTCAATAAAAATCCTAGTTATTATTACATTAATATACAGGGAATAATCACTCAGACGGCCAGCCCTAAAGTAAGTTCGAGACTTGTGTCTCTCCTGCTCGTGAATTCTCGGTTTTATTCACAGCCGTGACTCCCCAAAGCCAAAAATAAACCTTTAAATTTTGAAGAACCCGCCCTGCTATTACACAAAGTAAACCATTTTACCTAAGCCATAACTGCGCGCAGGTTAAAGTTAACATAAAAGTTGACTGGTTCTACCCACTACAAATTCGATATTTTAGAACATAATATCCAAGAACTACACTTATTTATCTATGTACACAAAATAAGTACATAACTTGCATCTAAATTAATTTAGAACTATATAATAAAAGCAGAATAACAAAACGTTGGCCATCCAAACTGACTTGCATTGGATTATGAAAAAAATATTAATTGATGACTATGACAAATAAATAACTCTAATATTAACTTCACAAACAAACAAAAATTCTGTAATATTTTTCGTCATGAAAACAAAAATATGGAAAATTTTCCGACAATTTATACGAATTATAAGTTGTGCCATTCTTGTGTTAGATAGCTTTATGAACTTGTTAGTAAGTTAACGGTTGTGGCAGTAACTAGCGTTGATGAGCTATCGATTGTCAAACTATCGATATTTTCAATCGAAAAAGATCATATTATCCGTAGACCTGACTAGGATAGGATAGAAAAGGTTTGCACAAACTATATAGTGACAAGTAAATAGTAAGATAAATTTTATCGACAGTCGAATCGACATCACGGTTCTACACTATCCATAGTATTGCTCTTTATCAACAGTAAGGCTCCAAACTCCAAACCCGTCTACTATTGCTTTTAATCAAACTTTCGATAGTCTATCGAAACGGTATCGATAGTTAAATATCTAATGGCAACACTAGCTGAACTTCATCTTCCATAATGTACGTACATACTTTATGTTGGGTTTATTATAGAAATTGTTCAAGTTTTCCCAATAATATACCTGCTACATTTTGGGTTGTTTTCCCTTAGCGAAAATGCCATTGTGGGCAGTATTGTTTGCGTAATACATTGAAATGAAAACGATTTGGCCCCTACATATCATCTTTTGAAGAAAGATTATATATGATTAAATTTAACGCTTTCTCTCTCTCTTCTATTTCTATATCCCCCTGTCGCGTCGGGGCAAAGGGCAGACAGAATTTTTTTTCTATATTGATCAGTACAACGCCACGTCTGTTTGGAATAGTTAACGCTCTATGTATATATGTATATTCTAATACTCGTTTGTTAACTAAACCTAGTCACTATAGTTAACCGCACAGTCCATGGGCAGAATACCGCACTTAAATACTTGACTACCTTTTTCCCGCACATTGCAACGCCTGAAACATGACTATGTTGTTATAAATATAATTAAATCCCATACATATGCAATGCAATTAAATGCAATAAGATAAGATACGTCAATGGCGCTCTATAAAGTAGATGGCGCTACTGTGCATAAAATTAAGGGATATAGCTTAACTAAGGTATATATTATAAATGTAGGGAAATACAAAAAATAATCATGAGATGAAAAGATCTGGAATCTAGCCGGAATTGAACCCGCACCCCTGTCTATCCGGGACTGTGCGGAATAGACTGGGGCGCGGATTCAATTCCCACTCGATTCCAGTTTTTTTTCAAAAAAACATAACCTTTCCATAACCATAGACCAACTCAGTACTGTAACAATATTACGGGCAAAGCCCGGGGCTCAAAGTCCTAAATAAATCTTTTGTGGAGTCCTCATTCGGTCTGCAACATCTCACAGACAATCACATAAACCCACAGATAAGTGACACAATAGAACAGAGACACGCATTGTACTATATCTTGACAAATTTCCTCAGCCAAGTGACGTGAAATTGCTGAAGTGCGAAGGATGATTTGCGAAGTGGAGAAAAGAAGAAAGCGGGTCCTCGGCTCCGATGTTGTATAGTTGAGGATGAAACTCGTATCGATGAGAGAAAGATTAAAACGACATTATTAAGAATCAATTATATTTGAGCAAAAGGAATATATCAATGCCGGATCAGGTCAATAATCAAATATAGATATATCAAAGTTTTTCTGATGTAGTAAAACTCACCCGTGAATTTTGACGTACTCAATGGTGGACTTTTAATAACTAACAAACCAGTAATGAATAAACTTAAAAAACTAAATAAACTTAAATTAAAAATCCCAAAAAATGTGAGGCATCGTACCAAGAACACTGGCTGCAATCCGTTTGATAGCGAGGCTAAGATGAGGCATAATCAATACAACTTTTTGAAAATATAAAATGAAGTATGGCCAATTAATGTGGTGTATTGCTTTATGGTCTGAGTTTAATGCGCCTCGGGACGTAAACCGAATCTCCGGCTATAGGCTCGCATCAAAAAGTTATTATTTATCGCATAAAAACCCCTGACGCAAAACAAGTAACAGGCCTTGACAAGGAGCTCCGAATTGAATGGAGTTCCCGTGCATAATACTCATACAAGAATCTCCAAGAATAACAAGCATATTCTATTTTTTATAACAACAGAGTTCATAGTTCTTAAATAATTTAGATTTATTGATAAAAATCAATTTGTACCAATACCTACTTTCAATATTTTAATCTGAACTAAATAGTTCAGATAAAATGTGAATGAAGCTAAATAAATAGCTTCATTCACATTTTATTAAATTTATTTATTTGAATAAATTACCTGCATTCAATGTTTTATCGAAACTATACTAATCTTATTTACATTTTTAAAGATAGGCGATAATGAAAAAAAATCATTTCCTTTTGCTTTTCTTTTATAAATATGCCATAAGTAGTTGATTTTTTCTTATTATTTAATATTAATTTTCCACCTATCCGAAGTGATGATTAGTAGGTAGGTTCAATTGTTTTGAAGCGATCTCGGTTTGGCTACATGCTCCTTGAAACTCATATTTCCAATGGGGCAGTAAAAAGACGCTTTTTGACGATAAATGTTAGACAGTAGCAGATTTAAGCATGATTGTGTGTGGGCCATATTGTTGGGATGCTCTTTATCAACTCCGACGATCGCGACTTCAGTATATTGTAAACAGAATGGTGTTCGTTTTAATATGATAAAAATGGAGCATTTAGAGGAAAAGACTTTTAAAGTATTATAGTATCATCACACCTGTGCCTTTTTTAATGGTTTTTGCTAAGTTCAGGTCAAATGATTCATACCTCTCTCTGATCTGAGCGTTTTCCCAGTCGCTTCCGCAGCTGTTGATCGTCGGAGCTCAGGGACCACCAAACCACCAACCTGCCTCTGAAGCACTTATTACAATACCTTACTTTTACATTAATTAAAATATTTATATTTATGTACTTATTCTTAAAAATTGTTTGATGTATATCTAAAAAAGTAAGTTTAGAATGCCATTGTCAGTGATGAATCTCCAGCGTTTGAATTTGAAATGTTGAATCAGATTAAATGTAATTTTCAAAATATTATAATATAGTTACTTCGTGACTTCTCAGAATTATTTGACACGCAAATAGGTATACGATTTTTCATGGCGTGCATGTTAATCGGTCTAAAGACCTAATTTAATTATAATATTGCAGCTTAGACCATCATAAATTTAACGTGACCCTTGAGTTTCTCAACTCTAGGCTCTGTTTACCCCGTACAAGATAAAGACCTGAGACTATACCTACGAGTATACACAGATTTGATCGATTTAACTTAGAAACTGAAGACATTCGGTTAATATAAAGTTAAAATATAATTGCAATAAATTATTAGCAAAACGTTCGCTCGGCTGACAGGCGTTCAGTGTAAAGTTACTCTCAAGGCCTATAATTTTGTGTCGCTGTCTGGTCTCCAGGGGGTAGGGGGTGGGTATCGTGATGTCCTAGTTGGAAATTGGAGAGGCGACTACGTTTCTACTGATCTGTATGAACCTATATGTTTGTAATTATATTCTCAAATCAAATCAGTTTAAATAACCGATAGTAGAATACTGTAAGTACCTATGTTCACAATTTTGTAAAACATATGTACAGTAATCTAAGTAGATTACTGTACCTATGTTTTACAAAATTATATATTAGCTATAATAAAGTTATTATAGCCACAAATGTAAAAACTATGCACATATCATTTTACACATTAATATCATGTTAACGCGTAAAATGCAGAAAATAAATAATTGCAATAAATAGTTTCCATTTGTTCAATCAGTACAACTGTTGAGTAGGGACCGACCGAAGGGTCATAATTACAGAAAATAATGACTTATGTATATCAGACCTCCTCACCGCAGGTCTGCGCCTCACAACATTGTCAGTAGCTGCTAGTGTATCTAACACTAGTGTGATATGAAATAAAATAAATAACGGTTTCTTCAAATGTATGTACGAGTTTAAATCATGCGTGCTCCATAAAAATGATGAACCGATTTACATGAACGTGAAATTCGGACATATTTATTCCAAGTAAGTTTAATTTAAATTTTATTTCATAACACACTAGCCGCTAATTAAGCTGATCCGTGTGTGTCTTTAAATGTGGAAATTGTATCTAATATGTTTTTAAACTGTTGACTGAATGTGCAGTAACGACATCCTCATTGAATTTGGAATATATATTTTTAATAATTATGAAAGTTTATAAAAAACACATATAATAAAGCTGTGCTATGTTCTCTACGAAACTCAAACAAGGACTAAAATGTCGGCTCGCCGGGATGGCGCAGCGACAACTCGATTGTATACAAATTAGATTCAGCCACAGTGACATGTACTGACCTGCACTGTGATAGTGCTGGACTGAATACAGGATATGTTATTAAATATCAGCCTAATAACACAAGTTTTATGACGAAATAAAGCAATTTATTAGAGGAAGCCAAATTTCCCTTCCAAGACGACCGGTGACGCAGTGGTAAAGTGCTTGCTTCTGAACCGAGAGATCCCGGGTTCGAGCCCCGGTCGGGTCATAATGGAAAATAATCTTTTTCTGGGCACCTACCATCAACTATTACACAATGATTCAAATGCAGCGCAGTTCAGTTTAGGAACCTAAAACGAATCGCGTTATTTGGTATCACCAAGTTATCTTAACAAAGTCGCATTTGAATCGGAACGAGTGAAAGAAATTCATAAAAAAAGTAAAAATTGTCTCTGAATCGTAAACCCCAGTGACAGCAGATCTCTATATATTTTATATCGTTTCAAGAGTTGCGTTCCGATATCAAATTCTTATTTCCATTTTGAGCAAACAATATGTATTTTTTTGTTACTTAAAATTAAAATGTATATTATTATCTTTGTGTTAGTTACATGACTAAAGTAAATACAAATCACAATAAAATAGAATATTTCAATTACAATAAAAGCAATATAATCTAGACTAACAAATTTGTCGATCATAATCATAACACTAAACACAAACTTCGGAACATAAAAACCGTACCACGATGTAGTTTCGGTGGCAAAGCTAGGAACTATCAATAACAGATAGACTACGTCATTGTTTTCAGCGACAGTAGCGCCACATCTGTGGGACTTCTTTCGTGGTAATCAATCAAAAATAGTAACTTTTTTTGAATCGCGAATTTTGACAGATACGCGATCCAGTTTACGTTCCGTGCCATGATGTGTACCGAATTGTATGCAAAATGAGTGAATGCAATCGAAACGGCGTATTGTTTTGGTAACTACCTATAATGGATCGTTATGTCAACTTGATGGTACGAATTAGCGATGCAGATCAGTTTAGGTCCTGAACTGAATCGCATTAAGAGATGATGGCAAGCCCCCTGATTGGCCCTGGTCTTGGATATTTATCTATATATATTGTATATGTTATAAAATATAGTATCGTTGAGTTAGTATCCCTTAACACAAGTCAAGAACATACTTTGGGTCTAGCTCAATCTGTGTGATTTCTCATAATATATTTATTTATTTATTCTAATTAAGCCGTGACGTCCAAAACCCTCGCTAAGTTCTGTGTTAGCCCACATTAGTGCTTGGGACGCGCGAGTGGTCACACATACGGAATACGTAACAGAATGGTGTGACAGCGCACTCATTACTCATTACAAGTTTCGATCTCTTTCGGAGACCATTATATTATTAAACGAACACGATTTGAAAAATATAGTTATAGTATACATTTTTTTATTCAGTCCAGCGTAGTCGCACAATATTGACGCCAGTGTGTCCAGCTAATGCTTTCAAACAGATTGCAGATTCAAGAGTTTGTTAGGAATATGCATGAGTGCCATTTAGGAAAAATTCATACTGCTACATAATCCATACTATCCAAACTTCTATGCTAATATTATAAATGCGTAAGTCTGTCTATTCCGGCTGTTTTACGGCTTAACCGCTGCACCGATTTTGGTGAAATTCGGTATGTTAAATACAGTTAAATTACAAAATAGGCTACTATATTATTTGAATATCAACCCCCAAAGCACCATAATGGGGGGTAAAAGTTTGTATGAAAATCATTTCTGTTTTGCAGAGAAATTCACGCCGGCGGCGAAGCGCGAGCAAAACTAGTAATAAATATATTGACTACCTAAATAGATGGTTTCTGTAGTTTATTGATGCCACAGGTCATATTTCATCACAACACAATTTGTTTTTTCATCTCTCTCTTTCATCCTCGCATGTTCCCGGTTTCATTAGAGGCTGTGAGGACACGAAACCCGGGGACAAAGTAAAAACAAAAAACAATTTTTGGAGAAAAGGCTGCGGTGAAGTTAATTGCGCCGATTTTTCTTCACCTGCGCTTTGAAGTCGGTTTTAGAGTTAGTTTTAAGTGAAATTTTTGACGCCCACAAATGATTTATATCATCCTAAGTTGAATAAAAAATAATTTGTTGTCAATCCTTTGTCGTATCATAACGATCGTGGCGGGGTAACATGACTTTGTATATGGATAGAAGAACAGACAAATACATTATTTTGGGCGTATCCCCGGGTAAATGTTAAGATCTTAATACGTTGTAATATAATTTGCGTATAACAAAGCTTGGAGGGTGTATTAAGCCTTTACTTTGATCGGTTTAAGGTCATCGTTATTAATAACTTTCGGCACTTAGAAAAGGGTTTTAAAGCTAGTCGACATTTTATACGAGAAGTGCCTAGGGTCGAAAACATAAAAATGATAACATTATAACATTGCGAATAAAATTTTGCTTCGTTCTTGGAACTGAATAGTAGAAACTCTTTGTCGATAATATTAATTGAATTGAAAATGGAAAAGATGTTTCGAACAATTTTGTATCTGAATAAAATTAGACAAAAAATACTGTACTTTTTTGTGAGTAAATCGACTTACAGATAATATGAAGTTGAATTCGCCTACCTACTAGTTAAATACATAGATTAAAAAAAATTAAAAGCATGTAACGTTACAACTTAACGGCAAATATGTGATTACAAAGTGCTAAATCTAGATCATATGCTTCGAATGCTATGGCTACAAATAAAGCGTGGCTACTAATGCTATGGCTACAAAAAAAAGCATAAGTTACGATTGTTACGGCTTATAAGTCTACGGCTAACAGGCATGTACTACGAAAACAATGGCTAAAAATCCTTCATTGTCTTGTCTACATTTTTGATTCGAACTTATAACATACCTGAATTAATATTTAATGTAACAAAGAACTCTATTTTCAACTCATATCTTTTAGGGAGAATGGTTTTGACGAAAACACGACGTGGGCATTGAGACGAAAGTGTTTTAGAAGTAATTTAAACAAAAACAATTCAGACAAACAGGCATTATACGAGTAAAAAGGGTAAATATTTCTGGCAGATTATGATGTATTATAATTTATTTTTTAGCACATAAATATAATTATAAATCGTATTGTTAGACGATTGAAATATTCTATAAATAACTAAAAGAGTTAGTAACAATAACTGTTTTCAATTCACCCAAATTTTGCGTTTCTTTTTCAAAGAATGTGTGAACTGATAAGGAAATGAAAAGTCTGAATTTGAAAGAAATGTTCTATTTTCATGGTTTCGATACATGTAATGCCAACAATATATTATTGGGGCTCATTGGCATAGTGCTTTTTTCGAATTCTTACATTGCACATTGGAAAACTCAAGGGTGTCGCTACTGTAGAAGAAATTTGAAAAAATGATGTTAATTTGGTAACATCGTTTTTTGTATGTCCGACAAAATGTAAGGATCATAGTAATATATCTTTGCAAGGCCACAAGTGAACACCCTTTTAGATGTCGACGAAAGGACCTACAGCCCTTTATGGGCAGTAAACCGAGTTCTTCATTACGTGAATAGTGCCTTCGGATATTGCACTCAGCCTTCAAAATAAATTACATTATATGTGGCAGTTCAGAAAATGGACAAAACATACATGTGATAGTATACGCATGGAATTAGTAGATACTCGGTATGAAGTACTTATTAAATCCATGAGTATACGTTAAGAAAAAAATTAATCAAGGAATAAATTGAAAACTAATGTCATTAGAGGAAAGTTGTCATGTCATAAGATTTCTTGCTTATTACAAGGAAAACTCATGTCCAGTTTCGACGACTTTAATAATAACTAACACTGGTGCCTGTGTTAATATACTCGATAAGATAATAATATGAAGAACAGAGTAAAACAAATATTAAATAAATATATTTTGAAACAAAAAAATATATTATTTTGTTATCTCGCACATCCCTTTTTTGAACGACTACCATAAATCTAATCTAATCAAAATAAAGAAACGGCTTTATAATTTAGTAATGTTAAAATTTATAGTAGCTTTAAAATTATCTTTGATTTAAAGATAAATTTTATTGGCATGAATTGGATATACTGACAAATTGTACATGCCACAAATTTTCATGATTTATTTAATTAACAAAATAATGATGATAAATAGACATTGACTACGAAATGCTACGACTAAACCCTGTACTACGAAAGTTACGGCTACGACTAGAGCATGCTACGAATGCTACGGGTACGACAGAAGCATGTACTACGATCTACTAAGCTACGAAAGAATAAATGTTCCCGATTATTATTTTTTTGTTTTAGTTAGTCCTTTTTTAATTAGTATATTTTGTTTTCATTATCTAAGTGGAAATAAACACTAAACTTAATAAAATTAAGTTAAACTTTGTCTTATATAATACAGCTAAATGCAATTAACTAAGTAATATTCTGGTATTTTTAGAATGTTCCATACTTGCAACTGGAATCTCTGCGACCATCGGTTGAAAAATTAAGTTTCAAATTCAGTCACAAAATGTCGGTGAAAGCTTCATATTTTCTGGGAAATAACTTATAACCGGCCGCGCTTCCCGGCTGGAATTATTGTAATAATGGAAAATTCCGTGCCTCAGCTCTGTCCGCTATTTTGTTTCTCCGCCCGTGGTTGCGGCTCCCTGCGTGGATTTATTGATATACATAGGCTTATTTGCATACTAATTGCGTACTGAGGCTCCGCTACTGTGGAAAAATTGGACAAATAAATGCCTAACTAGACTACGAAATATCAAATATATGCTGTCTACTGGACCGATTGTTATAAAATTTGGTTCACGGGTAACTTGAAATAACACGTAGGGTATCCATGGGAGCGACGCCCCGGGGCGCAGCTAGTATCATTGATTTCGGCTTCGGATCTCTAAACCTTAAAAACCTTAAACGTAAAAAAATCTTTATATTTTGAAGAATACAATTTTTGTGTGAATTTACGACCAGCCGCAGGTCTGACATCAATCCTACCATTGACTTCCGCTACATTTTATATTTATTTTCCTTTCGCAAATGTAATGTACTTTCAGAAATATAAGGGTCCATAGGGAGCCGTAGAGTCCCTATCACCTTTTCTGCGGCTATGCGTAAATAGGGTTTAATTTAACAACACAGTGAGGGATGTGTATTTAAGCCGTTAATCTATAACTAGCGAAGTCTGTGAACTCGTCTCGATGAAGATAACACACGACCTCCTAACTAAACTTGTGACATGAAGTATCTACTCACACACTTTATGTAAATAGTCCGTCGCTTTAGAGATTCGACCTTGACGTCGAACTTAGGTAAAGGAATTATAAATCGAGCTAAACCGATTTTAACTGAAATAGCGAGATTGCTAATTAACAGCCCCGTGATGGGACAAAGGATATTTTTTATTCTTGTCACAATGTTCTGTTGTTTGGCTAAATCTATACTTTAATCACAAGTTATAATTATATAATACACGGTGGTGTTGGATATTTCTGTGATTTTATTTTCTTTTTTTTTATATATTAGATACACATCTAGCTTCCTTTAGAACATACCTATTATAATTTTGTATGCAATATTTATTTAAATTAGTCGGAATTCAAAAGATATCTATACTAATAATCTAAAGAGAAAAGTTTGTATTTTGTTTGTAATGAATAAACTCAAAAATGATTTGGCACAATATCGTTGTACATGTATCTTTCTTGTATTAATTTTAATCTATGTACTATTTTCAAACAATAAAGTTTATTACAACAAACAAAGAAAAATACTGAAATGCAATTAGTACCTATAAAGTCGACCCTTTTACGCTTTCCGAGTAGGTATTCTCCATGTGGATTTAAAAAAAGTAGATTTCAAACTGCCGCATACCGTAGGAAAGGCACGAGCGTAAAAAAAAAACTAAAATTTTAATTGCAAAAAGTACATAGGCTGTTTTGAACTTTCGCAGGTAAGTGGAACAAAAGCAATCACGCTCGCTTTGAAAAAGTTTGACGAACGCCAGCTCCTGTATAATCAACACCGACAGTTTTCCACACAACCTGTATATGCGGAGTACTTCGCACACTTTGTCATGGTGTTGCAGCTGGTGTGTTTTGACACTTTTTAATGCTTGCACGCAAAGCTCGTATATAACGCGCTATGTTCACAGATTGAACATATGTAATGCTCTTATATCTGTGGCTATGTTTGATGTGTGATGTGAAACGGTTTTGATTTATATACTTTTGCCTCATTGTCCATTGTTTTAACGGTTGGGTAAACGCCATGTTTTTTACGTGTTATTTATTCAGTTTTAGTGAAATGTGTCACGTTGTATTTTTACTAGACTTACAATGAATTCGTACTTATATAAAAACAATGTTAAACGTAACGCCAATATTATAAACATAAGAAAAAAAGAAAAGGCTGTCCCTAATTTTAAGCTAAAATCGTCTCTCAATGCTCTAGATGTAGAAACCCTCGACCGTGTAAAAAGAACTCCATACGTTTTGTTGCATATTCATCCCTTTCGATAATATTGAACCTACCGACCTACGCACGCACTGATGCTCATAGTTCTATTATAACGCATTTTTAACGCGCGTAGAAATTACGCCCATGCGAAAAAGGAGTATGTATCGTTTAATTCTCCTGAAGATAAGCGAGTGATCACAGCTCTCGCTTGCCGCCCGTGAAATCTATTAACCTCACTTCGTTGCCTCTTCAGGAAAATTATCGTGATTAGGCGTTTACCTGATCATCAAAATAGATGTGGTGAAAATCAATCAAGGAAATAGATGTTACTATTTCATCTAATGTTATTCTAGTAACTACTTTATGTATGTATATTATTCGGTTCAATATGAGTCAAATTAATAATAAAAAATTATCCTAACTAATATTATAAAAGCGAAAGTAAATTTGTTTATTTGTTTGTTACACTTCACGCTAATTACTACTTACCTGCTTATTACTAGTAAGATATGGAGAAAAACATAGGGTCCATTACAGCGTGGATAAATCACTGTTCCCGTAGGAAATCCCCGCAGGCAAAAGCTAGTTCAAAATTAAATTCATTCAAAATAAACTCGATTGAAAACTACGGTGGGTATTCTCAAGAAGAATAGATCTTTTCAAATTTCTATGGTGTCGTCTTATAATCATAATAAGTACTTATTTCTAATCCCATTATACTAAGAGCACCTACCTACATTCTCATTAAATTCCGTATTGTAATCTCAAAATTAAATCCCCACAATAAAGCCAAGATCAAGAGGTAAAAATATCGAATTCATCTGTTTCTTTGTCCGTAATAAGGAGATGTCCTTATTAAGTCCACAAAAGGCACCCAAAGGTACCCAATTATAGGGGTCTATTTTATCAGGAAACCTTAACAACGAATTTTCCCTTATAATCTTGTGTTTTCATATCATTAGTTGTTCGGATCCGATGTATGTAGGTATGTATTACGAATGTATTCTTGCATTGATTCCCTTATTATTTTTGCGAATCCCAATTACCTTTTGGACCTTTTTTTATACTTGCCAATTTAGAATATTGAAATAGCCAGTACAATTTTGATGTGGCGTATGGTCCCGCCCTAAAAGAGAACCACTCCTAGTCCTCCCGTCGATGTCGTACTAGGCGACTAAGGGACATATGCCTTAATAACTCAATTATAAAAATCAATCCTATTTGGGTATGCTATTGTTGCCTATCAACAATAGCATACCCAAATAGGATTGATTTTTTTAATTAACTCAAAAATTACGGGTCCGATTATTCTGGAATTCATAACAATGTGGTCTCTGGGCTCTGACGCTCAACGACTGCGGAAGTAACCGGTAAAACGCTCAGATGAGAAACAAACGCGGACGAAGCTGCAGGCGACCTCTATTGCAACAATTATTATATTCGTGTAATAACTATTACAGGTCAGTCGGTATGACTGCAAATATCCCAATAATACTCCACAAGTAATCAAATCAATACTAACAATCATTCTCCAGCCGGAAGGCAGGAATTGTATCAGATTGTGTTAATTGTATCCACTGCTATGCGTTGAACATACTTTATTGATTCCTACAATATTGCCTTCAATTGGGCCTGTTTCGAATCAAATAGTTCTTGCATGTAAAATTTAAAAATTTTCTATATTGAAATTTACCATAATTTGTTAAGAACGCCGTCCCGGCTTCGTCCCGCAGTAAAAACATAATAAATTAAACACCTAAACCACCCTCATGAATCACATTATCTATTAGTGAAAACCGTATGAAAATCCGTGTAATAGTTGAGTTTATCGCGTACAGACAGAAGGCGGCAGTGGACTTTGTTTTATAATAATAAGAATGAAAATTTTTTATACCTAAAATTAATTAAATCTGAATTTGCGTAACCATATTGGGGCTTCCTACTACCAATCACATTACCTATTTAAAGTATTTCGTTAAACTTATGTTCACATCAATAGTGCTTGTTGAACTGAGTAAATATTTAGGTTTATAATTATACATAACAGTTAGTGCATATTTTTAATAGAAACAGAAATGTTTTAAATAAAACTGTTTCGAGTTTCATTCTGTTTTGTTTTGGACAGTTACAATTCAAACAATCGCAGCTGCCCACAAAAGCCCGCATATCTATGTTAGGTTGTTTCATTCCATTTGGGCCGACAAGGTTACCTTTGATTTCTATGGTCGGACGGAAGAAACAATATAGGCAGATATCATTGTGTTCTGAGAAACAGTGGTGATGTGATGGACTGTACAAAATATTGCAATTCAAAATATATATGTTTTCAAAATGTTATTTATATTTTAGCAAAAAATATTTGTACACGTTATTACTGTGTTATTATTGAGTTTAATAAGTAAAATATGTATCTTCGTCTTATATGTCGGAATGTAGAATTATTTTTATTATTCGTAATATCTACTTCCTTATATTTTAAGGTAATAATTTGTTACACATTTGAGGCTATTGCCAAGCAGTACGACATCTATACTATTATTATAAAGAGGTAAGCGTTTGTGATTTTGTATGTTTGAGGCGGGTAATCTCCGAAACTACCGAACCGATTTCAAAAATACTTTCACCATTTGAAAGGTACATTATCCAAGATTGCTATAGGCTATATTTTATCTCAAAATTCCTACGGGAGCAAAGCCCCGGGCAACATCTAGTATTATATAAGCTAGAAAAACCTTATTATTATTATTTATAGTAAATACTTCCATATAAATGATTTCCTTAAAAATGTATTGCGAGGAAAATTCGTAGCTAAATAGGTATATTTAAGGTTGTGCAACTGGCCGGCCTGTAATTTACATAAATTTTACTTCACCGACAACAAAATGTACCTACCTTTTTTATCGCGCAAAAAACCGGCTACAGCCACAAATTCAGGAAAACGCGGAGAAATAGCTAACTTACTCGTAATTGGACTTAAATAAAATCTAGTGGTAGAGATAGTCAACATATGATAATTTACTCAAAATGTTATTGCTAACACTGGTGTCAGATTTTTCCCTATTGGGTACCAGCAAGAATAAAACGTGACTCTCTAATTAATGTTGGAGCGTTATGCTATTGCATTCTCCATTTCAGAAACTATCTGATAAATCATGATTAACAGATAGCTCGTGGAATGTAGAATGCAATGGCATTTTCAATAGGCTAGTGTAAAAAATATTATGACAATTCAAAGGTATAATAGAAAAAAATACTACTAAATCACAATTTTTACCTAAGCAATTGCTTTTTTTTACCTAGGCTATAGGTATTTATTTTATTAGCAAGCGGTGAAACAAGACCTAAGGCTTGGTTGCATCAGTCAATTTTGATCTGCGCAGAAAAACGCAAAGTACCTCATTTTGTCTAAATGACGGTTAAAATTAACGTCAACATTGACTGGAGTAACTCACCCCAAGGCTATTCTGTAACGTGTCAATTTGACGTGCCAACTTCCCTGGAAACATTTAGCAATGAATTTGTAAATGAAAATAAATATTCTTTTGTTCCAGCGCGTACCTCAAGGATGACTTCGCGGTGTTGCCCTTCTTAGAAGCCGGCTTCAACAGAGTAAGACGATCGATATTTTTTATTACAGCTTAACCCATCTTCCGTGACGTTTTTCGAATAAAGTATAAAATTCTGCTTATCCAAACGTAACTAATATTATAAAGGCGAAAGTTTGCGCGTATGTTTGTTACATTCACAACTCAAACGGCTGGGCCTATTTTTATGAAATTTGGTATTGAGGTACCTTAAATTAACACATAGGGTATTTTTTATCTCGAAGGTACGCAATTCCCGTGGAACCACTGCTGGGCAAAGGCCTCTCTCATGGACTTGGACATGGACAAGGAATAATATTGCATCATAGCAAAAAAACAAAAGAAAATCCATCTTAAGTCAGTTTTACTCACAGATATAAGAACATTACAAATGTTCTTACATCTGTCGTATTACTCAAATGCTAAAGGTTAGACATATGTTTAGGCGTAAAGTATTTCTAACATTTTTACAAACTTGTAATTACACCGTTTGGATGGGTATGTACGAAATTTCAAAAACGTGTAAAACTCGTCTGCGGTATGAGCTCACACCACGGCGCATGGAGCGCCTGCCCACGGCTAACCAAAAAAAAAACACCGAAACAACGTTTACATGAAATGTTATTTCGTCATACATTTTTCTTTTTTCTCTCCAATTAACTGTCCTTCTGAGAATGTGATGTTTTGTTAACGATACATTGGAAAACGTTTATATTGGGTCTATTTTATTGTCTATAGTCTATTTTATATTAGTCTATTTTATATTATACCTGATCTACCACTCTGATTTGAACAAGTCTGTATTTTATATGATAAAATTCTCCCAAGGGATCGAAACCTTGAGGCACAGCTAGAATATCGAAGAAGAAAATATATTTTCCTGACGGCATCTCGAAGAATACTTATTAATTATATTATCTCTACCTTCCTGTTCGCTCTGCTTAAATTGTTCGTAATATATAAAGATTGTTAATTATCCAGACAGCGAAGTAAGGGGTTGCATTTCATTTCTCACTATCGAGTTGATTCGAAGTGAGACACAACGAATCAATCACATTGCGGTGTGGTTGTCATTTCGTTACAATTAGACGCACTGTGATTAATTAAGTGAGTCTCGCTGCGAATCGACTCGATGGTAAGATGTAAATAGCAAAGTCGCACTACGCACACAGTATTTTTTATGTAAAATTGATAAATTTAATACACAGATATAAATGTGAAATTCAATACCATCGTTAGCATACACGTATGACTGTATTTTATTCGTTGTCTGAATCATAAGCTTGATCCACAACCCGCTCACGATATTGGATGTTCTCCTATTGTGTATTTCTACATTGAAATGGTCATACTAGGTATCTCAGTATTGTTACGGTGGGAATCCAATAGGCACATGAACTTTTATTCATCTTTACTTTTACAATACTTAAGTAATATGTTACGCTTTCAATGCTAAAGTTTGTTGTAGATACATATTAATTACAGATATTAAAAATTAAAAAAATAAATATAATAATAAAAAAATAAATAAAGATATTAAAAAAAGTAACGACTCTAAAGAGTCGAGGACAAATATAAGTTACTTTTTTTTCAAAAATCTCTGAGCAGAACCTCAATGCAGACCGCATTTGAGAGGTTGAAAGTTTGATCGTAAAACACAAAACATACTTTTAGCTCCGGGCGGAGACGCATTTTCATTTTAAAAGATTAAATTTGATCTACATGTTTCGCAAATTAAACTGGTGTGCCTTACCAGTCTGTTTCCTCGTCTGTTTTTCTTCGGATCCGTTTAGACACAAATGCATATATGATTGTCTATTTGTGATCTTGGTATATGAACAGTTTCTGATATCTCATGACACGGACAGTTTTTATTAGAATGTCAACATCGCATGTTCAATAACCTTACAAATAACAAACGTAAAGTAAACAAACTGAACGAAATAACACAAAGTATTAGTTTACAGAATAATGATTCGTTCCTAACTAAATATATGAATATATATAATTTTATATACATACATATACATATGTTGTTGTATGTTTTTAATAGGTAATAAGTACATTATTCTCTAAAAACTTTTCAAAATATTTATTTGTTTTTCATTTTTAAGTTTTTGAAAAAATATAACTTGACAAAAATGTTGAAACTAGTCTAATTACTTAATAATAATGCCCAGTCAATTTGATTATTAGCACGTTGCCCTCTCAATTTGGGCTTAATTATTCAAGTTGAGCGGGCATTTTTTATATCGTCCATCACTTGATCCATAACATATATCCATAACATAACATGTCGTCGTCTTGACCGCGCGCCGCACCCACCATAACCACGTTGCGTCTTTAGATTTCGGTTATGCGCGCCGGCCGCCGGTGATAACTTCGTCTTCACAGGATCTTATTCGTCTTCTTCTTACTCCAAGCACATCCCGGACGAGCCCCCAAAATTTGTGGGATGGAGGCTCAGAGTAAAAAATCAAATTAGGCAGCACTTTTTATTTTAACAAAAACACACCTTAGAATCACGTCTTAGCGCTTTCGCCCGAATCCGCCATTCTTCTATTTCCACTTCCGTCCCTTTCACTCCTACATCCCTCTCTCTCACTCACTCCGTTCCATTTCCCACATATATATATATATATATATATATATATATATATATATATATATATATATGCTAAGCAAGCATGTATGTAACACAGAGCAAAACCGACCGTGTGTTGATGAGCTCGTAACCTATTATACCTTTTATCGTATCATCTTACCCGAAACAAAGCAGTTTGTTGTTTTGTTAGAGAGATATTTATAGTAACATCGCTATTTATTATAATACGTAACTATATATTATAATATAATATTTAATATAAAATAATGAAATAAAAAAAGAAATCCCTTATCGCGTCTGTCTGTATGAACGCTACAAACTGAAAAACTACCTTTGGTACGGTTTTCATCAATAGATATTCAAGCGAAGCCGGGACGAGCCGCTGGTTCTTTATAATATAAAGATAATGATATAATATAATGATTGTGATATATAAATCATATAGATTTTACACATTGAAACATATATTTTTTTATACACAAGTACAGAACTAGCACTTTATTTAAAAATAATCTTTCATAATAAATCATCTGAGCAAAGATCTTGTGAGAATATATCCAGTTTTAAAATCTGTAAATTTCACTTAGAAGTAACATTTATGCCATCCCCGCGGAGCCATCAGTCTAGAAACACGTCGTGTTGCCTGTATGCACACCTGCGAATTGGTACAAGATGCATTATCCCATAAATGTAAATGTATTTCTCACTGAAATATATTATTTTGAAATTCTACGTAACTTGAATAAGAACATCACCTCATCTTCTATTGGCGAATTGTGTAATCTTTCCAATACACATTGCTTTATTTATTTTTTTATTTTTTTTATTTATTAAACTTAAACTTTTTACATAACGTAAATATTTGACAATATCATATTGACGTTTATATTTTACATATTTGAATTAGATTTCAGCGAAATGTTTTGTTAATAATTAACACTCATAAAGTTTCTTAATACGCATTCTCAGGTTCTATAAAACCTTAATAAAACTGACGCTTAGAACTTATAAATAGATATTTTATAGATAGTTATATTATTAATACCGAGAATAGTTACGGTGTGTGTAGCAGCTCGAACATTTTTTATAGTTTTTACAAAAAAGTTCGCAATATAGCTAACTTTAGTGACTTGACAATTTTAAACTTTGCAAGACAAGCGGAATTAGGTGAAATTTAAATTGCAAGATTTGATTACAGACAAAGATTGGGATAAGTGAAACTAAATAAAAGCTTGTAACTAATAAATAAATTTTGTTCTAGGTAATGGTGGAGACGTTAGGCGCAGTCGCGTGGTGCGGGGAGATCCTGCAAGCGCGCGCGGCGGCCGCGACTGCGCGTGCGCAGATATCAGCGATTGCCGCATTAGCCGCGGTGGCTGACCGCTCTAGAGATCTTGTGGCCGTCACTGATGACCAGCAGAGGATACTTGTGAGTACTTTCTGCCTTATATCAGTTCACATATTTTCTTGTATCAACTAAGTACAATATTTCTTTAAATGAAATTAGGTGGTCTCAGTCAGCTTGTCCGACTATCGCGTAAAAGCCTTTCTACTCCTTTTCTGTGAATTTCTATCTATTCCTATCTCTATCCTATACATCCAGGTCGTGTCTTATGCCCTAAGCTCATCCGACCACCTACTAAGGCCTACTGGCAACGCCTAATGAAATAATTAATGAATTAATTTACTAACAAGGACTCAAATATTTGTTATTAGAACACTTAAACTGTGTTAGTAAAGACAAAGCTTAAGTTTTAAAGTGTTCCCTTTCTTGCAGCTGACCAACAAGTCATGGTGCAGAGTGCTGGGCTGGCGCGGGGAGGAGGGCCCGCGGCCGCTGACGGAGACCGCCGGGGGCGAAGCCCTGCGGCTGGCGACAACCGGCGTGCGCGACTGGGAGGCGCCCGTCACGCTACGACGCAGAGCTGCGCCGGACCCTATACTGCTGCCGTGCAGGGGCGCTACGGTTGCTCTTACTAGGTTAGTATTTGAGGAATTCTGATGTTTTAAGGCCTTATGTTTTATGCTGGAAGACCAGAGACAATACATACAATACGCAGATCCGTGCATCAACAACCTCAGGATTAATTCATAAACGTATTTCATTTTTTTTCTGAAGTTTGAAAGACAAAATGCTTTTAGCATTAAGGCCGCCCTTTATACCAATTTGTTAAATAGTGTCTCAGTAAATAAATTGTCTTGAATACTTCGGCAGTGCTTAAACTTAAATCAAATTGCGCTTATGTATCTTCAGGTATCATGTTTAGTAATAACAATGAAACATTTGTTTTTCTCTTAGTATTTTCTAGATAGTATGAAGTGGTGTCAAACCTTTCCAACAAACGTAGGCTTTTAGGACATGCCAAGGCTTAATAATACCTGAATTTCTCAATGAAAAAAGTATATCAGAAAGTTCGTTTTTTTTGTGCTACCTTTATATCATTCTGTTTATTATTTCTTGTAACTAATATCTCAACGTTTCCATCTGAGCAGAAGCACATCGCACATAGTGTTCGTCTGCGAGCACACGAACGTGGTAGAGGGAGAGAGGGCTAGAGGGTCACTGCACTCCATCCGACGAGGCTCCCTGGACGTCCGCTCCGTCGCGTCTGATGGCCTGCGCCGGACCTCGCTGGCCAAACTACAGGGGTTGCCGCTTGAAGCCCCCATCACCAAGGTAATAGAACATATCCAAGTCTTGAAGACCACACAACTATTAAAGTAGAACCACAGTCAGAATGTATGAAACAAACTTGTTGTTTTCACACTATCATAGTTTGTGCAGGCCTTGTTCACCTGCGTGAATTAAGAGTGGATTGCTGCCATAATCACAATGCGTTCAGGAACATACGAAGCGGCGCATTTTCAGCCCTATAGTCAGCCGATAACTGAGGGTGGGGATCATTTTACAGCTAAAATGGCCAGATCCAAGCGGATCTGGGAGTGATCGTAGTTTATGCTAGTACTGTTTATGACACCTGATGTTACAACCTATGCAGAAATATTTCTTCCAAATTATTTAATGGTGAAATTTAGTATACTTAGTGGTAAATAATTTTTGAATACATTTCAGGTCATAGCTCTCCTATCAGCAGCGACAGAGGGGGCGCCACCATCGACTGTGGCATGCATAGAGCGAGCAGTCGACATGTTGAGGACCTCAGAACTTTACTCGCCACAGATGAAGGACGAGCCCAAGCTGCGAGTTGAAGATCCCATCGCCACCGACCTTATTGGCGCTCTACTATCTGTGAGTGCTCTCTCTAATGTTCTATTGTTTATTTGAATTTATTTTTTCCTAACTGCCTGTATGGGATATTTAATGTATTGTTTTATAAATTTCATTTATTTTATAATATGTTTTTCTTTTTTATCGGATCTTATGGAAACTGATTTTTTTTGAAAGTGGCCAGTTATATTATAAAATTGTAAATATGTTTCATGTTGTATCATAAATCGAATTTTGTTCGTAATTCGTTTAACGAAATACAAAGTAATTATGTTGTAATTAATGATAATAATTTTACTTGTAAACCAAAATAATTACTTATTCCTGAATTAATTAATTTAGTTGAACGAGGTTTCGAATTTGGGTGAAAAGCATGTGATATTAATGATATTTAAAATTGATGTAATTTATTTATTTACAATTTAAGATATACTAACATGGACCTTTTTGTTCACGATCCTGTCGGCGAGTAGCGGGAGCAGGCCAACATGAGCCTTATTCATATGGTAGGAAGACGTACTATCGTCTGCCTTGTCTGTGTCTTCTTCACTTTATGCTCGTAGAGCTAGTATAGAGCGTTACATAGCTATGAAAGTTATTTTTTTGTATCTCATACTCGTCGTCTCATCTCGTACTATCTGTACTATAATTACTTATATCTATTTTTTTTTGTTAATCTGTGACTAATTTTATACGCTTTCACTAATGATGTATCAATCGCCTTTCAAAATAAATTGTAAATATAAAGCATAATGGTGTTCCAACATGTTTCAAATGCACAGTAAAAATTTGAAAAAAAAGAAATTAGTGCCCGACATAAACTTAATATCGGCGGTTTTAAACACTAGACCACCGCCGCTTAATTTTGCATGTCATGGAAATGCAATAAAATTTCAGATTTTCGATCATAGGAACATTTTAATTTTTTTACTCGAGTTATGCCTTTTAGAATTGAATTGCCTTGCCAATTAGAATATCCCAATTGGAGAAGTCTTTGAAAAAATGTCGCTTTTCAAAAGTATATTCTAGCAGAAATTAATACCCGAGCCACGAAAATAGCCTTGCGTATTTATATGTGGAACATTATCATATAATTTTAAAATCTGACTTTACCCTCTATGCCCGTCTTGGAGCAAAAGAAAGCAATGTAACGTGCCAGCAGCTGCTGCTTCTCTTCCCGCGCAAATTGTAAAAGTCAACCAAAATCTTTTAATTGGCTAACAACCTATCATAATCGAATCTCAATTCCACCATCAAGTCAATACAGCTAAATTTGGTCCTCGAGTATCGCAACTCTTGGCTCTGTCTACCTAATAAGAGTTAACTTGAAATATCTGATCAATTTAATTTAGGCACCATAAATTTCCCAATACAATACAAACATGACCACCAAATGGACACGAAGACAACAATAAATGATGTAACAATATTGATGTTTCCAGCAAGGGCCGACCAACGTGCTCTCCTCTCGGAGAAGCAGCAACGACTCCACCGTCGTCCGTTCGCAGACCAACAGGGGCAACATCAAGCACAAGGTAATGAAATAATTTTTATTAGCCTTTTGACGTGTCCCACCGCTGGGCAAAGGCCGCGGAGGCCTTCCTTCCTTTTTCCACAAATCTCTGTCGAGAGCAGCCTGTTGCCACCCCGTCAGGAAGCCATCAATATCGCCCCGCCATCTCTTTCATGGTCTCCAACTATGAAGTTTTATTTTGTCTTGTTTAATGACAAAATAAAACTTAATCTGCTGGACACAGTCTTCCTCATTTATTTTCAATGTGGCATATAATTTTTATCATCGCGTCTTCCTGCTATTACAAGAACTTCTTGAACTCTCTTGAATAATTAAATAACGATTTCTCCAGGCATCGGGCCAAGTCCGCGAGCTGCTAGACACAGCTCTAAGCTGGGATTTCGAGATATTCCGCTTAGAAGAACTCACGCGCAACCGGCCGCTCGCCCATCTCGGACTGACCCTCATGGGAGGCAGGTTCGACGTCTGCGCAACACTCGAATGTGACGAAAGGACGTTGCTCCATTGGCTGACCGCTGTAGAGACGAATTACCATTCCACCAATACGTATCATAACTCTACGCACGCTGCTGATGTACTTCAGGTTAGTTCTTAAGTTTCATAATCATCAACCATTTAGTAGTCTCTGCTGGTTTTCCCTATAGATGTATAAGGAAAAATAGGCCATGTCAGCTCATAGAAAGTTATTACAAATCCATGCACATGTTCTTAAATGTTCAGTAATTTTTTTGCAGGCAGTAGCATACTTCTTAGAGAAGGACCGCCTGAAGTCACTCCTGGAGCCACTAGAAGCAGCAGCAGCTCTGATATCGGCTGCGGCGCACGATATCGACCACCCGGGCACATCATCCGCGTTCCTCTGCAACTCGCGGCACCCGCTCGCGATACTGTACAATGACGTCAGCGTGCTAGAGTCCCATCACGCAGCGCTCACCTTCAAAATCACTCTTAGTAAGACATTTTGCTTTCGAAATCCACCAAACTTGATTCCTATTAGAAGTTAGTTACAAAGAGTAAGTTTTCTGCCCTAATTGAGTTTTGTGCCAAGGAGACCGTTAAACAATAATGTGTTGATAAGAAGTATTATCATAGTTTATTGGCGGGCAGATTCATTGCACTCAATTTAACTTCCATTAGGTACATTTTCTGTTACTTTCATTTTAATCTTCTTATGAGGAAGCATATGTCGCTAAGTACAGTCAATCGCGAGGACTGGTTTCTGCATCTCTATACGGTGGCAATTGCGACGAATTTACAATTAATTTGGCTAACTCGATGCTCGCTTCGATTTGGCTCGCTCATACTTACTTCAATTGTCAACCTATTCCAGACGACGACCGCGTGAACATATTCAAGAATCTCGACCGGGACACGTATAAGTCGATGCGGCACAACGTGATCGACATGATCCTCGCCACGGAGATGACGAAGCACTACGAGCACCTCGCGAAATTCGTCAACGTTTTCTACGCGACGTCCGCGGGCAGTAAGGAAGATGGCATGCAGACTGAGGTAAAGGGAATAAGCGTTCGGGATCTTTAACATCACTTCTAGTCAGTTTTATTTTATTTGTGGAATATTATGTGGGATCTTTAGATACTGGAATCAAATCATGATGGGACTTCCGCTGCCCACCCACTGTCCTTTAATTTTAAGAGAAATATGCAAAATCAACACATTGATTTAAAATCAAACAGCAAAAGTAAAACTCGTAATTCCACCTTCCAGGAACCATTGTCTCTGGACACGACAGCGCTCACGCTGCCAGAGAACATGGTGTTAGTGAAGAGGATGATGATCAAGTGTGCGGACGTCTCTAACGCTTCCAGGCCGCAGAAGTTCGCCTTCGAATGGGCTAGGAGGTAAGTTTAATATTGAAAGTTAGACCTGCGTTAATGACTTCTTAGAACACTTTCAAAACATCAACTTAATAAAAAAATCCACCAAAAATGAGCCATACGTGTTTATAGCACTAACTAGTACCACAGACTAATAATATTAGTTCTTTGAAAGAATCTTGCCTTTTGAAAGAATTTTGATAAAGTTAAGCGAGACTAAGCCAAAATTTCATTATTAAATAATTATTACGTACTATATATAATTTCCTTTTCTCCAGGATCGCAGAGGAGTATTTCCTGCAGACGGACGAGGAGAAGGCCAAGGAGCTGCCGGTGGTGATGCCGATGTTCGACCGCGCCACGTGCTCCATCCCGCGCTCGCAGCTCGGCTTCATCGACTACATCATCATCAACATGATGGAGGCCTGGGCCGGTTGGTTTTTCTCCACCTGAATTTCGATCACGAATTTAACAAACAATTAAGGCCGCAAGCATAGGAATATTTACTTTCTACGTTGTACAGCATACAGCTGAATTTAGCCTTCGAGTTTCGCAACTCATAGCTTTGTGGATCTAATACTATGTATTATCTGATTTTAGCGTTCATCGACATGCCAGAGCTGGTGACGCACGCGCGCGACAACCACGCGCGGTGGAAGGAGTTGGACGAGGCCGGCATCACCACCATCGCCGAGGTGACTGCTTGTTTTGTTCAACTTCAACTTTAATCTGGGTTTGAATGAAAGAAAAAATATGCAGTTATTTATAAAAAAATAATCCTAAAATGAATATTAGTAAAAGCCATATGGCGTGTGGCACCGCCATAGAATAGAACCAATTCATAACCTCCAATGGATGTCGAAGCCTTGGCCGCTGATAGGAAATAATAAATAAATAAATATATTAGGACAAATCACACAGATTGAGCTAGCTCCAAAGTACCTAAGTTCGAGACTTGTGTCTTAGGATACTAACTCAACGATACTATATTTTATAACAAATACATATATAAGCCAATGAGAAAAAGATCATTTTCCATCATGACCCGACCGTGGATCGAACCCAGGACGTCTCGGTTCAGTGGCAAGAATTTTACTACTGCGTCACAGAGGTCGTCAAAATAAAACATAAATAAATAAAGGAAGACCGCCGGTTTATTTTGACATCATATTGAATCTAAATATTTACTAACGATAATGATGTACAATATAAATGGCAATAAACGAATTGAATTAAATCTGAACATTTTAGGACATTTCATAAGAGACTATCATTGATATAGGATGGTCATGGTCGATACTTTGTAAATATTGTAAATGTATGTTTATTTGCAGGTGATGCGAGCTCAGAGACAGACGCTGGCCATCCAGCCGGCCGCCGCCTCCACCGCCGAGGAGTAGCTCGGAGGGTACGATACCCTAAACATTTCGATATTCCTGCTGAGGTTGACTTGAAAGAAACGTAGGCTATTAACGAGTGGAACCCAATTTTTGGAAACATGTGGTTTGAGATCCGCTTTCATGAAACCTACAGCTTTTTAACCCACCATGGCAAAGCTAAATGTAGCGAAATAGATACAGTGTCAGGTTTAGGAAACTTTCGTTTATTCATATTTGAAAAAGTTAAAGTAACTTCGAAATTAATCATAGTTTCTATCCCCTCAAGACTGAAACATTAACAGTCGTTTGGAAACTGGTTTGACATTTCAAACTATGTACCTAATGAAATAATTTCGTATTTCACTGTTCTTGCACAAGAAAAGAAACTTGTAACCAAAACTTATTTTACTACCTATAGGTAGGTACTTTGTTCTATTGTATACCTATATTTAATGGACAAAGTTCTTGTAGTAGAACAAAGTTATTGTTAAATATGGTACTATTTGTCACTTAGCATTGTACGATTACTAAGTGCTGGATCTGCCAAAAAGAAGACGAATCAAAAACGTTACGGGTGTATAAATGTGATTTTGAATACGGATTTAAGTAGGAGTTCATCAAGCAAGAATCTAGTGCCTGTCTCTAAAAGTGTCAAAGAAAGGTAATCTAATGAACTGGATATGGTAGGTATCAGCGGGAACAAGGGAGCCAAGCTTGAACCTTGGACGTCAACGTTAAAAGTCTGAAACGGATCACTGGCACGCTCGATGCCTGAAGGATGGGTCCGAAAATACGCTTATTTTATACTTATTATATCCGTGTTAGCGTAGATATCAAAACTGGTATCTACTTTTTTACGTACTAGCATTTTATTAGTATTTAGAATATATTGAATCAATATTTACATGTATCAATTTGGGATTTCTATTTATGTAGACGACATTATCCCTCTCATCTTGTGATGGGACGTGTAGTCGTTGTGTACACACGTAGTCTTAGTTTGTTGTCTAATATTTTATTAAGTACAATCAAATCCGTGATAGGAGTGCCATATAACGTTATTGGCAAAATATTATATCCATTCAGTAGTCTGCTAAGAGTAACATTAGCATTTCTTATGCAACTCATGACAACATGGTTTCTACGCACCGTTATAAGCACATATTACTTAGTTTAATTCTAAAATATAACCCAAATGCATGGTAAATCTCTGCCAAACTTTCTACTATTACCTATTGGTACATTGGTCTTGTAAAACAATTGGTCCATTATATAATCTTGAGCTTTCAAAGATTCCTATTTTTATACTAAACTTTTTGTAGTGTACCGACTCTTTCGGCCTCATATCAAAATTCCAATCTGCCTAAGACTCTATCTATATTTTAGAAGTTTTATTTTTTTTTCCTCATTAATGAACAGTGATGGGTAATCACCCAGGTTAAAACTCGGGTCTGATTAAAATCCTGGTTAAAACCCTATTACCCATTAAAACCCTCAGTTATGAATTGGGTGATTAAACTTTACTGTGAACGACTAACGGTTTTAAAATATTTTATACCTACTTATATAATTATATAATGAATGTTGATGTTATTTATTAAATAATATATTGTATCACCTGAATATTTCTAAATATAATTTATAATGTTCGAATAAGGTGTAACGTATTTCTAATGATAGGCAATTACTACAAAACATTCGTCTTTATGACGCTGGTAAGCTAAGTGAACATTACTGTGTAGTTATTTAATTAATTATAGAGATGTTAAGATTACGCTTCCTCGTGCTCAATGTCGATACAAACGGTCTAAAGTTATATATTCTTCCGTAAATGTAATCTGTTTTAATATCTAATTATATTATACATATAATACTGTGTATCAAAGTTTGCTACCGCTAATAAATATTAATATATTGTTTATAAATGACGGTGTTCAATCTCATAGTATGAAATTACCAAAACGTACTTTACTACTAACACTGATTCTAATTAGTTAGATAAATTAAAAATACTATTAATTTGATAGTTAGCTCAATTTATTAAGATTTGTCATGTATGTTGGTAAAATTTCTGTGAAAAAAATTTGTGAGTTTGGACAAGCCAACATCATTAACTATTGAAGTGATTTAATCCGAAAAATGTAGTTAAGTTCATAAACGTTTGAAAGTTATTTAGTAAGGTTAAGGGGGCTGGTCCCCATATTTAACTGTGGGTATGACTGTAGTGAAACTGAATTTTATAAGCGAAGTCATGCGTTACATGTAACAATTTTAAATGAATGCAATTATTATTGCTTCCCGAAATGGGCATCGCTTTGATTTTATAAAATAATCCATATTATTTCTTCGTAGAAATTAAAGATGTTTGAGGATATTAACCATTTGAATATACCACATATATTGAGATTAAAGCGATGTTATATTACGAATAAAATTGACTATGCAAGTACGCATAAGTTTTAAATCATTTGATCTGATTTAAAACACGATTTCATTTTATGAGAATAAAATTCTCAAACATCTTGTAGAGAAATCGGGACATAACACTTTTGAAATAACACTTCATTGGTGCGTGTATGAATAAAGTGATGTTGTTAAGTGTTGTAAATAAAGAAATAAATAAAATTCTTGTGTTTTAGTAATATTCAATTAAGACTTCTTAGATTGCGAAAATAAAGTAGTAAATTTTTTGTTGAAAGATACGATATACCTTGCCCACTAACTCCCGACCATGGAATTAGTAGTACCTACTAAGTCGCTCACTTCCCACCCGCCCCGCACCTCAGTGTCATAGGTAAAAAAAAGGAAAATATCAAAATGTGGTAAAACGCACCCCAAGTGTAATTTAGGTTAAAGTAAAAGATACCTTATTCATCATAAAACTTTTTATTATAAACAATAATCAAAAAACATTTTCACATTATATAACTTACAATTCCAACATTGCGTGGTTAAAAATGCAATAATTTATATTCCCCCGTATTTAACCGTGACATATATTATGAGTCTGTACAATATTGTTTTTGACGGTCGTTACATAATATTACAATACTATACATTACGAATCGGAAGTTGGAATGGAAATAACATTAAGAATCATTAAACTTTTAACATAACAATATGCTGAAAATATATAACACTTGAGCATATATATATACCCTATACATGTTCTGACAAAATTAGGCAGTTTGTATTCAATTATTTGCTAATCAAATATAATGATGAAGTCGAGCTCATTGAAGTGAAATAAAACTTATCAATACGGAAAACTTATTTAAATTCAATATTGCCATATACATATAATTTTAATTATGAGTATGTCCAAATATTTTCGATGCTATGAAACAGCAGAGATGAAGTTGAAAGTTTTATTACATTCTTCCTGAAAAAAAAACTTGTAAATTCAAGTACTTAAAAATAACATGACTAAAAATAAAACAAGACTTACAAAGAATATACGCTATCATATAAAATCGTTCATTTTATAAATGTTTCAAATATTGTGCTCAAGTGTTTCTCACTGACGAATCATAAAAATATTAAAGATCAACATATAATTATACCAATCCTCGAATTGCGCTGTATAAAATCTAAGCGGCACAAATATATAGTAATGATCTACATCAGAATCAATTAAGTTCAGTCTGTCTATAAAGATAAGAAAGTAAATGAGGGCGCTGTGTCCTCTTGGTAGGCAACACTGAGTGTTTTTCAACCAATCAAAACTTGACAATTTGATTTGGTTTGGTTGAAAACCATTTATAGATTCAGTATACTCAACATTTTTATTATTAATATTACACAGTATTTATTTGATAAAGCACAATCTAGTGCTCATACGTAACATACAGTCTACAACTCAATTAAGTAATCCAGGTCACATAAATATATTTTATAGGCACACGGCCATGATCGTGGCGAAACGACGTGTATTGCTCAATGTGAGCTTTGTATCCAACATAAGGATAACCTAGCAATGTTTTTCCATTCGCAAATATCGTAGCCGAATTTAGAAGCCATAGTTTTCCTATGGACACTGTATAGCTAAACGATATTTTTCCTCGACATGCACTTTAATCTCAGTCGGTATAAAACAAAATCACAGCCGAATCTTCAAAATTTTAAGTTTTATTTTTTTGGTTGATCCCAGGCTTTGGGGCGTCACAGCCTCGAATGCAACTGTCAAAACGAGGAAAAGAGAAATTAACTTCTCTTCCTTAAAATAAAATCTTTTAACAACGGACCACGATCATTTAGAAATACAAAAGTTACCATTGACTCAATTGTAAATATAGATTGGCGACCAGAATGCCTAATTATAATGTTGATAAAACAGTCACGATGCCACACTCCCTCGTTCCTAAACGATTACAATAATTAGCAAACCTATCTAACTGAACACATCTGCCCATAACCCTTTACTCTCCTGATTGTGCATCAACTAAACAACTTTCGACTTCTGTTTTTCGTTCACCTCACTGGACAGCGGCGCTAACTATAGCGCCACTGTCCAGTGAGGTCCTATTCGCTATGGCTGACTTTAAAAAACCCGTGCGTGTGCGCACAACACATACGATAGAGGCATACTCGCAAAAACTCGTACAAACTCCACAGCTTTTTTAACTCTTCACTTCCAATGTAAAGTTGACGCACAATCCAATTTGCCAAACCTACTCGCCGTAGCCTACGTGCAATTCGACATAAGTACTATGGTATAAAACCACTCCTTTCAATCTAATAACAACTTCTGAGTATAATGGACCCTTTCCTTTATAATTTTTGCTAATATATTTTTAATTTTCAAGAACAGGTACCGATGTTTAGGGCCAGTTTCACCGCTTGCTGACAAAGTTATATAACATATCGAACAGATTGCGTTAAAATTGTGTTTCACAAGTGTCTGGCAAATCTGGCCAAGCACAACATCTGGCAAGTTAGTTCATCTGTCAGATTACAATATGATATTTTGTCGGAAAGTGGTGCAACCGGCCCTTAATTTTTCTGGACCAATTTAAAAGTTTAAGCAATTCTATAATATATAAAGCAATTCTACAATATACAATAATATATTCAACAATCCGTAATGAAACAGATTAGTTGAAATTACAATTCGTATTATATTAAAATTCACAATTTATATTCTGCGTTGAAATATATGGTCCTTCAATATCCCATAACCCACGTAGAAACTGAAGACCTAACCACGAAATATACAACAAGCAGCACGTTTCTAACGTCCACACGCTGTCTCTTTTCCCCATATAAAAGAGAGAACGTGTGGACGCAATGACGTGCTACGTGTTTTATGATTCATGGTGGCAACTTCATTTTCAAAACTTACATTTATATCCAATTTATGTACGATAAAGTATAATAGACTCAAAAAACATATTGTAAGTTCTAAATACGTGCATATATTACATAAAAAATAATACATTTGACAACATTTAATTTTATACAATGTTGCACCAATTTTCAAATTTTTTACCTTACATATTTACTTTATAAATACACACATTTATAGAAAAAGTACTATAAATCATTGTTCTTGCCTTTATCAAGCGACTTTCACCATTTTATAAGTCGGGTATATCATAATTTGTATAGGCATTTTACATTTTGCCAACAGATGGCGCTACTAGAATACTTCTTCCCAGATTTCTGAACCCCACTTTCTAGGGATGAATCAGTTATCGGTAGCATATTCCATAATCATATCATTACACGGACAACAGCCTGATGTAGCGAATAGGACAATCTGAAAAATCCCTATTAGGCGAAAGTATATATGGCGCCAGTAGTGTAAATGGCAATTATTTCTCACAGCGCGGCCCCATTGCTCCGTTGTTTTGACCACCGTCGACGCACAAAGCAGAAATTGTATGTAGTTTCGACGTACGTCAACGAACGTCATCGTCAAAACCTGTGGAAAAACAACGGAGCGGCACGACGCAACGCAGCAATGGGACCTGTCTCTTACTCGTACGTTACACGTGATCGCCAGTCGGCTAAGTGTAGCGCTAGATGGCTAGTGGTTTGCCGCGACATTGATCGACCACGTAGTTTGTGAAGCGCTTGAGGAATTTGGGGTACTCGCGCTTGTACACCGCTCGCAGGACTCCTGCCGGGGCCCAGCCGCCGGGGTTCACTGGAATATAACAAAATTACATTTACACTTTTCATGATTGTAAAGTATGGTTGGATATAAACCGCTTGAAATAAGATTTTAAGCTCAAGAGCGTAAAATAAAATCTCATATGCTCCACAACAAAAGTAGTAGATTATGCACCAATATAGTAAAGCGAAGCATTTTAGACAAGGAGCAAGTTTACGTGTATGAGAATTTAGAAAAACACTTTAGCATTTCTTGCGTATCCGTGTACTCGAGGTCCTAGATTAAAATTCGAAAATTTATGTTTCATTTAATGATTTAATTGTAAAAGGATTTCTTTCTTAAATTCAAAGTTATTTATTTACATAAATATAAGTATTTACAATATTAAACACATTAAAATAATTATTTGGCTAGGGTATAAAAAGTCACCTCGTATAATAAAAACCTGTTTTATTTCTAGTGAAATAAATATGAAGTCTGTAAGTAAAGTACCTGTGCTGCAGTAAGCGATGCTTGTGGTGACGTTGTCCCGCGTGGGGGCCTCGCCGGGGGGGAACGAGCTGCGGCAGGCGAGACACACAGTCACGAACAGACGGATACACGCGCCCGTGTTGGACTGAGGACAGTTACACATTATTGACAAACGCCGAAAAATTACATACAGATCAAACGTTTGGCTATGCCGCGGGTTAGTTCCATTTTTGGGTGATATCACCTGAATGAATAAAATTGTTAGTTTATAATTGGAATTTCATGATTTTCGCCTTAAATCATCATTACCAGAGAGGACTGATTTTAGACAGGCGGCCGGTTATAAAATAACAGTACTCTTCTAAATTTAAAGGTACTTTTTTTACGCTGACCCCGGTGTTCACGATATCACGGACCCGGGAGAGAAGAGGGAGACAGATTTATACGGTAGAGAGAGATAGATTTATATCTTAATTTATTATATAAGTCGTAGGTTTGTTTTATCACTTTATTAATTAGTTTTATATTTTCTTTTAGTTGTAATTGTAATTGTAATAATAATTTCATTCTAATAGGTATATTTTGTAGCTGTCATGGTAACACGTTTAGGGTAGCAAACTTGTTATTCCAGCAATTTATTTAAGTGTGTCTACATGTGTTTGTTGTCTGTTGTGTTTCCCTGAATAAATAGATAGATAAATAGAGTCACCGGATACTGAGGGTTGGGCGTGGAATGGTTGGTGACACTGTAGGTGTAGTCGCGGTCGCGGCGCACGTGCGACCAGAACAACGCGTCCCGCTGCGACGCCGGCCAGATACGCTTGAACGTCTGGTGGAAGATCACGGCGTCCGACGATATCTCCTCCACTATCGTCATGTTCTCCAATGTTGCTGGAAAGGGATAAAAACACTTAAATTTATGTACGGTAGTGTGGAGGGTAGCAAAAGAAAGAATCGGATAGGATTATTTATGTTTAAGATAATTCACTTTACAAGCGTACTACGAATGGATTCCCCGTGTCCATCGCACTCAGTTTTTTCTCTTCTCCGTCAAAAGCGAATCGGACAGACGGATCTGTGTACAAACTCATATGGCACGTGTAGTATTCGAACCTGGGACCTTTCGGTTCACGAGCGGGCGTCTAAACCATTACGCCACCACAGCCATCTGTATTACAACACAATAAACTTTTATTTTAAATTAATGTAAATATACTCACTCTCCCACTCGTAACGGTACCGCGGGTTGAAGAAGTAGTGACACATTTCGCGCGCCGACACGCCCCGGACTTTATGCATCGCTTTTAGCGGGTCCATTACCATGCCGTCCACCTCCATTTCTCTAAACAAAACATATCAAAATACTTTTTCAACGAGTAACACAGTAAAGCCAGCTCATTGCTAATGTGTATTAATTGAATTTTTAATTCAAATAACGTTTATTTTTATGATAAATTCAGACATTGATCATATGCGAATTTCTGAGTATAATCTCAAGTCGAAGTTCGATAGTAATATTTTTTATATTAAAAAAACGTCAGTTAAAATAGGGGTAATAGATAGGGGTGCTAAATAATGAAGAAAAATAATATCTGGCTAATAGGGTCGCTATTGCTGCAAATATTCAAGAAAATAAAACTTCTGAGTTTGGTCAATTTATCATTTTCATTCATTCATTCATATTGCGCAAATAATCGACTGTTTACAGGCCGCATAATTTCATTCCTGTATGATTGAAGTATTTCGTTACCTCCTGTACATCCTCATATCGCCCTCCTCGGCAAACAACTGCCATCCTATCTCTCCACCAACGCCCTCGAATGCTGCTTGGATCTGCTCCGTTGATATCCGGTCGATCTGTAGATGAATACAAATATATTTGACTATTAGTACCACTTTTTTTAAATAAATGGTCAACACGTTGTGGCACACATCACATGTAGTAACAATAAATCGAAACATAGGTATGACACATTCTCACCCGAGGTCCATGCCTTCTTCATGAATGATTAATGAGAGCGAAATGCTTGCAATAAACAATATCGATTCACTATCAAGTACGCACGCATATTAATTGAAACTTATCACTTGGTGCCAACTTTTAATTGTAGTCAAATACAGTTTTTTCCATCAAAAATTTCCATAAACATCACAAGTGGCTGCGTCCCGCTTTGCTTCAGTGGAAATATTGGTGTAAAAAGCACCCTGTGACACTCAGAAATATTTCTAAAAGAATTTTGTAAATCGGTTGAATAGTTCCGAAAATTCTACAATTCAAGAGATTCTACAAAGATATACAAACATCCTCTTTATAATAATAATGTAGATAATATTTAAGTTCAGTAAACCTTTCAGTCAGCAATGCATCGGCAGTAATAGCGACAAAAAAATCATTTTGGTTGATTAAGATGATTTGACAAGGATAAGATGGACGGGATTAAAATTTACTAGCTGTCTTTCGCAGCTCCGCTCTCGCCAAAATGTATCGGGATCATACAAACTTTTATGCCTATTCTAGTCTGGTTCTTGAAATTTGAAAACCTATGTTTGAACTTTTGTTTTTATATACATACCAAAATTTAACAAAGTTGGTTCAACGATTTAGCTGTGAAAGCGTGGCAGACTTTCGCTTTTACTCCTCCAGAAATTAAGTCCTAATCCTATTCCTACAGAAATTAAGTCACGAGGCATTTAATTATATAAGCACGATAGCCTCTAACCACCGCGGAAAAACTTTCTTATAGCCTTGTGGTCGTGTAGGCGGCGCCACACGCGCGCACCACTCCTCCTCCAGCTTATTTAAACCTACTGATGACATTACTCACCTCGGGCCATAGAGGATGCACTGTGAGTCTGTTGTCGATGGCTGGTGGAGGCAGCTCCACCTGGTCGCGCGTGTGCTCGGTAGACGGCGCCACTCGCGCGCACCGCTCCTCCTCCATCTTGTCGAAGCCTGTCTCGACGGCATCGTAGAACTCGTCGTCTGGTAAGGTGGAGTGAGGTCCCTCCTGGAGACAAATAAGGAACTTAATTGCGTGGATTCATTCGTCATTAAAGTAAACTAAACCACAGATTACATAATACTTCCAGTAACCAAACTAAAGGTCTGACAACTAAGTATGAAGGACGAAGTAGAAGAGAAAAAGTAGAAAAGCTGCTCTTGGATATACGAACTTTTGTACGCGATTCTCATATTGATATGCTTAATTTCAATATGAGAGCTATGTGTATACCACACAATACACACAGCTGAAATCTAAATTATGATTATAATCTAATGGCCTAAAGGCCCTAATGGCCTAAAGGCCATGATGCTCACTTATACTGGTACTTTATATTTACCCTTGTAATAGTTTTTTATTTGTACGTTTTATAAGTACATGTTATTGTTATAAATTAATTAATACTTATTATGGCAACAGGTGGACGAATCTTTAGTTGGTTTAGACCAACTAAATTAATCCACACCATAAACCTCGGCATTCACAACATCCACTTACAACGATCCGAAATGGTAGCATACAATCCGACTCTGATACAAGTGTAGCTCAATTGTTGATTATTCCACACATGTTTAACCTACATTTGTTGAGGACGATACCTTTGGAAACGAATTCGTTTGATTGCGTTAACGGTCTCGACAACTGCATAACAAGGTAAGCTAAAGTCGTTGGATAACGAGATAATTTTCTAATGAAGTATTTTAAAGTGATATTATTTGCATTTAAAAAAATAAGAAAAACCAGCAGCGTTACAAATTTTAAATAAATTGAAAGTCTATGGCCTATATCCTACATTTCCATATTATCCACAGGCCTATATGTCTCCATATACAATACAATCTGTTTTTAAAGAGTAGAAAACTGATTTTTAACGAACTACATTTTTGCCGTTAATAATAAGCGCTTGGCTAACTATAGCCAAGCGCTTATTGCAACTGTACTAACAGTCAACAGCACACAAACCCAAATTCATTGCAAACTCCGCCGCTACAAGAACGCGGCATAGACGTTCATGCAGGATAACTTTATGTGCGGTTGACTGTAAGTATATACTCAGATTAACTAGCTTTTTAAGCTAATTTAAATAACTCAAATTAAAAAACCGTATGGTCAGTAAACAGTAGACTTATGTCGATTGGATCAGATACATAACTCAAAACAAATATCAATATATGCACATAACTAATTTTAAATATTAGACAAGACTGGACCAACATAAATATTATGTCTATTATGAAAACAACCGTAAACTATATTCTTACGACGATTCTCGGAAACTTTACAAGTACTCATGTAGTGTACATAATGTACATATAGCACATTACATTTATTTATTACAGGCATTAACTTATCAGCAGAACACTATACATAGAATTCTTGAAGATGAAGTCAGGCAGTAACAGTACTATTAAATTATTTAATATGGGAGATTTCTACAAGCGATGTGTTTTATTAGTATAAACAGTCATCAAGTTACCTAAAATCATTGCAAATTCATCACTATTACGGCGGCATAGGGGTCCATTCACGATAACTTTACGACTACGTAGAATTATTCCCAAAACGATTTCGATTTTCGTTCAGATTTATCAAAAAAATCGATATAAATGTAATAATAAGTTTTCCACAAAAAGCCCTTATTTCAGTCTGCCGCTTTGAAATTATACATCGATGAGAATAATCAAAAGTATGATTCCTATTTCGCACTATTGTTCGACAAATGCAAATGATTTAACTAAGCAAATCACGTTTAAATGTAATCCTTATAATCATTATAAGCTAAATAACCTTTTAAAAATAAGCTAAAAAAATCCGTATTAAACTCGCATACAATGCGTTTAGTTTGTATGCGAGTTTGTTATCATACAAACAAGGATATATATAGATAGAAGGATATAGATAGATATATACCGCAAGGAGTACCCAGCAATGTACTTTAAATTCACCACGTTCGCCGAAGTTTTAGATAGTGAATTTCGGGCATACAATGACGATCGGCAGAACATTGATACGAGGCGATTAGCGTGGCTAACATCATCGGTCAAGGTAGAATGCTTCGTGTAAACACAGCTTAAAATACTTCAGACCGAGGCATCTGCTCAGTAACGAATATAAATTAGCACAGGTTTGTACCATTTACCGAAACTCGTATGGGAATGCAATAATGTGAGTACTTACTATTGCAAATAAATACAATCAAGGTAAGTATGTATGTTGTTTCCTGAAACTGAAGAAACTTCCCTAGCATGTGTATATTGTTAGTTAATCGATCACGCAAATGTATTGACGGTAGAAACCCATTAGTCTCAATAATACTATAAATACAAAATTGGATCACGATTGGATGTGATTTTGTTTGTTACTCAATCACCCAAAATCTATTGGGCGAATACGATGAAATTTGGTACACGGGTAGAATATAACCTGAAATACCACACAGTGTACTTTTTATCCTGGTATTCCTAAGGGAGCAAACACCCGGAACACAGTTAGTACAACCATTAGGTTACATTTTATCACGAAATAAAAATATGCTCAGCAACCAGTTCAAAAATGTTCGATTATCGTGTTCATTAATTGTATAAAACCTTTTAAATATTCTTCTCCTTCTTCGTATCAACTTGATATTACATATTGATGCAGTTTGGACTACTGCTCTTGACATGATTATTGTAATCCGAATGGATTACAAAAATCATGTCATGAGCGAAGGGACAAAAATAGGCAAAAAGTCTACTGCTGTGGAACATGGAATGGAGGGGAGGATTTTTATTTATCGCAATGAAAAACCAGCAATTACGAATACGACAAAGTTTGGCGAACTATTTCGCGATAGTGTTAAGCCGGCATAAAGCGAAGGAGAAACGGGCACGGTCCAATCACTGCCCTATTTACCAGGTTTTAGGGCTGGCAGTGACGAAATGCCAGGTAATTATCGTGTAGGTATGTCAAAAATTTTCTTTTTGAACCTTGTGATGATGTGTCCCACTGCTGCGCAAAGGTGTCCCCCTTATTTTTCCACCCATCCATGTCCTAAACCAAATTATAAAATGCCGAAAATATCTTATATAAAATAAATATCTCTCAATACATAAAACTCTTCTGTACAAAGAGGGATTTACTTTACTACAACTGCAGTATCTTCCCAAACAGTCCGTTGCAAATCCATATACTACAAGTAGTTTTATTTATTATTTATTTATTATCATACATCTTACATCTAACATTACAGGTTATAACTATTAAGTTGACTAAACCGCAGAGATTTTGGGTATAAACAGAGAAAATACTGGGCGTAAACCAATCTCTCTTCTTTTAAAGCATAGCCAATAACCACTGGAGAAAAAACTGTATTTTTATTATGGTATTAACTTACAAGCAAAATACTGGTATCATCAAGTAGATACACAAAAAATCACAGAAAAACCATATAACAAAAATATATATTGAAGTAATACCAAAAAGGTCCGTCTCCTAAGTGATGACATGGACAAATGAGAATTTATTAGACTTATACCTTTATTCATGGCAAGAAAATGAACAACCCTGCTTTGAAACCGATGGATGACCTATATATACAAAAACGATAGAATCAAGGTGGCCTCAATTTACGTGAAACGCCCTAACTTGTTCCTAAATTCAAACCAACTAAATAATAGGTCAATATATCAGAATACAGAAAAAAATGTATTTGTTCCATTAAATGTTCAATATGAATATGAGAAATATTATTTATTTATATCATAAAATTTTATATAGTGACTATTTATTTTTTAATTTAGTTAAAATATAAAACTTATGATATAAGTTGATGAAAAAATTCTAGACCCGAGGCAGTGACTTATCGAAGAGCTATTGAGGTAAGAGCACTACTCCGAGTAGGCCTCGTGCCTCGTGCGTCAGATTCCCACTCGAGTCCCGAATTTAATTATGTCCTTAAATTTTAAATTGAGTTTATAAGCATATACCTATGACATATAATATTATTTCGCACTAAATATAACTAAATTAGCTAAGCAGAACACTTTGTATGTACACACCGTCACATGATTTACATAATAATAAAGCAATATTCATTGACAAACATGAATTTACATAGAACTGTCTGATGAACTCAGTATTGCTACAAATGTTATGCAAATTCATGGAACTGTTGAGTCTTACGAATGAGTTACTGCGATAAGATACTGTCAAGTCAACCGAAATATATAATACAAACGACTGAACCCTCTGCTTCTAGTATGAGGATTTCTACTAAATAAGAAACTACTTTATCTATAGAAAATATAACCACTCCATTCTGGGATTCAGTTTCCATCTAGCGCTGTATTTCACATACCATCCGACGCGAGCGACCAAAAAAAAACAGGTAAATTCAAACATTTTGGCTAATGCGCTTTCCATCTGAATTTGTGAAGTCGTTGGTTGATTCCGAATAATATTTGCATTCTTTAAAACCCACCAAATCGCAATGGGCCCGCATGGTGTGTCATGTTATGACCCATCCTCTATATCCATCATAAGAATACTGATACCATTTTGGGATATTAAACAGGCTTGGCTAAAGGATCCTATTTAGGGAACTAACTTCAATACTAACTTAAATAAGCTCACATTAATTATGCAGAGGCGTTCCCTTACAAGCCTGACGCTGATTATGTTGTTATGAATAATCTACAAGCCCATCAGATTGTTACGCATGATATGTCTATCACCACAGAAGGGTGGTGAGACACACCCAGTAACAGATAATACAGTGGCACCCCCTGGTGACGTCATCGGCGCTCCCCATGGCAACAGTGACCGGCCTAATGTATGACAAGATCATCCCTATCACGACAGACACCTATTTTTAGCGCTTCACGCATATTTGGGGTGCGATTTGTCGAATAAAATCTACATTTTTGCTATTCTCATAGGTCAACTGGAAAATAATCATTTTATTCTCGTAAGTCATAAAAGTTTATATTATGGCAATAAAGAAATCATAAAACGTAATAAACAAAACGATTTAAAATGCTCTACAATGAAATAACATTTTCTTTTATTTTATTGAAAGAACTGTACACGGCAGGCCATTGTAAAAACATTATTTATTTTACTGCAACATAAATAGGCAATAATCTCAACAGTATGCTATTTCAGACTCCATATGAGACGATAAATAAAATAATGTACTTCTATAAATATTACTCAAAGGAGATTCATTACTTACGTCAAATAGAAAGATAAGTTTGGAGATGAGCACGATACACATAATTATATGCAAATGGCAATGAGACTGAAAGTGTAATCAAAAGCAGAAAGTGTAATCAAAAGCAGAAAGACAAAATTTTGTTGTATGGAATATAAATAGAATGCCATGAAACCATAGCTAAAAGAAATATCATTGAAACCATCTATCTCATTTCGACGAAGGGCATAATCGCAAACAATTTTATACAGCATTTTTGTATTCAAGCGTTATACAGCCAAGGTTGTGAGTGACATAAGCGCAGTGGCAAGAACCAGATCATGCGATATCTTGTTTTGGGATGTAGCGGAATTAGCACGCTGAAATTAGTGACGTCAGCGAGTCTGGATCGAACTGAATCATCTACAAAGCACTACTCAAACACTATCCATAGAGCCTATTTATTTTTATAATTGTTGATGGAAGCTGTTATAGTCAATTCTTGATGTATCCACAAAATCTCAACATTAAATCAAACACTAGTCATTAAAAATCATGCAAACAAAAAGCAGCTTAATCAACAGTATTCAATGATGCCAAAAAATCCACAGAGAAACTTGCCCCTATGATTAACAATTGCGAACACTAAAAGGTCAATCCATACATGTACTGATTACATTAAACAAAGGTATACGCACCAAGGCTACATTGCCACACGACGCTCACGCCGGAATACAATCCAGACACAAAAAGCTCTGGACTTTGCGTTGGGAGAATAGAGGTACAGTCCACGATATAATTTGTTATCCACGCCCCCAATCGCGCTTATAACCTCAATTGGATCGCAGCTGAACCTCAATCGATCCTCTATTTTTATCGTTTCGATGTACGAAAATAGTTTGACAGATTATTGGATAAAAAGTATTCCGTAAACCAAAGTAAAATTGCCGTTGTCAAAACAAGCGAAGTTGCGAAGAGAAACTTGTAATAGAAACGGTAAAAAATGCTAACGACTGAGGTTTAACTACAATCCAGCTGAAGTTGGATACCTAATTGTGTTGTCGACTGTGCCTAGGTTAAGTGACGTCAGGCTGATCGGCGTCATAGCAAGGGTTGTCATCGTATCTCCTATTAGAGTGTGACGTCCATTTTACTATATTTGTATATAACAAAGGTTACTATCAATGTTACCCTATAATAAAATGTAGGTTATGGATTTATTTAATTCGAATATGGGATAATGAACCAAACAGGTTATATTTAAGAGATATTGAAGCTTGACCCGTTAGGAAGTGAAGCTGGTAACCACAAAATGCAGTGCGGAAGGGAGAGTGCATCGTGAAATCGTATCCGTGACTAATGGCGCTGGCTCGCGACGTGTATATGACATTGATGGTGACGTCACTGAGATACCATACAATACTAATGTTACATAACTAATAACTATGAACTACTAGTTATACTAATTACTAATTATACTTACTTTTACTACTTATACTCAAAGTTAGAGGAAATTAAAGACATCGATCCTGTTGAGCACAGAGACATTGGCTAGAAAAGAGGACGTAAGTAACAAACTTCAGTAAATTCTAATCTCGATATAGAATATTCAGCATCATTTTTGTTTGTGCATGCCAAATTAATTGATTATTTCACTTTACAGAAAAAAATAAAAGGCGTCGCTACTGTTGAATAAATTTGACAACAAAAAGAAATTTCTAAATCTTTTTCTATACAGGTCGCCGGATAAAGTATTTTTGTGATTTTGTAACAAAAACAAACAATATTCAATTCGCAAATGTTAACATTCTTCAACCTTCCTTTCCGATACATTGTTATACCAAATGAGTTTTCCCATAGAGCATGAGAACCGAGTCTATGATACTATGATACGTCAGATTACATTCAACATTCACGCTACGTACACAATGCTATACCATTTGTATTTAACCTCTAATCATATTAATAGAATTATACACTTCATTGAATTTGCACCACTTCGTGTGAACTGAATATCTAATTAAAATGTTTCGGTAGTACAAACATCACATTATGTTCTGTATTACACAATAGTATATCAAGTATTGAGTACGTATAATACTTCTTCGGGTATATTTGTCCGATGTTTCAACAAGATTCTGATATTTCTTGGCAGCAGTGGTCGTTTCGAAATGCTGGTAGTCTGTAGCTTTAATAAATACCATATAAGAAGTATAGGTACTGATTGACACAATTTGGTTTTTTATGTAGTCTATAGACTGGCCATACTTTTTACATTAGCCAACAGCATTTTTGTTACAACAAAAAATATTACTGGATTAGGGAAGAAAACACATATGTTATATATGTCAAAACCAGTTTTCAATCTTAGAAAGCAATTGTGTTCCTAAGATTTATCTACTACACAAACTTACAAACACATCCTCCTTATATGTGTACACTATTTAGGATCAATTTTAAGACAGTCAATTATGTCTAAGACAATTGAATCACGAGTGAAATTTACTATTAACAATACAAAGTGAAAGTTGTTGAAAACTTTACAAATAAGGAAGCTATAAAGTAGCAAGATATATTAGTTCTAGCAGTAAATAACACTGATATAAATCAAACTACGTAACAGACATCGAAGCTGCACAGGTTCGGTTTCGGTCAACTCGATTAACTTTGGTTTCTAAAATCGATACATCGGTACAAACGCGCCGATCACGCGACCTAACACGGGTTCATTAAATTATGAGGTCAATTTACTATTCAGTGTCACTACCATTCCAAATATTCCATTTATTATTCTGTAAATACGATTGTTTTTTATTTTACTCTATAATAACGAAGAACAATGTAATTATATAAATATCGCAGCTTAAATGGCTAATTTAACCAAATGACGCGCAATTGGAAGGCTAGCCTAACGTTTAATGAACGGGCTAGCCTTCCAATTGGCTTGGCTTTGTCCACCCCGTAAGGGGTAAAGACGTGATTATGTACCAGCTGTTAATCTATATTATATTATTACAAAGAGTTACTATGCGTTTGTGAGTTTATAGAGTTTGGAGGCGGGTAATCTCCGAAACTACCGAACCAATTTCAAAAAATTTTCGAAAGCTACATTTTATCCAAGATTGCTATAGGCTATATTTTATCTTAAAATTCCCACAGGAGCCAAGCCCCGGGCAACATCTAGTTAAATAGATACAAAAGATCAACATTGACGTTAGAGAAGCTTCAAATAAAAATCTAGACACGTAACAATCAGCTTTACAAGAGTGGTAATCAAAGGTTAGCGGTCATAAAATCATGAATAACCAAAACTATGACTAATCCTTGATCTCAACTATTTACTGAAAACGCCAACATACTATGAATCAGTGTGATAGCATCGACAATTATGGAATTTTTGCTAGTACTGGAGCTATAGGCCAAGTAAACTATAGACGCGACGGACGAGTGTAACGAAGATTTCTACGACTTGTAATCCCAGCTCCACGCTGTCGCCGAACTTGGACACATCCGATGCGAATGCGTGAACATTGCGTAGTTAGTATGAGTGCATTTATTTACCGCATGAAAAACCAGCAATATATATCGGATCCGCCAAAGTATGACAAACTCTGCGACTGCAGTGTGGAGCCTAAGATTATGCCGGGCATATATAATTCTTGTGTGAGCGAAATGAAAGATATAACGGGTAACAGCTTTCTCTGTCTACAATAGTCAGTTTTTGTTAGTTTATTGTTTTGTATAATTCAATCACCATCTAATTCATAAATTTTAAGAACCTGAACAATGACACGACACTATCAACAAGATTTTGAACACAATAAGTTAAATACATGTGATACCTTGTACCGAGACATTTCATTCGCGGATTTCCAAGACATCATATTCAATACAATACATTTCAACGAAAAAGTGACTTGGACATAATGGAATTATTTCACAAAACCACAACGCGTCGATGACTTTATGTGAGATTGTCACCTATAATACATTATATTGTTTTCAATTTAATTCCGTTACAATGCAATCCAGGCAGGGAACCCTCATAGTTTCACCATGATCGTCAAAAACTATTAGTCCTTGAATGATGTTATTTGGTATAGATATACATATTGATCACGCTCACAAAGTGATCGAATAAAATCTTTTAAAAATTGTTGTTGTAGTAAACTAGAGAACTTTACACAGTGGCCCGACACGCACTTGGCCGATTATTTCAATCTCTCTCTTGAAAGTCGGATCTTCGCCAATAGACAAACGAAACGTAAGCTTTATTTTAAAAAATAAAAAGGCGGGCTTAATACTAATTGAATTCTCTAGTAGCCAATCTTTGAGAAAAAACAAAAGACAGTGGATAGTTAGACTGTTCTTTGAACCCAGACTGCAATTACTTTATTTTTTGATATGACCGCGCGGTTGTGTGTGCATAAATAATAAAATATTACCAAGATTTTTTGAAGTGAAAACTTCTTTAGCGGCGTTGTGCACTTTTTGTGATGGGTAAAAAATTATACTCACGTCAGGACACGTGCCCTCCTGATCAAAAATTCATAAGACGTCAAAAATGCACAACGTTAATATTCAAGTTTTCACTTCTGCCGGCACTCGCGGAGTGCAACCCATTTTTTTTTTCATAGCCTGTTTATGCGAACCACCGCTGGGCAAAAACCTCCCCTTTTGACTTCCATATGTTTTTCTATATAATAATAGTAAATTAAATATATATCAAAATATTTACATATATTAATGTAACATATAAAATACCTATATGTGCAAAATACATACATTAAGTATAATTGAAATCTAAAACCAGCCTAGACAATAACACCCGATGTTGACCTACCACAACATGCATATTAATCATTATTGACATACATTAATAATACGTGGTGATATGTGTAGTTGTACTAAATAAATGATTTATTTTGTCTGTCTTCATAGTCGTATTCCTCATGGCTGAGGGTCGTGGTTATTACGTGGAATGAAACACACACAATAACTTTCTTGGCATTATTAATGGAGTGGTTTGCCATTGCCTTCTCCATTTCACACACAAGTTAATAAGAATCAACCAGTGTGCAGGTTTCCTCACGATGTTTTCCTTCACCGGAAGCAAGTGGTGGTCGATGAAAACTACTATACATGAGTCAGATTGGTATACAAACTCATTTGGCATTAGTGGGATTAGAACCTGGGACCTTTCGATCCACAAGCGGGCGTCTTAACCATTACACCAGCACCGCTTCTTATTTTGTCTGTACTGTACTGTAAACCGGAGAAGACTATTATGTGAATCCAAATCATCATTTAACAATCTATTTATAATGGGTGAATCACATTCTCAGATAAGAAGAATTGTAGACATTACAGGCAAGCGTTGACCCTAATGTGTCAGACACTTATGCAGCAATCAACATTATATCACACGCGATATTACTTATTTAATTTTATCTTTTTACATAATTAAAATACACAACATTATAGTCTAAAAATTGTACTCTGTCACCTCAAACTGTTATCAAATCACACTTCATACTTTTAAAATACATGACACTACCTGTGAGCCTGATTCGGAAAACAATATTATGCACATCTTAGATTACCTTGGGTTTATAAATAAATATTTTGAATCAAAGACGACACACGTCATATGCACTTCATTATAAATAAAAAAAAAAAAATAGATCAATATTTAAGGCTAGAGACAGACCTGTTTAACTACAATGCTAAGCATTGAAAATAAAGATCAACATGTTTTTCAATAAATACTATATTTTATTATACACAATCATATCGGCTCACAAGTGCAACTAGAATGCATCTGACATAGTTTACTTTAACAACAACAGATAAAAAGAGACATTAAGCGTAGCACTAACACGTAATGTCTATCGGAAAGGCGTAAAACTGACGTACATAATGACTTTAATTGAGACCAATAAATAAATATTCAAATAACTTGTTTATAAAAATTAACTAATTAATTTTGACACAAACGTTTATTGTTGTTATGGCTCTTATTGCATTCAATGCGTGATAAAAAATTATGACCACGCGGAGACCGTTGAGGAGTTCCCTCGTCGGGAGCCGTTCTAGGGTGCACCATCAGGTCATGTTTATCATAATAATGCATCGATATAAACAAAGTTTAATTTAAAATTACCACGATGAGACACCAAAGTTTCAATAAAATCCAATGTATGCAACTACTACGAACGTAAGAGCGAATTTTAAAAATACTATTTGTGAAATTTAAGCTAATATTGTATGTAACCTGATTTAAATTTGATTATAGTCCATTGTCTGATGTTGTATAACGCGTCAGAGTTGATGAAATATCCAAATTACCTAAATTGTTACATAAGTTCTGCTTTGTTTTACTACAAATGAGTGGACGTAATATGCTCATTTAATAGGCGAAAAGGTCACTTTAACAAAAACTCTTTGCTTCTTTTAACAAAATTAAACCTTTATGTAAGTATTTAAGAAAAATGCAACAGAATTTTTTTGAGATTTTTACAGTTCGAAGGTCATATTTATAAGTCAAATTAGGATAAATTCCTCACACCAATTTGTATGTAGCTGGTACCCGAAAAAATACCTGTTATTTTATGTTTCAGAACAAAATTGACTGTATCGCATATAAAATATGCAAATCTATACTATAAAGAGGATAGATTTTGTACAATCATATGTTTGTAATGAGAAAAATCGAAATCTATTGGACAAAGGCACAACACACCTTTAATTTTAAAAACAAAACGCAGTAATTATCACCGTTGCTATTACTATACCCACAGGACGACCTCTGCATGTCTAACAGCTGACTATACTCCCAGAAAATTGAAACTTATAAACACCTTAACGGACACTTGCCATACATAATATATGCTGTCTAATTAATAAAATGCTTACATTATTTTATAGATAAACGTTTCGTTTCTTGTATTTTCTTTTCTTTTACCAATTATGTTCGCAGGGTAAGCTTGACCTTCGAAAATTAAAATTTGAATCCTAACGGTTAAAATCTTCATCTGTTTGACAGCTACGATGCCAAAAAGAAAGAAGACAGATACGTCAAACTTTTTGCAAAGTAGAGAAAAGAAGCACGCTATAAAACTGTAAAATTGAGGTTTTTTATCCATTAGCAGGACAATAAATAGGGAGCAAATATCAGATCAGATTGATATATTTCTGTACTAGCTGTTGTTGGGGGATTAACCCACTGCTAAAGGTATCTATGTAAGTCTCCTCCCATCTCTCCGCAACAAAAATCATCTCAATCCAAAGACTCCTCTGTTTTGTCGTGAGAGAAGGGCAAACAAACACAACTTCACATTACTACACATTATAAATACAATTTCGCAACACGTTTTACTTTCACTGCTTTTTAAAACCGGTTTCGTGCGAACTGCTATCCGTTAATTATTGTTACGAATGTATAATTTTAATATTCAATTATTATGTTAGTCTAATTAATTCTCTTTCATCTCTACACGTTCCCAGTTGCGTTCAGAGTTGTGAATGCCAGCATAAAAAAACATAAAATTTTGAAGATTCGGCAGTGATTTTACAACCGGCCGCCTGCCTGACGTCAACCCTCCTTGGGACTGCTATTGTTACCTATCAGCTGCCTAGGCTGTGTCCCTTAGTCACCCCGTACGACACCCCGTACTTCCACGGGAATATATGGAATGGTCTTATTCTAGGGATAGGTTTTTAGAACCACACGCTACTAAATTTAAAAAGTGATACTTTTAAAAGTTAGTCTAAATTAAGTATTCCCTCTTTTTGATATTGGTCAAAATAAATTGAAAATAAAGATATCATAAAAATCGTATTTAATAAAAAGTGTGGTAATGAATGTGATTTAAGATGATATTTTTAATTACGATACGACCAGTCTGATTAACAATCTAATAGAAGGAAAAATAGATACGAAAAAGGAAAAAAGAGCCAAGATCGGTTTATATGGACCAGATAGAAGAAAACAAGAATTTAAATAATTAAGAATATTTAAGTTGCTGTATGTACCTTTAAATGTCATAGGAAAGTACTTTCGAAAACATTTTACCATCAACAACAAAAAATTTCGACAAAATTACAATCAAGTCTTAATAACGGACGTCATCTTGCAAATATTAAGGAGAGTGGTTCAGCACGGAGCTGGAGGCGACGACGTAGCAAACCATTCACATACCAGCACGCAATGCGTCCGGGACACTACTTCTGGTCGCCGACGAAACTATGATATACCTCTACCGCGACAAAGATAGATAAGTTAAATAGTCTTGGTAGGACACACTAAGAAAGTAAGTAAGAAAACTGAAAGTGGTTGAGTATCTACTATGAATTTGTCCATTCCCATCCATTATAATTTTCATGAATAAAACTAAATTCATTTTTGCAACCGTAGCTTACACGTTGTGTACTTTGCGTTATTTATACGAACGTGGATGGCACATGGATCGATAATTTATTAATTAATTAGATTTACAAAACGAACATAATTTATACCACCATGTCGTCAATAGAGTTCATATTGATAAATCAACTGTGTAAATTAACAAACATATTAGTTACAGAGTAACAGAATTATTCGCAGTTAAAAATAATACAATAACTCATCCTGAAAAATGTATGTTACGCTAAAAATATATTTATGATCATGATTAATTACTTGTTAAACATGTAAATAATCTTATCTCGATGTTATGAAACGCCTACTTAAGGAAAAGAAAAGCAGCAATCTCTAAAAATTTGGTCACGAAACTCGCGAAAATTGACATTTCCGAATTACTCACTAATGGTTGGCTCAAGATTTTTGTTTACTTGTTGAAAAATTTTAAAATAAGAACATAAATAAATTCGAGATAATAAAACAAATATTGTACAAAAGATAAGAGTTAAAAAAAAGTAAGCTACAACAAACTGATAAGAAAGTGCACCTGTCCCAACAACTCACCTGACGCAAACTGCTCTTGAACAATTTAAATTTCATTTTATTATAATATTTACACTATTTTAAAAAATAAACACTGAACCACATAACTTAAAATAAAACTGGGAAGCTAGAAAACTGAAATGCTTTTTAATTTTTAAATTTCGAATTTTCCGCAAAAAGCGCGCGTTTCAATATTCGAAACGCGACCGTATGACTTGACGGTTGCGTTTGTTGTACTGTTGTATTAAAATGCGCTGCGCCCAGACGCGAGCCGTGCGGCGAAATGGCTGGGTTTAGATTGGAGTTTTCACTTGCGTGGAAAACTGTTTATTCTCTTTGGCGTAAGCATTAAACTGACGTGTTTTCGAGTTTGGTAATCTGTTTGTATGTATCTTTTCGATTTTTTATAAGTCATTTTTATAACAATGTTAGTGGTTGTGTGTTGTGTACACGAAACGATGCATTTATTTTGAGAAATGCCACTCGGTAAAAAGATTATATTTAGATTCCTATTTCTTGAAATTTTTTCACAAAAGTCGGGATAAGTTATAAGTGTGTTTTCTAATTATTTTTTTAAACCAATAATTTGTTTTATGAAGTTTTTATTTTTTTTAGGGAGGAAGTGTACTTCCTTCCTATTCTATAACAGTGCTAGAACTATACATACGATGAAAGTATATGAATCATACTTAGTTCTAATTTTAGCAACGGACATACGACTATGGTTTGATACTACTTATGGGATTCGCCGTAAAATGACAACACAGGTACAAACGAACTCCAAGACACCATATTGATCAAACAGAGCACGTTTCAAGAATTCAATTGATACTAAAACTAAACAAAACAAAATAATGACTGTACAGAAATTAAATTAAACACGTATGAAATTTATCTACTATAAGGCGTAAATAAAAGTTATTTCATATTTTCTTCGATAAAACCCCACCCGTGGCCTTGAACTCCTTTGAGTCCATCACGAAAACGATTTTTTTTAAACGAAATAATATGGTTTGTGCGCGTTTAATATCGGCCATAATTTATGATGTAACGTATGTACTTGCAAATAATTTCATTTGTACATGTCGGTTAAAATGAGTATAGTGCTTTGTACCTAGAATTGGCTAAAGGGCGTTTGACAATAGTGTTACATGTAAATTAACACGGGCCTGTTCTTGTTAAATATCGGACAGCGCAAATATAACATATCAAACAGATAACGTTCAAAATGTTATGCCACAAGTGTTATTTAGGGCTAACTAGGCAATCACATCAGGCAGTTAGTTTATCTGTCAGATTACACAATGACTGTTTATCACAAAGTGGTGAAACAGGCCATCCTAAGCTGAATAAAGATAGACATGGACCACCTCCAAGTCATTCAGTTTCAGATATACGCCTAAATCTATATAACAATTTGACGTTCCTAGAGTTCCTAGAGTTCCATTCGTTTATTCTTAGAGCTGTGGCCACAATATCATTATCATCCGTCAATTATCTTGAGGAAGGAATCGTTCCAAAATTCATAAAATTGACATTGCCTCAATTCTGTTAATAACTAATATGTTAATTATTGTTAAGGTCGGACAGTAAAATTATTATCTTTGTTGTAATTTAAAAAATACAATAAATGCAATAAATAGTTTCATTTATAAAGGTTAAGGTGAAATACAGGTAGTTAACGAGCAAGCGGATTACCATCTGCAATACCAGGGGTATCACAAGAGCTTTGCCTTTCAAGAAGTCTTAGATTCGTTTCTGTTGTACACATAGAACGGTGCACTCTAGACCCTAGTCAGACGGCAACCCTTGAGCAGTCAAGGAAGCCGGAATTTGGAAATCTAAAATTTGGTTATCTAAAATGTTTTTTATACTTCTACGTAACTTAAGCAGGGGCATAGAATGGCCGCACTACGCCTCTTAATGAATAAATTTAAGAAGACTAGAGATTTTTCGCAGTCAACCGACAGTGTTGTGGAGAAATTATACTATGTACTAAACTACTTACCTCGTGATCGGGTCCCGGTTTAGACGCCAGCCTAGCCTCATTCAGCTGAGTTTTCAACGCCCTGCAATTAATATATAGTATAAAGAGAAGATATAGATGAAAATTCTCTTAACAATTACGAGGACCGATTGTTTTTAATTTTATTTCCAATTTATTTCGGCATAAAAAGTTCGAAGTTTGAAATTTTATCAGTTTTATATACAGCACAAACTGATAACCAGATTATATTTATTTCGTCATTTAATCGGCATTTAAGGTTACTCGAACTATTCAGCATAAATATTGTTTATTATTGTTATCGAAATAATTGAATTAAAACTATAATGATAACACTTCTACCTTCTGTTGTTTATGTCATATCTCTCTCCTTGATATGTCAAATAAAAGCTGCATGTTCGCTCTGTGACAATTTTCTTTTATTTATTAATAAATAAAAGAAAAATATATATAATAAGATAAGAGACTAGTGGCTTCGTTCGTGTAAAAATATAACAAATTATATACCTAAACCAGAATCACACTATTGGTGTAAACCGCATGAAAATCGGACCGACGAGACAGACGCGACAGAGGATTTTGTTTTATAATATGTAAGGATATAACACTTACATATATAGTTCTTCAGCTTGCCTCGCCTGCTTCTCCCTCCTGCGCAGTAAATCAGCACAATGCGTCAGTGTTGCCATCGTAGCGCCAATAGTCGCCCGGAATGAGGCACTGGTCGCTCGAACTTCTCCAGCGTGGAGGGATAAGTCATTCCCTGTGAGAAAGTAAAATTTTTCACAAAACTTTGACGATAAAAAAATATGTCAAACATTACGTATGTTTGCCATATTTTTTTACCCTCAGAGTGATCTTGTTGCATTCAATGCGTAACATAAAGATCCGTGCAATATTACGTTGAAAAGTTCTCTAATCTCAAGTGCTCTTTCACGCAAAATCTACTGACGAAATGTTATGAAATTTGATGCACGAGTAGAATATAAACCTGGAATAACACATAGGCTTTTTATCCCGAAATTCCCACGGGAGCGAAGCCCCGGGGCGCAACTAGTATTACAAAAGTTGGATAGTTTACACCACAGTGTAATATTACTAGAATAATACCGCCACTCCCTGCCTCTTGAAACAGCATTCAGTCACCGGCTGTGCACGCCGCACAGTACATTACAGGGGCCTCATCCATTTCCGGACGCACTACGGTTATGGCGCTAGCCCTCCTCTCTTTTTGCAGTCACAAAAGCATAGGTGTTCCCCTGAACAAACTGACAGTGTGCATAGCACAGTAACGCGTTTGTCATACATTTTGTTAGGAGTCCAGACTTGTGGTTGCATAATACATAGTATGAGGAAAACATAAGAAAACACAGTTCTAGCATCTATAAATAGACAATTACGTTAGTCATTATACTGTCTTCATATCAGCACCGCAGGCGTACCGTACAGTACAAAAAATAGGCCACTCTACTCGGTAAAAAATAATGATATAAAAACAACCAAAAACGATAATTTATTATTACTTATTATTCCTACTAATTACGTATTCACTGTTGTTTAGTTCTCATAAAAGAATTTTAAGATGCTTTTTTATTTCGAAATAGTAACGTCACTGCATCACATACGACTTTCATATAAATTATCGCTATTGAAATTTAGAAAAAATATCTAATTTTACTCGTTGTCGTCTTAAAACAGAATTTCCCCTTGTTGTATAGTAAATACTATTTACTAAATAGCAAAGTTAGATATAATGCAATTAATGGAGAATAAAGGAGTCTTACACGAACAATCATATCAATCACTACTTTACATGGCGACCCTGCCAGAATGTGCTAAATAGAAATGAATAAAGAACTTAGTTCCAATCAAACCAACTAAATATTTGGTTGTAAAATCGCCAACTATTTCAATTGATGTAATTTCGCAAATGATCTTGCTTATTTGTGCTAATGTTTCATAAATCATCGACAATTTGTCAATCATCATTGTAAGGCTGGTTTTGAATGACGTTTCATTTACACAATATGATTCCATCGAGTAATTAGACGTAAACAACCACATTAATATAGTTAGCAAAAGGCACCGATTCTCATAAAACTAATTTAATAAATATGGGAAGTTCACGTTTTGTTTGTTTAGACAAGCTCATCTCTGGAACGACCAGTCCGATTTGAAAAATTTGGTATCGATGTAGTTAAAAACTCCCTTTCGAACATAGGCTAGTCTTTTTCAAAAATAAACACCCAAATGACTATAATTGGCGGCAAAAATACACCCGGTTGAAGCCGCGAGAGAAAGCTAGTTGTAAATAAATGAATTATGCATTACTTCCAGCTGTCCTAGGCCACCACTCACCATCAGCTAATTTGACAGCATCTATCGCGTCCGCTTCGATGCCCTCGTCGTTTATCTGAGGGTAAGCCGCCACGCACATGTCGAAATACTGTTGCATTTGTACGGCCTGTTTGGATAGCAGCTCTGAATATGTGTCCAGTTCTTGTATTTTCTCGGTGAGACGGCGGGCTGTGCGGCCTATAAATCAAAATTATATGTTAATAAGTTTTTTTTTCAAATTGACATTTTTGATACAAGCTTTTGTTTTCATAATGCGTGACAAACCGTTCCGGAGTTCTCTCGTTGGCAGCCGATGTGCTGGGTGCACCGTCCAGGTCATGCTTATCACAAAATACATTGGCATCCAAACAGAACGTGTACAAAAGTTCAGCTAAATCGGTTGAAGATATCTGCTTCGAAACTGAGTTAAAAGATTCCACCCGAACATACATACTTACATACCTTGCAAGTTAAATGAAAGCTTGTAAAACAGTGTTACAGAAATATACAAAATACATATGAGTACAAGTAAGACCACATGACAAATTAGGCTACGACCTCCATTTTTCCGTAGCGCGTTGCTACTCCGTTGTTTTCCATAGGTTTTGACATCGACGTGCGTCGTCGTACGTCGAAATTCAATACATAGTTTATTGTTCTGCATTGAACCATCGACGGACGTCAACACAACGGAGGACAACGAAGCCTTCGTGAAGGGTAAGGGCCTGGGCCCGTACCCTTCACGAATGTTAACCGCGGTAATCAATACGGGTTTGCTATGAATTGTATGGTTGATGAGTTACTTTGAAGATTTTATTAAAATATCGCATTGTCTTTTGATTCGAATTAATTTCCACAAATCGATTGTATGACTGAAAGAACTGCACCGCACAGCCTCATCTATATTAAAGCTATTTACATTTTTGTAAATTTAACATAGTAGTGTATGATTATTTTTAGGATGGAACATGGAACTGATTTGAACCCAAAGGAATAAATTTCAAATTACTTAAATGAAATCCTTTCAAACCTTACAATGAATATAAAACTTTATCACTTATTAGCCCCAGATTTGTATCGTGAGGTCCCGCCCTAGAATAGGACCAATACATGGGCGAATTTCACGAGCATTTTGAACTCCGCCGTGGGCTCTCATTAGTGTTTATTAAATTGTACCATACACAGTAATCAATTTAATTATCCAATTTTATAAATAGGTTAAGACTGGTACAATGTTAATTTTATAAATATTTCATTAAAAATAAATGATTCTTTTTTCAATAAAATGTCGGGCACGAATGAACGCTACACGCTGTGTTCAAACGCTCGTGAAATTCACCCTCATATCCTCTCGTGGATGTCGTTAGCTACGAGGCGGCTAAGAGACACATAACAGCTGAAAGGCATCACTAGCATTCCCCAAAGAGTTTGACGTCAGACAGGCGACCGGCTGTAGAGCGATAAATCATAGCCAAACCAATACAATAACCACTTTCAAGGTCATTTCTTTATGCAAACCCTGGGGTTCGGGGGCTTCATATCCTGGAACACACGATGTCCAAGATTGTCAACATAAGGACTGATTTTTTTAAGGAGTTTCTATAACTATCGCCAGCGAAGACAAGTTTGTATATCCATATTGTTGTTTTGTTGTCCATATGTCCATATGGACATTAAGTTTTAGGACGACATAGCATGCTTTTTAAAATGGTTTATTCACAAATAGATAAACCAACAGACCATCAGAATCTGCGGAATCAACCCTTCTTCTAATTTCAGTGGGCGATGGCGTCCTTGAGCCATCAACGGCCCAAAATGCTCGCTTCCAAACTTCAAACAGAAAAAAACAAAAAATCTAAAAAAGATAAAAGTAAAAACTTCGCCTTAATGTCATATGATTAATTTTGTTCTTTCTTTTTTTCATACTAATGAAGACTCCTATCAGTAATAATAATTGTACATTTTTAAACAAATTATAATTTTAACCACTTCGATAAAAATAGGAGGTTCTCAATTTTATTCATCATCACCACTGCTGGGACACTGGCATTCCTTATGGATGTAGAAGCAGTATGGACAAATACCCACCACGCAGGTCCAATGCCGATTGGTGGGTTATAATGACTGCAAATACAGCTAGGGAGCAACGGCTTAAAATGCCAAATGCAAGTGTGTAACATTTTGGCCACCCATCAAATGACCGACCATTGTACAAATGGCTTAACTGCCACTATCGCTGGCCGAGCGCTCGTTTCGCGAATTGAGTTTCTCGAAAAGATATATATTTTTTAAATTACCATTTTTCTTTACGCACAGCTCATTGAGCGTTACATCATATAGTGGATATAAAATATACTCACGCGCAAGACGCGACAAGTACCGCGCTCAAATGGCGTGAAATGTGTTATGTGATCTTAGCCTCAAACGTACGAGGTAATTACAGTGTGGAGTCGAACATTTTTAGCCCGAAATATTCAATTAATCATAAAATAATGAATTTGAAGTAATGCACTTCACATTCATGATTTCATTATTAATCGAAAGGCCAAATATTTCTCATATTTATAATCGTTTCCTGTTTCCTATTTATCAAATAATTCATTAAAACGACAAATGGATGGGCAACAAAAATTGTAAACGGAAAATTGTCTTAAATAGAGAATTACGAAAGACAAAAAGCCATAAAGATTAGCAGATAGGATGGACGCTATGATCTTCAGAAGGTTCATCAAGTTTCATGGTCCTATATATACATATATGACGAGGTGAACTTTTCAAGACCTGTTGTTCTATAACAAATAATCAAATTTTCCAAAACTAACGATAATTACAATATTACTTATATAATATGAAATAACATTTGTATTAACAAAATGATTGAGCCCACCCATGAGCCATCCCACTTTATGTGGGGTCAGTACAGCATGCCAACTTCCTCTACTTCTCCCTGTGTGATGTTATTTTATTTTTTTAATGCACGCCCATGCTGCCCAGCCGCCCGCATGCCCAGCTGTGTTACACTTAAGCAGGCTTTTAAAATTATGTTCTTGTTTACCATGAGAGCCCGTTGATTGTAGAGATGTGACAGATCCATGTCTCCGCAATCCACCACCGTTGGAACTGCTGTCGGAGCTTGTGCCATATCCCGATTCAACCTGGAACCAAGCATTGAATGAACCATCATTATTATTCTAAAGTTCAAAAGAACCGGTGAATAAAAATATCAAATAATGTTAGGTATTGAAAACTAAAATCTTAAGCAAGCAATTTGATGTTCATTGAAAAAGAAACCAATTTTATCAAAATCGGTTTAGCAGTTTAACTGTGAATGACAAACTACCGCATTTATAATACTAGTGTAGATGAAAGTTACTCAACGCCGTCCATTAAAAGTTTGATAAAAACGGATCCGAACCCCGGAGATTGTGTGATGCTAAACAGCTAATAGAAAAGTTTTTAAAAATGTAAAGGAACCTTTATGGGAAAAAGACTAATTTTACCCACCCAATTCAGCCGCACATGGGTATATAAACGCTACCATTTTATCTACTTGCTGATAATACATATCCTTACAGAACTCTGAATATATCACATAATAAAGAGCTATAAATTGCAAATTACAATAGTGCAGTCAACCAAAAGAATAGATTATAAACTAGTCATAGAGAACAGAATGTTGGAATGCTATTGTATTGTATAACAAATGCGTTGTAAAGAAGGCCCCAATACAATGAGTTAATCTTATCACATTTTACAGATTACATGACTTATTCTATTGTTAATATCTCTAATCTTGTGATTATGGCAATAAACTTGTTACTTTGAATATTTCTTGGAAAAAATAAAATTTTACCAATTTCAATGAATTGTTGAACTATGTAATTATAATCTAAATCATTGTTAATTTTTGTAATACTCAGTGAATTAAAAAATCAATTGAACTGTGTCATATTAATAAAAATATATATATATATTTAATTCTCAAACAACTTAAATCCATTGTGTTAGTAATATTATATTTACCATTGTACTTTTTTTTAGGGTAGAAATTAACTGCTGTTTGTAAAATTTCAAGAAGAGTGGTTGAGTAGATAGTGTACAAAGAGGTGCTCTTTCACATTTATACTATTAGTTGAGAACTTTTAATTTGACTACCTACCAAATAAAATTGGAACTTTTAATTTAGAAGATTATATTCACATCACAACGTTCAAATGTTCCAGTTAAAACTTAAGTAGCACAGCACTGAATAATGAAGACAACTGGTGTTTGTGTTAATGAAGTTATTACTGCATAATTTTTTAATTATCTTCTCAATGCCAGCAAAGTGAGCCTTGCAAATGTTCTTATTTTTCATGATTAGCAATGTTCTTGAAGACTCTAATTACTGTATTTTACTTGTGTTCAGTTGCGAAAATATGGCGCTGGTTGGACACATATTTATTTTTAAATGTGGAATCACTACGACATACTCATAAATTAATTTAATCAAAGATAATTTAATCGAAGATATGACCTTGTGGCCAATTCTTTTAGATTCTTATGTACCAGTGTGTATTTATATCTATGACTCGTCTTCATCTGTTCACTGTTTTATTTGCCATACATTACAATTAAGTAGCTTTGTTTACATAATTAATAAACTCAGAAATAATACTAATTTTCTCTGGGATAATTTATAATATTTTAAATACTGTGCATATGTGCTTTGTATAGTGATAGATCAGATTCTGATTCTCTTGGATTATCAAGTGGCATCCAAGGTCCAATTATGAGTAATTTACAAATACCTCTAATCTCCCAACTAACCTTAAAAGTTTCCAATACATCAATCCACTGCTGTTTTTCTTCTGGATTTGAAGCTCTCAAGTACCATACACAATCATTAACAGAAACATCAAACCGGCAGTCGTCAAATTCATGGGGCTACAAAAAAAGTCAACATATTATAAGAGGTACAATGAAGCAAAAAATATATAATAAAACATAGTCACAATGATTTAATAATTGGTCGGTTATCTGTAGCAAATCACTGGACGGTGAAGGCAAGATAACTAATAGCAAGGGCATTTTTTTAACAAAATAAATCCATGTAAAACATCATTATCATCACCTACCTTAACTTTGGCTTTCTTCAAACATAACGCACCCCGACATCCAAGATTACTTTCCAATTCGCTCTTGTAGTAGGATAATGTTGAATCTTTCAAAACAATAAACCTGTCCTGCCAACCATGAATGTAATTCGTCCATTTACTCAAATGCCCCCTGAGTTCTTGAGTTCCGCCTTCATCGGAATCTGAGTTGTCGCTCACTGTGATATTTTCTTCCGTCATTTTCTAGTTGAAGATCATGAAAACCACCGAAATAAAAAATAAAAACAAAATTACGTGTGTAAAATAACATACATAAACCCTGTAGATAATAGATTATTGGTAGGGAAATTGTTTTGTTTCTGTCTTTCTACCGAGATCGGGAACTGACTGACTGACGTCGTTTTTTTTAGTGTCTATTTCATTCGGATACACACGGATACATTTGGGTGTTTAGATGGAATGGAACTTGGATGGTATAGACATACTGACTGCCCGCAGAGAACTCACTGAAAATAATATTTCGATCGAAAGTACAGGTATTACGACCATTGATAGAAGATATTTAAGATAATCTTTTAAATATCTTCTAACTCTTTATCTTTCTTTTTCTTTTATGTTTTTCTGTCTGACATATCTTTCCTTATTACGTGGAGAAAATTATAGGTTACTATCATGGAATTCGTAGGCGTACTACGTCCGTAGTACCTAATAATGCAATGGTAACTAGGTATACTATGAATTATACAATACACCCATGTAATCGCAATCATATCATAAAGTTCTTCGAAGTGCGACTTCGAGCAATAAGTAGCAGCTGTCATGCCGCTTTTTCAGTTCTGTCATAAAAAGGAATCAGGGACATCAAACTTTTAAAAAATGGTGTTACATTTCACATTTTAGTGAATTCTTATCATATTATTTTTATTTTACGACATTATGTAAACTATCGACTTCGTATAACAAAAACGATATATCGAAAACCAAAGAAAAAACGTTTATTTAGCACACAAAAAAACATGACATAAATAACACTGGATACTGTAATAGTATAAAAATATAGCACTAAAATGGTCTTCGCTGACCAATGAGCCACGACGCTGATCTTCCGCGAATGCCATAAAAGGAAACAAAAAATAAAATATAATTAAAATAATAAAACATTGTGCAAAGTACGATGGCTGTTCGATCCCTATCGAGATTTGTTAATGAAGTGATCTCTTTTTTACGTGTGTAGTGTATGTAGTTCAAAGATATAAAAACAATGTAGTTACAGATTTGTTTTTATGTGTACAATCAACAGCACATCAAGTTACCCTGCATGAAACTTTATGGCGCGGTAAGAGCGGGGAGTTTGCAATTAATTTGGGTAGGTTGATGTGCACACCATAGTGCGCATACGTGTAACCCTTCACCTCCCTCCCCCGCTTGAAATGGTTGCTTTAAAGAATTGAATAGAATCCCCAATAGGGAGTATTACTGCACATTTATTCCGCTATAGTACAGCACTATATGTTAGGTACATAAAAGCTTTGCCGCTTATTGCTATGTCGATTAAAACGTTTATTTTAGCGTACTTTATTAATCCTTTCATTATGTAAGCATTCGTTTGTAAAAATATACAACAATGTAGCATATTCGGGTGACGAAATATTGGGATTTTTCCCAATATTTCGTCACCCGAATATGGATTTGGACCCTTTTTGGATAACATAAAATACTTCGAAAACTATGGGATACGCCTCACGCTGTAAAATTTTCGAGCCAGTGTATAACATTGTATTATCGACCGTTTGGTGGAAAAGAAGCTCGGAACACTTCACACGTGAAGACTTATTAAAATATGGACTTCATACAGGTAAGATCTTCGATGAAAATCAAGTTTATATCAGTTTATGACCACAGTTGACCAAATAATGTAGAACATAACTTGAAATAGCGTTAGTGTTTTCAGGATAATCCACTAAATCCTTCCTTTTTCCTTTAAACTCGTACCACGATTGCGTAGAAGGTATTTTTGGTCGTAAATCTGCAACAATATTGAAAATTGGCCCTTTTTGCCTCCATTGACAATGTTTGTGTACCTTAGTTGTACCTTAGTTGCGCTATCTGCGCTGAGCTTTGCGTAATATGCCCTATTCCTCGGTTTTTGAACTATGTATCAAAAAAATATTAGCAGTGCGAACTTTAGTATTACTTGATTTGGTCTCCATCTTTGCTCGTAGGTGGATCACTTTTTACGCTCGATTTGGTCGTTGTATGAACTTGTGTATCCGAATTTAATAAATTGACGGCTTTGGTGGTTTGTCGTAATGCATTTCCGGTAAATCTTTGTTGACCATTGATTTCAGCGAAAAGAAGCAACCTCATTGGTAGAAATTAACTAGCCGCCAAAACTTTGCTGTACTGTCCAATAATAGGTCACTTTTCTTCAAACGCGCAATTTCCGTTCAAAATGGCTGACAAAACTATGTCTATTTTTGTTCCATCTGAAAAGCCTGTAAAAGTAAATAAATGGAAAATTAAACAAGGTGCATTTGTTTCGCAAGGCCAAATATTATTTTTGTACAATGATTCGTCTGGCAGTAATACCGAATTGAAGAAATATAAGGTTGTGCGCGCTGGTACTATCTCGTCGATCAAGGTGAAGGAAGGAGACATTGTAGAGCCTGGGTATGTGATGTTATAATTAATTTATGTTCTTACTCTATTTTATTCATCATATAATGCATTTATCTATTTATGAGCTTTGCATAGTGCGTATATAATTTGATGGCCAATTAAACGCATGGCCGTGTAATTACGATCCCTATCTGTCAGTCTATTCATTTTGGCGGGAAAAATGAAACTGTTTCGTTACCACCTATGTTAGGGTTTCGTTCGTGCTAAGTCTGAGCAGAAATCTGGATTTATTTTGAGATATCTATATTTATGGAGCGTTGCCCTCGCATTCAATATTTTTCGAGGGTCTACGTGGATCGAGATTAAGATATTAAAAATTATATTCATGTACTTTACAGAACACCTGTAGCAGAGTTGGAAGAATGTCGTCACCCAACGGTGATGAAGGAGATGTGCGCAGAGTGTGGAGCAGACCTTCGCGTCGACGTTGGCCCCAAACGGGATGTTGCAGTGGTCCCCATGGTTCACTCTGTACCTGAGCTCAAGGTGAGAATATTAATATGTACTTACTTACCTACCTTCACTTATATCAAAGACTAGAAGTCCGTTCCAGCTTCTGACAGTTTCATGTGTCTCTGTGCCAAATTTCATAAAAAATCATCCAGTTGTTTTTGAGTTTATTCATTATAAACAAAAATTTTTTTTTCTTTGTATGTATGGAAGAATGGATATCCGGTACTTGTTTGTAATTTACCTGAAGAGGAGACCTAGTGACCTGTAAGACAGCTCTCTGCTACAATTGTGATCAAAAACTTTATCATTGTATACTGTATATGATTTACATGACTAAAAGGAGTCAAAATTAAAGGAGTTAAAAAAAAAATTATTTAGTTACCTATAAAACTTTCTGGCTGCTGTTTAGTTCTCTTGTCAACCAAATAGGGTCATAGGTAAATAAATTTATAAACTCTCCCACTAAAAATGAGAGACACTAAAGATGAGATTAAAATTAAATTACAGGTGTCAGAAGAATTGGCACAGAAACTAGGCCGTGAAGATGCAGAGCGTCTTTTGAAAGACCGAAAGTTGGTACTGCTTGTGGATTTGGATCAAACTTTGGTTCACACAACCAATGATAATATACCACCGAATTTAAAGGTATATCATGTCCCCCAGCTGACTTGCTATTTAAACATGCACATTATGTTTGTTAAAATATTTGTTATTTAATAGGTATATTTTGGCATCACAGATAATAATACAATAATGTATACTTCTTTAGGCTTATGTAAATAACATATGTGCTGAAATAATTCTACAGTTAAATATATTATATAGTATATATTTATTAACTTGTTAAAATAAAATAAAAAATGTTATATTAACTTGGTCTCTATTTTATAGGAGTGTAAAACACTTTTCTTTTTAGGGCCCTTGTAAATTTGATTGTACAATAAAATATGTGATATTAATCTACTTACAGGGTGTATTACATTTCTTTTTACGAGGTCCCGGAAGCCCGGGTCGTTGGTGCCACACTAGATTTCGGCCACGAACAAAAGAGTTTTTGGAGTCTGCTTCTAAGAACTACGAGTTGCATGTATGCACATTCGGAGCTCGGCAATATGCCCATGCTATTGCTGACCTTTTGGATCCAGAGAAGAAGTATTTCTCCCATAGAATTTTGTCCAGAGATGAATGCTTCGACGCTAGAACAAAGTCTGCTAATTTAAAGTAAGTTAAATAATGAAGCTACAAAATGAACTAATTGAATGTAATGGAATGACAAAAAATAACACTTAATTTATTGAACAATTTTTATACAGATAAAACTCACTTCCTTCATCATTATCATTGACAGACTTCTTTTCCCCACTGCTGGGAATAGGCCTCTCTTAATTAACGCCATCCTTCTAAATCTAGTGCTTTACGAATTACGAAACCAATTTTGACTATGTGGGTTGTTATGATTTGTGGCATGTTATAATGCTAGCTAGCCGATTGTGCACATGCAATAACTAATAGGACATGATAATACCATATTGAATTGTAATTTCAGAGCGCTATTTCCTTGCGGTGACAACATGGTGTGCATTATTGACGACCGCGAAGATGTGTGGCGCCACGCCAGTAACCTGATACATGTCAGGCCATACTCATTCTTCCAATGCACAGGGGATATTAATGCCCCACCAGGAGGTATTGCATTTTTATCAATTCTTTTCCTTTAAATTTCTAATGAAGTTAGGCGGATTGTGATACGAGTCATAATACTTGTAGTACCTGTTATGACTCCACTTGACAATCCAACAAAATAGTTGCCTTTCTGAAGACATTCTTTTTTTAAGTTCTGAAAGACTGACAGATACGAAGGTTACAATTATTATTCACCTCTATGATATGATTTATACCTATGTAAATTAATATTATATTCATTGTGTAGTACTAGTCTTACTATGTGGAATATAAGAAGATCTCTGATGAACAGTGTGGCAAAAATTACATTATTGTAAAATACTTTTCTTCCTGTTGCAGCTGATGATAAGACAAGATTAATAATTGGCAAGAATGGTTCAAAACCTTCAGTTATCAATCAAATGCCGACATTAGACCTAGAGCCAGATCAAAAAGGAGACAGCACTGACAAAAGTGAAGAGAAGAAATGTGAAGCAGCAGATGATGTTGAAAATGGTAAAACACTCTCTAAGGACAAGGCAAAACCCAGTGAAGAAAAGAATGATGAAGAAATTGATAGGATAGATGAGGCTGAACCTCGCTGGGTGGAGACATCCGATGGTCAAATAGAAGTGGAAGACCCTGATGATTATTTGATATATTTGGAAGACATACTGAAAAGGATACACAAGTATGTATGATAAATATTTCATGTTAATTTTTAATCTTTGGTGATTTTAATTTTTAAACATATTATAAACATAGATCAACAAAAAAGAAAAAATGGCATAAAGAACGGACATACCATTAGTTTTACATTTATCTACCTATGTAAAGTGGAATCTCAGAAAACCAGTTTTTTTATCATAGTGTAATATTTTTTTTTCAGACATTTTTACGATCTCTACGACAAGGCAGAAAACAAGCGAATTCCAGATCTCAAATTGGTGATACCTGAAGTGAAATGCGAAGTGCTGTCTGGAGCCAGTCTAGTATTCAGTGGTTTGGTGCCAACACACCAGAGATTGGAGACATCCAGAGCTTATTTAGTGGCAAGGAGTTTGGGGGCAGAAGTCACTCAAGACTTCACTGAAAATACCACACATTTAGTTGCAGTTAGAGCAGGTATAGTAGAACCGCCTAAATGAGTCCTCGCCCGCGGAGTACAAGGGGCGCGGGGGTACGACGACGAAGGGGAACGAAAGAGGTGCGGGCGGCGGTCGAGCGTAGCGTGTAATACAAGAGGCGAAATGTTACTGGACATTTCTTGAGATATGTGAAGTCATAGTGGTTAGCGGCAAACAGGTGAAGATTTTTATTAAAAAATTAATAATGGCTATACAAAATTTGAATGAAACAACTGTAAACTATACAACGTGTTCCTTTTGTTATCCCATATCTCCATGGTATCAACGAGACCACGTACATGAATTAAATAGCATAAGCATTTTTCGATTATTGTTATTTTCAAATTTTTATTTTTCATACAAAACAATTCGATAAAAATGTGATTTTATGATATATAGGTATGATATGTAGGTAAAAAAAAGGTAATAAAGTTATGTATGTAATATTTATTTATGCAAAATTTATCAAAATTATAAATCAATCACTTATGTCCATAATATCAGTATCACTGGAACTTGATTCTTCACTTTCGAAACAGCCATCATCAGAATCATCAGAATCGTCTTGCACATTAATAATAAAATCAACAACTTCATCTAGTGCTCCATCATGTTTGCAATATTCGTCTTCGATTTTAATCACGTGTTTAACACAATTCTCCCATTTCTCTTTGGGATATTCAGCAAATAATCTCTCTAATATTTCTTTTTTCTGGTCCAAATTAGAGTCGATACTTTTTTGTGCTAATTGTCCTTTGATATCACCCCAGACCAACTCAATGGGGTTCAGGTCTGGGTGATATGGAGGCAAACGCAATACTTCGTGTCCGTTTCTTTTCAATACCTCGTCAATTTTGTAAATATCTTCTGTGAAATGGCTTTTAATTAATTTATATAAGTCATCTTTTCTAAGTTTTTCATCAAAAGGCACGTTATGTCGTCGTAGCCATTCTTGCATAGTTGGCTTGGTAGAAGCCATAGTTGGCTTTTTCTCTTCTCGAACCGAATGATAAGCTGCGTTGTCCATTACTATGACAGAATTTTGCGGTATATTAGGCATGAGCTTTTCATTTATCCATTTACTGAAATTTGCGAAATTCATAGAATCGTGATAATCACCTGTTTTACATTTGGATTTGAATATCACAAGGGCTCCGTCTACAAATCCAATTTGACCTCCACAATGTACGATGATCAAACGGTCCCCTTTACCAATATGAGATAGAACGCCAAGTTCATCCTTTGATTGCCAACATTTTGAAACGTTATGAGACGCGTTTACATAAGTTTCGTCAAGGTATAAAATATGTCTTCTTTCTCTACGATATTTTTTAATAGTATTTAGGTATTTCCACCTCCACGATGTGATATTTGGCTGTTCGATAAGGAGTTTCCTTTTAGATCCGCATTTCTTAAATTTAAAACCTAGATCATGTAATAATAGCCTTAAATATTCCCTGCCGCAGTGTAATATATTCTCTTCTCTAAGTACAGCGTTCAAAGTTTTCAGAGTAGGTATTTTTTTGAAAATTGTGTAAAACTGAGTGACTTTTCTTCTTACCACTCCTTTTGTGAAATCGTCTATTTCCACTCTTTTTCTACGAACCTGTTTTGGTTTTCTTGGTGATTTAAATCTCTCGTTGTCATTTAATGCTTTCCCTTGTTGTACAATTCTAGATACAGTCTTTTCTGATAATCCAGTAACTTCTGCTACAGTTTTATTTAAAGGTATATCTTGTTTATATTCATCAGAATTTGGGTCGAGTTTCTTTTTTCTAAAATATTCATATACGTTAAACGCCATTTGTTTGCACTGACTATTAATTCTATGTCCGAAAACATTTCGACTCATCTTGAGAATGTAATCTCATGTATAACTTTCACAAGGCGTCCGCAACTGTCAACACGTGTGATCGCTAACCGCGTAGCGAGCGAACTGAGTTTTTACAAGAATGCGCCCGCCGCCCGCACCTCTCTCGGTCCCCTTTGTCGTCGTACCCCCGCGCCCCTTGTACTCCGCGGGCGAGGACTCATTTAGGCGGTTCTACTATAAATATGTGTGATCAGCCCTTTTCTAAAACTTAGATATTATGACTTATATATTATGTTTGTGTGTTTTGTGGGGTGTGGTTCCACCTTAGAACAGAGACTTCTATGATCTTGGCAGCTGACAGACAACACAATAGCTTATGTAACTGTGCATAGAGAAAACTCATAAATAAAGTCTATCAGGTTTATTTTTCAAGCATTTTTTTACGGTGAACTATGGGCTTCGCGGCATTGCAATCCTAAATTCAGTTTTTTTTTGTGTTATGGCTCCATTGTTTGTTAAAACGATGATTCTGCCAACATCAAGGTTGAGAATAACACAGTATAGTAAACTTAATAACATTGCTGGTTTTACGGTAAATAAAAGTTCAAATACAAGCTATGTGTTTATTCATTCGCGTGGGTATCTGAATTAGGGGATAGTGTATAAACGGCGTTAAACATGGCATATGAAGTACCAACGTTTATATGGATACCTACAAAAATTTTCAGGAACAGCGAAAGTGAACGCAAGCAGAAGACTAGGTGAAGGCAAAGCGAACAAGCTTCATGTGGTGACGCCCGAGTGGCTGTGGGCGTGCGCCGAGCGCTGGGAGCGCGTGGACGAGCGTCTGTACCCGCTGCAGAGGGGGGGACAGGTACTGTGGTACTGTTATAGCATAAAGTCGTTGTATATTGTTGTTAGTCTGCAGATTATCTAGTTGTTGTAAGAACTCAGTATTTTTTTTTCATTTTAACTGACTCAGCCAGATAATCTGCAGAATCCTCGTCAATCTGCTCTTTTATATAAGCAAAGTAATGGTAACATATGTAGATATATTGCAAAAAGTTACAAAAACATACTACGATTGTGATCGAGTGCTGATAAAAAAATATAGATAGATATAAGACACGATCAACTATACAAAATATAATAGAATTCAGTTACTGAAGAGACTGGAATGCGGTCCACAGAGCAGCAGCCGACGGCCGCCGCCGCACTGCAGCTCCCCGCCGCCCGCGCCGCGGCGCCGCACAGCCTCGGGCCGCTTCATGGACACGCTCAACCCGCTGCTGTCCTTCTCCAGCGACGACATCGCCGACATGGACCGCGAGGTACCACCGCTCTTTATTTTACGACTCCGAGCTTCCTTCCTCAGGCATAATAATTACATACTTTTAATATTGCAGGTAGAGGATATCTTCAATGAATCGGATGAGAGTTCGTCAGACGAATCGAAACCCAATGAGGATGACCTCGATGATGAGGAGAATCCTCCCGAAGACCGATTGCTGTCTGTTGAAACCGAAGAGGACACGCAGGACCGGTACAAAATTCTTTCATGACCGTTACCTTACCCCACTATATATTATTATTAGCTCAGAGGTGGATTTACACTCAAGTCCGTTATTTTCCCCAACCTGTGTGAACACATTTAATGCCACAAGGCTATCTTTTTTAGTTCCACATATTACCGGATTCAAACATAATCTTTTTGTAATTTATAAAGTTAACTTTGTGATACACCAAACAAATAGTTTTTCTTTCTAATATAAATCTAATTCTAGCTTTTTGAAATTCTGGTAACGAAAATGTTTGTTGTTTCAGGTTACAGGACACTTTAGGCTTAGGATCCAGTGATTCAGACATAGGTTGGTTTTAATGTTTTATTTTAACGAGCGTTTTCGAAAATATTTATGTTAGGTACAATTAAATACGTAGGTACTTGATACGTCACACCACATTTTACTTAATTACAAAGAAAAAGTTACCTTATCACCATAAAAAAAAATGCGATACCTAGCTTATTTTCTTGTTGGTTTCTGTCGCTGACAACAACGTGGCCGATTTCTTGAAGAATCCTCTCTAGTGTACCTTATGTACTACTAGCTATTGCCCGCAACTTCGTCTGTGATAGCCTATGTTTGACCTCGGGTCATGCTCATGAACTATATTCCAAACTAACGGGTCGACTGACCGATATTAGTATACCTAACATAGACATATTTTTGACACTGGAAACACAGATATATAGAAAGAAAGGAACATTTTAAACATTTCTCATATTTATGACTTAATTATTAATAGTCCACAATTATTAATAATTTTCACTTAATCACTCTTACTGTATGTATATATGTTATATACAAAATTTAGTATGAAGCATGGATTCAAATATCCTTTACATCTCTCATATTCGGTAAGTAGGTCCTTATTACTCCCAAATGGGGCTTGTAGGTGACCAATTAGCGCCCTAGGGTAATAATGTAGCTAGAAAAGTCCTAGGGCGGTAAGTAATTAAAAAAAAAACACTTCACTCTTTCATAAAGTTCGCGTACATGTAACCATCATACTGGCAATAGACATCATGCATTCAACCCAATGACCAAAGAGGTGGCTTCGCTATTGAGCCTTGTCTTCATATAAATATAATAGTTATCAATTTTATATACCTAGGTATCGAAGGCGAAGCTCAATTTTGTTCTTCAAAAAAAAGTTCTTTACTTGGTTCTTTTTAATGAAAAAAGGCGGGAATAGAAAACTTTTACTTTAACTATTGTTTGTTTTTGGGATTTTTTATAATTACGTTTTTTTTTTCTACTTACCTCACAATCGAGATGTAAAGCAGAGTAGTTAGCCCGGGTGTAAGCATCAATTGCACCCTCGAACTATATATAGGCGCACGAGCGCAGCGAGGGCAAATATCTCGGGCTGCAATTTATGCCTTACAGCCCTTTGCTACTAATTTACTATTTTTTATACAGAAGACGGTACCCGGCCCCGAAAGCGGGCGCGCGCGGCGTCGCCGGCGTCAGACGACGAGCCGCCGGACGACGACGACAGCTCCTGGAACCTCATGGGTGCGGCGCTCGAGCGGGAGTTCCTCGCGCAGGACTGATGCCCGCCTCGCACCCGACACAAATATAATGCTAGTGCTACATACATGACTTTTCTTTCCTACTGCCTCCTGAACTACCTAGTCTCTATGTCTAAAATACCCAAAAAATTCATATATAGTATAGCAGCTAGTATGATATCAACAAAAATGACTGGACTTGATCCAAAGGTCATTGACCTTTCTTCCCACTTTATGTGGTGTCATAACGTGACCATCCATTGTTGATATAATCCTGGTAGCTCACAATATACATACCTACTGACACAACCTTTTGTTACTACCTTGTGAGGCATAGTGTTGTCAATATTGGATATGATCAGTGATAAATTTGAGGGCTTTTTGCTCATGAAAATTAAGGAGTGTTTTCACTCCTTAATTTATTATAAGTATACCTGTAAATAGGTTATTTAATAAAAACAAAAATAGTCTAAACTAGCAATATTATAATTACCTAACATCCAAACATACTAAGATCTTAAATAGCATAGGGGTCATTTTCATCAAAAACATGGTATTTTGTATAGGTTGGTTTGGAAGTGAAGTCTTTCTTTCCATCTTGCCAGCCTCTTGCGGGTGCCTTAGTGTAATCGAATGCAGATTTTTTCTTTCCATACAATTCAGCTTCTTTTTCAATATCTTCCCTATACCTTTCCTTTGCTACCTTCTTGCCTGTGATAGGATCCGTAATATCTCCCATTGGGTAAACAACTTCCTTCACCTCATGAGTGATCAGCTTAGTCAATTTCTGAGGCAGAGCTTGTATTAGAACAATATCACCAGTTTTACATAGATTTTCTGGATCATGGCAATAGAAAAATTCATCTTTTCTAAAGTACTGTAACAAAATAATTTTATTATTATCTTCATCATTGAGACATTCGTTTTATTCGTAATTAACTTTTATATTTAATAAATCTATGCTTTTATATAAGAAATTAATTTACAAACCATCAATAAATTCTCATCCAATTCTAACCTCTTCACTCTAATTTTAGCAGCGTTTTGTTTCACGGTAGGCACACACTGCCCCAAAAGAAGAAATTTTCTTGCAGTCTCAGCTAAGTTTCTAGCCATTTTCTGTTCAATAAGTCGCCTATTTTTTAAATTTTAAAAACCTTTTCAAACTTCTCCAACCAACCAACAAAATCCAAACACAAGGATTTTATTTATCCGATTTGACATAAAAAGCATTGACATTTTTTTTTAATCCAGGCACAGATATTTTCCTGGAGTCAGGAGGAGCATTTCACTTTTTTACCTACTCACAGAAAATAATGTTTTGTCAAATTTACCATTAAAATTATAAACGAACCCCGCGCGGGGCCCTCCTAAATCTATGACTTGAGCGAGGCCTTTCAAATCTATGCTTATAACCTAAGTGTAGGTAGGTATCGTGTCTTCGGCAAGCTAGATAGTTTAGCCTTTATCACATAGGCTAGACCTCAGCCGCAAATAGTTAAATGTAGATTTAGCTAGTAGAGTTTGCTAGTCATAGAAATTAAAATCAGATTTTTTATGGCCAGTACCTATTTAATATATTTCACAAAAAAGTACCGATTTTTTAAATATGCAAAAATATTGTATATAATCTCACTATTACTTCCATGATAAAATATAAATAAAACAAAAGGATTCTATGAAATTATTAGTCTTATTTATCATGCAATTTATAATAAAATAAACATTTTTACGCGATAATAATTGTAAAAAAACAGTCATGCATCATTGATCATTGTGCTTGTGACTGTGTACGTAAATGTACTGGTAATAAGCAATTCAAATGGATAATGCTGAAAGAACACATTATGATCAGAAATGAAAGAATATTTCAGAATTATTTAATTTATAATAAATATAATATTACAATAATTATAATATAAATTATGAAATATTGTTGTAATATTATATTAAGTTATTCTATGTAAGATTTTTATTCTTTTTTCCATTCAAGCAATCAAAAAACATTTGAAAAATTCAATATTTTTTACACACAAAGCCACTGAAATGCAAAATTACACTTCTGTATGTAGACAATATTGAAAATTATGACATTAATTTTATTCATACTTTGGAGAGCATCGTCATTTGATGTAAAAATTAGTCTTTCAGCATAAGCATAGATCAACAAAAAAGCGAAAACTTAATGTTCCCCCGCACATAAGCACCCACCTCAAATTTTTATTGATTTATGTATGTATTTGCGAAAATTAAAATTAGTGTACGGGGAGTAGAGTAGGCGCCAAAAAGCTAAATAAATTTTCAAAAAATTCGCAACATTCTACATTGATTGGTTCTTTGTATAATTATAAAGTACTTAATTAAAATTATTACAAAAATAACAACAATAAACAAAAGCCACCGATTAAAATAACAATAACCAACAAAATAATGTACTTAAATCTGTACTAGATATGTATGTATGAACAGTAAAAAACTTTGCCATTTTATCCTTCACCAAGTAAAACTAGACCAAAAATAAATCAGAAAAATTAAGACTACATATGTCTGTTGCAAAGAAAGCTATGAGCTGAGCCCCACACATCACACTCATGATTCTTCATAAAGAGTGCACTTTTCTGTATGGAAATGCAACACATGCATCTACTCAGCCAGAGAAAAATTCAATACTTTCATGTTGTGTCCTGACAGTATTTGCGTTTTCTTGTTTTAAGAAGGTACTATTTTAGTTATCGGTTTGACAAGAGTTACAAGAGCAGCAATGGAAGACAATGCACCGAGAGTACCAACTGCACTTGGACTCAACTTCATAAACCCTAATGCAGTCAACGGAATAAACAGGTCACAAGAGTTTTTCACAGTATCAATAAAAACATCTTTGTGGCAATTTACCAATGCATAAATATGTTTCACACTTGATGACATGTCAAAATGCCTAGCAGATACATTTAGTAATTCTGATGGCTTTAAAAATGTTGATTTGTTAAGTTCTAATATCTGTAAAATTTCATAAAAGTCTCTTGTTAAGTTGGCAATAATGGAGAGCAACCAGAATTTATTAGCGGTTCGGTTCCAACTATCAGAATCGGTTTTTAAGAATCCACTTCTTGTTAACCAAACAATGTGGTCTGCATATAAGTATAATGCGTGAGCCAGTTTACTTGTTGTCAATGTAAGTCTTAAAATAGGGTCTTCAATATTCATGCTATCTAGAGCTGTATAGCAGATGTCTATACACCTTCCCAACCGCAATACTGCAAACAGAAAAACTTTTAAGTTAGGTATTTATTGTTTAGCCTGTTAAATCTGACAAAATATTTAAATTTATGAAGGATAATGTACATAATTATAGATATGTTCAAACTGGAGTTCTCATCACTAAAAAGATAATGACTTTCAAAATAATAAATTCACAAAGATACATACTTTTTCTGAATGACCCAAGATTACTCTCTAAATTTTTGATTCTATCAACAGAATACTTGTTTGCATTTCTTGTTTCTAATTGATGCCATACAAGACGACTTGTGTATTGAATTAATCTGAAAAACAAAATCGATTGAGGAACCGATTTAATTAACACTGAAATTGGCCTATTCCATAGCCTGACTTAGAGGTTCGGAATTAAAATTGGGCCTGGTATAAAAGAAACCAGCAGAAATTAGTAGTTATTTGGTTAATACCTTGCCAATTTGTCCCTTCCGTTTGATTGGTTATTAACTTTTATAATAACATCCATTGCGATTGTAAAATCACATATATTTCACTCAATATCAGAAAACGAATTGTCTTCTTCTTGTTATCCTTTATTTTATTCTTGTTACCTATTATTTTTACTTGTTACCATTAAAGTCAAAGATCAACAATGTAGAAACACTGCTTTTGAACTTTGATTCATTAATTTATTCATTCGCTTGTTTACAAAAACAAGCTAAACTGACTGACGTTTTGGTATTGTAGGTTAGGTAGTAGGTAGGTAGGTACCCTAGGTACCTATAGCAAACATTGTGTGCCCACACATGCGTGTATTGTATAATCGTGAAGTGCGATTGTGTTCCATTTTCATTTCACTCTTTGATTGCGATGATTTTGACAAGACTTATTGCCTCAGCTTCACGGAGTAATAACTAAAGCACTCAGCTTGGTGCTAATTTGCTTTCTATAAAAATGAATGAAAGGGTCGTGACAATACGAATGTAAAATTGTGTACATACCTTCATTTGTGTGTAGATGTGGGCTCACCATTAGCACGGCCGCACACATTTAGGTTTCCGAAACCGAAATGCTCGATTTTCATAGAAAATGTTCATACACGTTCCTTCCTTTTTACGACCAGAAAAAACCTATAGAAATATATGTAAAAAACCTAACGTACGCTTCAGGAAGTGTCCCCGAGTTCGAACGGAAAAAAATTAGTTGTACCGTCGTCGTGGTCGTCATCAATTTGGCTCGGCGGATAACAACAATCTTTTCGTTACACATTCTAATGTGTAAAGGAAGATTGCTAAAATGTCACCATTTTGCCAAATAGTTTGAAGGATAATACATTTTAGAAAATCGCAGTTAAACCCAAAAATTTCCCAAATCTTCAAGCGACAAAGTGCTTATCTGAAAACGTCATCAGGAATCCTGATTCGAAAACCGAACTTAAAAACTGCGTGCGTGTGCGGCGGCCAACTCAAAATGTAGGCTAGCGCTGCGTCTTCGATGTCGTCATTAAGTTTTTTCCATTCTGACTCGGGAAAACTTCCCAACCCGAACATAGGAAAAAGAAGAATATTAGGGTTTCCGAATTCGGATTCTTGATTAGGTTTCCGCGTTGTAATTCATAAAAAAGTTTTACATAATCTAAGCTAAAATCGCAGATATATGAACACTAGCTATTTCTATTAGAAATGTAGTCAATATCTCAATATTATAAGTGTGATAATGACAAAAATTTTGGCATAAAGTACGTTGTAACTTTTTGAATGACAGGGCTAATGTGTGCGGTCGCGCGTTCCTTTAAGTCCATATTGTCAAAAAATGGTTGCCTGTAAAGTCGGTTTTACGGGCGAAGATTTTACGTGACAACGTCTTTTTACGCGCGCGGCAGACCGATCATAGTTGAGTGGGAGAGAGACGCAAGGCATTCGGCGGGCCTCTCTCTCGTTCGGTGACTCATCGTAACGTTACCGGGCGTTACACTTTTTCATAAGTGACTCCCAGCCGCAACCTAATTTAAGACGTTGTCACGTCAAAAGAAAATAAGTATGGTATTGTATTGGTCCCGCGCGCGGAGCCCTTTCTAAATATATGTATATATATATATATAAATATATATATATATATACAAATGTCTACGGATCTACAATTCATGGTCAGATGGCTGTATGGGAGCCATGGAATTAGTAGCTGTATTCCGTCGGAATTACCTAAGTACTACACTGAATAATAAACTTTAACCTACCAATATGGTATAGGCTTAGATCTAAAAGATCTAAGGTTTAGATTCCTTTGCATTTCCATATGGATCGTAGATTTACACCACAGATATATGAACATTCTCATGTTCTTTTTACGAAGGGCCCCGCGCGTTCTAATTAGTAGGTACGAAGTACATATTAAATCTATGGCTACCCATGGAATTAGTAGGTACTCCCTACAACGAACTTGTTAAATCCATGTGACTACCATAATCTGACGTGGATAAACGAAACCATAGATTGAGAAAGGGCCCCGGCGCCCGCGCGCATGAAATAAAAAAAAAAAGGTTTATGGTCGGTTTTACTCTGCACCAATCACATGCAAGAATGAATCAGATGACGCGAACGCGACCGAAGTTCAGTTCATCTTCCTTGTGGTGATTGCGGTATTTGCGGTGCTCTAGCTTGTGAATATTGCGAACTTATTATCTGTACGTGGTAATTCTCGTGTTGTGAATTTAGTGATAAAGCAAAGTGGCTCTACTTGCTTATTTCTATTTTGTGGTAAGACAATAGACTTTTAGTGCTGTAATCACAGTGAAAATCTAAAATTCGGGAACTGACGACATTTTGAAGTGACGTGTAATGTTGTGCATTTCAGATATTGGTTCATCGGACTGAGCTTACATGATTGGATTACCGCGTAGCGATAAAGATAGAGATCGTATAACGGTGAAAATACGTAATATGAAGAGAAGTTCGTCCCGGGATAGTATGCCGCGATCGAAGCGGACGCGCAGTAGCATAGGCAGGTACGACGACAGCTCCGACGAACGCGTCACCCCCGAGAGGGTGCGCCGTCGAGTTCGCTCGCCGAGCCCGCGAGGTCGGTATGTTTCGCCGCACCGCGATGACTACGTGCGCTCCCGAGAGTTGCGGGAGGATTCTACCCGTCCTTATTACAAGGTGCTTTGTGTTAGCGCGCTACATCCAAAAGCTTCCGACGAGATAGTCAAAGATACCTTATATAGAGAGTACAAGAAGTTTGGAGATTTTAGCATAAAAATTTCTCATGAGTTGGACGAAAGAGTGGCTTATGTTTGTTTCCGCAGCGCTGAAGACGCTAGGGACGCCAAACACGCTAAACCGCGTATAATTCTTTATGACAAAGTTGCTATCGTAGATCCAGTCTACGAACCTGTGAGATCGGAGTATAGAAGCAGGCCAAGAAGCATCACTCCACCAGATTATGACCGTCCATACTCTTACACTTGGTCTCCTGTCCCCGAAAGACGTCGTCCTCCTCCAGATGATAGGGCGTATGGAATACCACCTACTGTCCCTCATCATAGGGACTTCCGCCCTCCAATGCATGAGTACCCAATGGCAGGTCCTCATGGTCCCCCAATGCATCATAGGCCTCCTATGCATCATCCCCCTCATCCTCACTACATGCCGCGACCATATATGCCCAGGCCTCATCATCCACCTTTTGAGAAAATGGAAAATAAAAAGGATAAATTCCCTAACTACTTGCATCATGTCCAACCGGAGGATGATCCTCTGGCAACCCGAACATTGTTTGCCGGTAATTTGGAAATCAACATATCAGATGAAGAGCTCCGCCGTATATTTGGACGATTTGGTATTGTTGAAGATATTGATATCAAGCGCCCACCTCCTGGCACAGGCAATGCCTTTGCTTTTGTAAGGTATCAGACTTTGGACATGGCTCATAGAGCTAAAGTAGAGCTGTCTGGACAATATATTGGTAAATTCCAGTGCAAAATAGGATATGGTAAAGCAACTCCTACAACACGAGTATGGGTTGGAGGTTTAGGTCCTTGGACTTCAGTTGCACAACTAGAGAGAGAATTTGACAGGTTTGGAGCTATAAAGAAAATAGAATATGCAAAAGGTGAAGCCCATGCATACATTTTGTATGATTCAATAGATGCTGCACAAGCTGCTGTAAAAGAGATGAGAGGTTTTGCTCTTGGAGGACCAGATAGAAGGCTTCGTATAGATTTTGCTGATGTGGGCAATGGTGGGCCATACAGGCCAAAGCCTTATGTGCCACCAGTGGGTGAAGATGGAAGACCTGTTGAGGGCTATGAAGGTTATGAAGGAACATGGGAAGATGGTTATGCTTATGGAACTCCTGGTTATAGAGGAAGAGGAGGACATCGTGGGCGCGGACGTGGGATGTACAGAGGCGTGTATCATGGCAGTGCAGACTATAGAGATGAGGAGTGGAGAAGGGCCCCAGTGGACAGTGAATACGAAAGTCGCATACGACGTTCTGGGTCGCGAGAGCCGGGAGTAGACCGCTCGCGATCGCGCTCTCCACGTCGCAGGTCCCCTGACAGTGATTCAGATGGCTCTCCCCGCAGAACTGGTGGCATGCTTGCATCTGCCAGAACTCTACCGGAAGTAGTCCGTAAGGCAACCACAATATGGAATGGAGCACTCATCCTGAAAAACTCTTTATTCCCTACCAAATTCCATCTCACTGATGGTGATTCAGAAATCATTGACAGTCTCATGAAGGATGAGGATGGCAAGAACCAACTGAGAATCACACAGAGGTTGCGCTTGGACCAGCCGAAGTTAGATGATGTTCAGAAGCGCATAGCTACATCTAGTTCACATGCAATTTTCTTGGGAGTGGCAGGATCAACAGCTTCTATTACAAATGAGGATGCCAGTATTCAGACCCGGCCAATGAGAAATTTGGTGTCATATTTGAAGCAAAAGGAAGCTGCTGGTGTGATATCCCTTCTGAACAAGGAGACAGAAGCTACTGGAGTGTTATACTCATTTCCTCCTTGTGAATTTTCAACTGAACTCCTTAAGAGGACCTGTCATAACTTAACTGAAGAAAGTCTTAAAGAGGACCACCTTGTTATTGTGGTAGTCCGTGGTGGTTCTGCTTAATTTTGTTAATTTTGACGACTTATTTTTTTATTTTATATTTATATACTTTAGTTTCGTAGAGTAGGGTTTATAAGTTTCTTATATTTTCAGATTGTACCAGATTTATGTATACATGTGATGTGTAGTGGTGTGAGGTGTTCACTTGTGAAGTTTTCACAGATCTTGTTTAATTTGTGCAAGTGCTGTGTAAATCACAGTTTTAATTTTTAGTGTACCAGCCATAAGGCTGGTACACTAAAAATTAAAACTGTGTGTACACAAAAATAATTTTGTGAACATAATGTAAAACCTAGCTAGTTTTGCTAGTATTATTGATCAATATAAATTTTAAATTACAAGTGTATTTATAATTAAAAAAAGTTCTAGTGTATTCAGTGTATTGTAGGTGATGTGTAGTGTAAGTGTGTGTAATTTTAAATAGAAAATTAAATCTTATGTTGTAGTTTTTTTCTCCTGTGAGATAGTGATTGAGAAAGTGCAATAATAGTGGATGAGTATGTGGCATCAACTGTGCGAATCCTTTAAGTGTTACCAACACAAAGTGATTACATCACTATTTCAGAAAACCCATAGTTCATGTTTAGTGTAGTGATAAGCACTTAGTGCTAGTGGCAGTTGAAGTGTGTGTGTCACTTATAATAAGAGTGCTAAGTTAATGCACAAGTGGCACAAGTGGGATGGGCATAATATCCTGACTTGTTATAACCAATGATAGTGGGTGTTTATGACTGGTAGTGGAAATTATAAGTAAATAAAAAAAAACATTTTATAGTGATGTGAAAAGTGAAAATTTTGGCAAAATATTAGTGAATGTCACATATAATAATTTTGGTAATGTATCTTCTAAGCAGCTTAGAATCACCTTTTCTTGGTGGTCATACTGGCATGTCATACTAATATAATATGACCAGTGAGTTTTTTACTTAAAACACCCTTCAGATAAATAGATTGAAGTTCTTAAATTATAATGCAACTATGCTGAGTATTTACTATAGTTTATTGCGTGGATTTATCTGTGCATGTGCACACACACAGGGCAAATGAAAAGGTAATATATATACCTATAATGGGTAAATCTTATCTACTCGCCAGTTGAAGTGGTAAAATGAGGACCTCCAGGCTGCGATGCAAAATTCTCCTGATTATCATTAATAGATGAAAAAAGTTCCATCTAAATAATCCTGGCCAATAACACAAGGGCTTAATGGCACATTGGAGGTGATATATGACGGGATTACGAATTATGTATCATAATGATAGTATATAGGTATATTAAGTGAAAGTTTGGTTTGTCAAGAGTGAGATCTCACTCAAGCCTTAAACAGCGATAGGTATATAGGTATTCACAGAAATAACTATAACTGATTGATCGAAACCTGTTTTAAACCGGTTTATTTTTCATCTAGTCAAACGGGAGAGCTGAAAACTATTTTACCTGGTGATATAACGGGTTAACCAAGGTGCAAGATTGCTTCACTCCGAGCGGAATTCTTTTGAACAAGCGTAAGACAAGATAACGATGCCTTCCTCATCTAAAAATCTTATTATAATCACATTATACTGTTGGTGTAGTTGTAAATATTGTCATAATCCCAAGGTTGGCTGCTCGTGGATCTGAATTATTTGATTTGATGGCAGGAGGGTAAACGTGCTCTATGAGTACATGACCTACTAGAAGAATAGTTCGCTAACTGACGCATGTCTCGCAAAAACCTTCCCAATGTGTTACAGTGTGTTACTTTTTGCATGTAGATGTAGGATGGAACAAAGGCACTGAGTAATCAATCTGAATAAACGGTACAGACCTAAGAAATAGTCCTATTAGCTACTAAGTAAACAGGGTGTAATTTTATTGCAGTAGATTTGGATAACTGACGAACAAGCATCAAATATCTAGAGCAAAATAATTACCGATCTACTGGTCGGATTTAGTTGAAGTCAACAATTTGTATAAGTAGCTTTTGATCGCTATTCCGTACGGATTTTCCAGTTCCCGTGGGAATTTCGGGCAAATCATAATTGCAACAAAGATCCTCAGCTTTTACAATATATTAATAGATTTTACACCCAGTATAATTTTCACTGCGCGTTGTATCTTCGTAGTATTAAGTAATGTTTTTGATACCTCAGAATGCATGTTACTACCAGATTGGCAATAAGTACTACTTAAACGGAAGAGTAAACATTGACGATGAGTTTATGTTAGTACTTTTAAATACTAACATAAAATGTTTGTACTTTTAAATATTTACCTTTGAGGTTCGTGGTTCCGACCTAGGGTAGGAGTGCACCATATCCTCCCTTCGGTTTTCGTACGAGGCGACTAAGGGACAACTAGCCTTGATAGCTGATAGAGGGTTTTCAGGCCGTTTTCATGGCCGGTTAAAGCTCAGCCAAAATTTTACGTCCTCTGTCTTGCCGGCGTCCTATCTCCAAATGAAACCGAAGATGAGAGAGAAATATGATTGAAATCCCGTATTATCCCGTATCTAAAATTAGCCTAATAAAATTTATTTTTTCTAGGAAATTTACAGGTACCACTCCGTTCTAAGGAATCTATTGTGTATTTGCAATCAAGTGTGTTGTGATTTGTGTGTTTTCGTGTGCATTGCGGTAATAAATATCTCTTTAACAAAACAGAAAATAAAAATCTTAAAATTATTCAATTTTAAAATTTTATTTAATTTCCTAAAGATACCCTTTTTAGAAAAACCCCGATGACCTAGAATCATGAAATTTGGGATAAAGTAAGGGCATACTATGCTGATATAGAAAAAAAAATCAAAAAACCTAACGTGCCTAAATGCCTAACGTTAACCCCAAAGAGGGTTAACGTTAGGCATGCGGACGGTTATAAAATCACAGTCGAGATTTCAAAATTTTGTACGGAACCCTCGGTGAGCAAGTCTGTGGCACACAGATTTTGTTTTTATATCTGTGGAGTCTACCTTAGATATTTAAAAAACCGGTCAAGTGCGAGTTAGACTCGCACACCGAGGGTGCATAGTATGCCCTTACTTTATCCCAAATTTCATTATTCTAGGTCATCGGGAAGTACCCTTTAGGTTTTGATTCTGACTCACATAAATGGCATTAATTACTCTTTAGAGTAAATATGTCTGTTTATAGGCCGTTTTGTAATCTTTGCAAAAAATTAGAAAGCTCACGTCAACTCCAGTAGTCTAATTTGATGTAGGTACCTATCACAGTATTCGACTACTGCAAGTGAAATATAGTAAAAAATAATTTCACCAAGAGTTTGTTTTCATATTAATAATAATGAACATAAAGAAAAGTGAGTATTCTAGATGAGAATATATAATTACGGTACTTAATTACACTTATTCCATGACGATAAATCTTGGAACCCTCGTTCCAAGATGTTATCGTCAAGGAATGGATGCTGGGTTTGTTTTGAATACAGAATTCTGAATAATGGATAGACACTGATCTGACGGAAAACTTCTAATGGTCGTACCTACAGACACGCAGTTATTTTACCCATATCTGATATTTTAACGGTTGAATTATTTTTACTAAATAATTATAACTTAGCGATTAGATTTTTTAAAATACAAAAAAGTCCAAGTTCACATTATGTTTAAAAATCTATAGGTATAAATGGCTAAAGTCACTTTTGGCTACTTCATATCAAGTCCATATTATTCAACATTCCATAATCTTAAATGATAGAAAAAATAGGTGCGGCGACCTCGAGCAACCCTAAAGAATGGGGGGACGAGTACCTGATGGCCATGAAGCGGGCCCACCAGCAAAGCAATCGGCGTGTGGTGCCCAAGGAGATGAAGTCTCCCAGGGAGCGGCGCCGACGACGGGAGTCTGAGAAGGATTATGTGTAAGCAAGCTTATTGTAGGTGGTACGATACTATTAGGTATAATAAAACTTGCATGAGGATGATTCCAATTTTTTTCGAAGGTTATAAGCGAAATTACAATAAAAAAAATCGATAGATTGATGCATTGAATTGAACTCCTTCGATAGTGATTTTTCGTAGGCTGCCTACCGTGTACCTAACTACTACAGATGCGTGACTAAAGCTTGTCAGATTTAATCGTAGGCTTATAATTTCCTGGACATGCTCTACATAGCTGTAATTCCTAAGTCTGTCTAAGTAGGTATATTGAGCTTTCGGCTAACTATTAAAAAGTAAACTATTGTTTTACAAAGTGAAATTACACTGAACAAGACGCGAACACGGGCAACTAGTAAATAGAGTTCACTTTTGCTTATCGTCACATCTACAACGCAAGACAGGTACAGCATATATTCTACAATCATAGCATGGAGGACATGAGAGAAAGCGGCACGGTGTCGCAGGGCGCCAAGGTCAGCAACATCGCATCCATGGTCCCTGACGAGATCATCTACTATCCTTCGGACTACAGCGTCAGGAGTTACGATGGAGCTCTCATGTTTATTGATGTTTCGGGTATCAATATACTATTTGCACACTTACTTTTCTAAAGTTTAGTCAATTAGGTATAACGCTTCATTTAAAATTTTTAGGGCCTGTTTCATCACTTTCTGATAAACTTTATAGAAAAATCGGCCGATGTAATTGGTTACCCCTATGCCTACAATTAACCAACAACTTGTGTAACAGTTTAGGAATGCCTCTGGGATGACAATAACCCAAGTGCTTAAAGAAACATGAAGCCTTACACAGAATTTGCATTCACTTGTAGTCGGTAGTCGGATGATTGCTCCACTCTTCTGATCGTAATTTGATGACAAGTACGAGAATATCGATTGGAAAAATCACAAACTTTATAATAAAGCAGTGAAACGGTCGCACTTAGTGTCTTATACCCTAAACTCTTAATTGCGATAACGTGTGACAGTAACAAACAGTAGGTATTTTGAGTTAAATTTCCAATACGACGTCATCTCTTAAAGAAATACAAATTTCAATCTAGGATTTACGGAACTATGTGAATCCTACACGAAGCCAGGGCGCGGGGGCCCGTCCAGACTGACCCAGGTCCTCAACTCCTACATCGGGGCCATGGTCCAGGAGATCATGGCCCACAACGGCGACGTCCTTAAATTCTCCGGGGACGCCTTCCTCTCCCTGTGGAAGAAGACTCCCAGGACTAGTATGCAAGAGGTAGTCCACACGGCCATTGACTGTGGACTCATCATTCAGAAGAATTATGGCACCTTTACCACTGATATCGGGGTTATTTTGAAGGGTCAGTATTTTCGTTCATAAATAAGAGACATGTCAAAGGGGTTTAGGGGGTAGGTACATTTCCTGAAAAATAAAGCTGTGGCCTGCCTAATTTTTTTCTTCTTTCTAAAACCTAGAACGATCGTTACAACTATTTTTGGAACAAGTGGCATTATGGTCTTATTCTCTCATCAGTAAAAGTGGCCATCTCCGCGGGGCATTCCCACTTCTCAATAATTGGCGGGGACACAGCGTCGTCCCAGGCCCACTACGTAATGGTGGGCCAGCCCGTGTGGGACGTCAAGATGGCGCAGTACATGAGCACAGCAGGAGATGTACTGACGTCAGCCAGCGCATGGATTTACGTCAACGAAGCAGAGTACTGCACGCAGCCGTGCGGCGATGGGAGGCATACTAAGGTTTTTTGATTTTTCACATGTGTCAAACCACGTCAAACATTCGTTGCCATCGTTATCCACACCGGTAGACGACTCAGCTATATAGTTAACTAGCTTTTGCCCGCGGCTTCGCCCGCGTTAATTTTCCGGGATGAAAGGTACTAAGTCCTAAGTAATTCTCAAGACCTACTTCAAAATACAATGTACTTATGCAAAATTTCAAGAAGATTGGTTGAGTAATAGAGCGTGAAGAGGTAACAAACAAACTTACTTTCGCAATATTAGTTAGGATTAGAATTTATTAATCACAGGTTACACACAATAGAATATGAAATAACCTCAAATAGCTAAAAGTAATAGAGAACCAGCATTTTGTGCTCGGCTGCACTCCAGCATTTTGTGCTCGGATATGTATGCATATCAACCAAGGGCGGGCGAGCAAAAGCTAGTTATAAATCACAAATACATCTATTGAAAAATAACATAATTCTTTAAGGTTTTGGGCGTGGGTGCTACATGGAAAAGAGTTGAAAACGGACAAATGCCACACAGCTCTTTAGTTGGCGCTAATTCTATTCTTTGTAAGTTTCAATTCCTTAATTACTAGATTCTTTTACCTTCATCATATTATGGGGTTTTCTAGTAGACTTATTATTTAAAACTATCTATAGGTAAGTACTTACTTACCTACTGATTGCAAGAAAACAGAAGACATGCAGAGTCCGGTTATGCCGTTTTCGCCTGATCTTGGATGGTCTGGAAGCTCTATAGCTGCGGAAGCGACCGAGAAATTGATCTGATGAGAGAGAGAGAAAAGAAAAGACAGGATAAAAACTACTTCGTTTTAATTGCAGTTACTGGATTATTATCAGACAACAAACTCATTTCTGACATGATTGACGGTGAGAGGATCACGGAGATGAGTTACAGAGAATTCTCACGTAAGATCTTTTGTTTTCTAAAAGTGCTAGTGCTTGTGGATATAAGTATATTAGATAGTTAGGTAAGTACATAGAAAAAAGAAAAATATATTATTTTATCTATGAATAGGTATTTGGTTGCTTTCGTGTTGATTTATGAGCGAAAGAAAAACGTAGAATACGTCATCTGCTTCCATCACGCATATGGTGAAACTCAATGAAGCGAAATTGGAAATTTGAGGTTCTTTCATAGGCGATAGAATTACCTATGACTAAAACTATATTATGTAATTTATTAGTAATACAAACTAATTCATATATAGGTAACCTTCGTTGTCTCTATAACATTTTCTTTATAATGATCTCGAGAAATATTTTTTATAATACTCGCAGGCAGGTGTCGTATAAATACAACACTATGCATAGGTACATAGTGTTGTATATACTTACTATACAGTGACTCGAAAGGAAGTAAGATTCATAACACAACTGTTTTTCACGCTATCCTTGGGCTTTGGGCGTCACCGCTCCGAATGCAGCCGGCAACATGCGAAGTTGATGGAGAGGGTGTAAAATGTACCTACTATTTATGTAACTTTTATTTCCGATAGTCCGTCCCGCCATAGTGTCAGCCCTGCGCAGTAGCTGGTGGCCCGCGCTTCGCCGGTTCATGGTGACGCCTGTCCTCCGAGCAGTAGACAATGACGAGCCCATGGACTTCCTCACAGAAGTCCGCCGCGTGGTGGTCGTCTTCCTCAACATCATCACCAGGACCGTCACCGAGGATGTGCTTATCAATATCGTCGATAACGTTTACAAATTCGTTTGCAGGTTAACAGATTTATGTAAAGTTACTAAATGGCATTAAAATAAAAAAATAATTTAAAGTCATTACAATCCGCGCCATGAAAGTAGTCCCGCAGGCGCTACAGTCGCTGAGAACAACAACGTAGCCGATCTGTTATTTTTGTTAGGTCATACATTGGTCACTTTGAAGTCGTAGTTGCTCTCGATTCACCTCCTGCATATTGCGTTGCGAACCGCTAAAATTTGGAATTCCATCCCCGCATGTCTGTTTCCCGAACCTTACCATTATTGATCTTCAAGTCAAGAGTGAATTAGTAGGCATCTTTAAACTTGTATAATGCTAGATTGAGGTCAGAACTCGTTTCTTTAAAAAACGTCGTAAAAATAAGCACTACCTGTGCTGCTTGTGTCCTAGCTTAGCGTCAGAAGCTGGCGGGCTGGTGAATAAAGTGTCCATGTTCGACAAGGACATGATGTTCCTCGTCGTGTTTGGACTGCGCGGGCTGAAGCACGAGCAAGAGGCGCAGAAAGCGTTGCTGTGCGCTTACCAGCTGAAAGCCAAGTTGGACACCGCTGACTCTAACATCATCAGCGTGTCTATTGGTGTCACTTCGGGTTAGTTTTTAAATTCGTTTGAAGATTTTTTTTAGTTTATTTTTATGACCATCAGGGGTTCATAAAAAGTTAACTTTAAGCTAAAGCATGTTTTGTCTCGTTCTGATAATGCCAAATATTGCAATAGAAAACATACTTTATAACAGTGATAGAAAGCGTTTGATTCGTAAGCGGCCGAGAGGAATAGGGCCAGACTAAATAAAAAAATGGTCTTATCTTGCGTCTTGAACAGTACCTATGCTTTCTTACTTATCGAGTGTGTTGTTAACACTGGTGTCAGATTTTATTCAAGTCGATTGACACGAATTTTGCGACTACATATCCACAACTAGTGACAAATGCGATTTAGTCTATTTGTCTACCTAGTCTTATTGAGATCGTCCTAATTCGTAGACACACTAGTAAATAAATTGTCAACCAGTACGGTTTCCTTAAGTTGCCTTCCTTCACTGAAAGTAAATGATGAAGTTTAAGTAGTTAGCTACTTTATACCTAAGTATTATTTAATCGGTTCAGGTACAACATACTGTGGAGTGGTAGGACATGTGCTAAGAAGAGAATACACGGTGATAGGGCCAGCAGTGAACAAGGTAACACATAACAAACCGACAGCTTAGGCAACAAAGGCATATATTTTTCTCTTTCTGGCAAAATTTTCATCGCATCATTTTCTGCCATTTTCCGTTCGACTCGTAGGAAGAATGACACGAAATAAACAAACAAATAAATTCTGGGATTACTCAGTATTCTTTTGAGGCCCCAGAAAAAATAGATATCTACCTAACTTCTTTGAAACATCAAACAAACAAAAGTATTCGACAACAGGAACTTTCGTTCACAGTAGCAACGTAACAGTTGATGAGCTAATGATTGATAAAAGTAGGTAGGATTTATGAATATTAGATAAGTAGGATAATAAATATACTTAAATAGGTCATTCACTTATTATCGAGGGAAAGAAACAGTCGACTATAGTTTGTCTTCTAAATATCCATTTTTTTAAGATGAATGCGACCAAATTGTCACTTATAGCTAAGAGTCTAGTTTTCCCTCAGTAATCACACGTGAGAAATCCGTATTTTAATTACCTACTTAATGAATACGGGTCTTTACTAAAGTATTTGATGCAAAATTTACAGGCAGCACGGCTGATGATGGTGTATCCGTATAAGCTGACTTGTGACAAGGAAACGTTTCTCCGAAGCAAACTAGAACAGGAGTACTTCAAACTGGTGGAGCCCAAGATCATCAAGGGCATAGCATCGGTTGGGCCGATCTATGAGTTCAATCTAATGTTAGCTTAAATCATTATTGTACTAAAAATATGGTGATTACTGACTATGCGATACTTGACTACGTGACAACGATTCACCTTTACATTATATTGCCCTGAAAAGTAAAAATGACGAATTTATGGAAGTCCGAGGTGAAAACAACTTTTGCTAAAAAAGCATGCAAAGTGGCGAAGAAAGTAGAATAGGTACCGACGGGTTGAGGAAGAACCTAGAAACCATTCAGATGGAGAGAGAAAAACCAGGAAGCACCAAATATTCACCTAAAGGCTTATCACGAAACATGCGCAAACACGTACATATTACTGTCGTCCACATGCTGTCTCTTTTTATCATATCGTGTACGTAAAGAGACAATGTGTGGACGCAATATACGTATTTTATGTTTCATGCGAACACCCTGAGTCCAAACAGCGAAGACATAATTTTCTATATTCTGGGATGATAAGACTTAGTTTGTTTCGAAGGTGGTCAGAACGCCTGTGCACCTACCGTCACCCACTTTTAGGACGGAACGACGAGCTTAGGAGGTACAAAATGATTCTCCTCAACGCGCTGAACGAATGCCATGAGAAATTCACCTCCTACAAGAACCACAAGTTTGGTGTTGCTTTTATTGTAAGATCTCAACTTATTTAGACAGCATCTATGTGATTCTAAAGTTTAGAATATAGAAGAAAATACAGCAATAGCATTAGCAGTTACATTCTACCTTTAATTCACCTGTAGTGTAAGCCGAAATAAGACGGATTGTTCTCCATTTTGACAGTGAGTGATGTGAAAGTTAGTGAATACGGTGGAACATCAGTGATCTGGTCACGCGTAGGTACAGGTTACATGTGGATGAGGGGCACGAGCCCTTGCCGGCTGGCTTGATGGTAGCTACAAATAACACCGTTAATTTGGCTCACTTTGAGTAAGACATGACTTGACCTAATTTATATCAATCAATCCTCAATTATTTATGTCGTGCAAAGACCTAGGTACTGTTGTAATCCACAAAAAGGACACAAAATGTTCTGGTTAATGTAGCCAAATAAAGCCGAACGCTATTTACTAAAATTCTATCACTATTTTAATCGAGTGATATCGTGAAAACGAATAGAAGTATCACAGTGTAAGTTAAATTATGAAGGTACTTACTAAAAGCCTGGGAAGTGTGCATTCGATTTGAGCAAAAAGTGCCTCTTTATACTCATGTAACTTTTACAAATATATTTACTATTGTACTACTATGTAAGTCTCTGGCATTTCCTTTTTTCAGGGGTCGAAAATGATTGGCAAAAGACGGCTGGTTGATGAATGCCTTCGCTTGACTCCTAGTTACATGCAAATAGAGAAAATTGATTGTAGTGATCAGACTGAGAAGGTAAAAAAATATTTTTTGCAGTACCTACTTAATTAATATTTTTAAATGTGTACGGTAATTTGATTTTTTTTAATGTGTCCAAAATTTTAATGTTCAAGTTCCAAAAGAAATTATAGTGAATGAAAATAGAACATTTTTCAATGGTAGGGATGATCAGCCAATTTTTGAGGACATCCGTTTTTGGTAATTTTATATCTGTTTGGAAGGATTATCCAAATCCATACTTCACCTTCTAATTACAGAGAAAAGATTTGTATTCAGAAAACGCTTCTAATTCGCTTCTAAATACAGAGAAAATATTTGTATTTTTGTTTTTAATGAATAAACTCAAAAACTACTGGACCGATTTTGATGAAATTTGGCACAGAGATAGACGACAATTTCGGGAGTAACAAACGCTCCTTTTTTATTATAGTTTGGACCGAGCGAAGCCGTGACGGACCTCTAGTCGGCTCATAAAATGTGTACATTGAAAAACTTTACCCTTTATAATTTTACTACCTTAGTACGGTACCTAATAGCATTCAAGGAATTCCCGTAATACTAATACAGGTTTAACACAAAGAAAACGTTAATCCTGATTAATTTTTAATTTTAGGTTCCGTTTTGGGCCTTTAGAAAAATAATGTCAATGGTTTTTACGTTTCGAGACGAACCCATAATTAGACAAAACTTTGAAAATATGATTAGACACACGTAAGTACCTATATGTATACATATGTAATTAAATAAGTACCTATATGTATAAGAGCATTAAATATAACATTGGTTCTTATTTCAATGAGAAAAAGGCTAAAATTAAATAGAGTTTTATACATATGATGTATTATTTATAATGTAAGTACCTGTATAGAATGTACGTAACTGGACGTGATAACGCCCATTCATGATGACTCTCATTAAAACTTGACCTACCTTTTGGTATGAATTTAATTAATCGTTCAGATTTGGGTAGCATAAAATTGAGTATATATGAATATTCGTACTGGTTTATTACATTTAATTATATTGTTTAATTAGCTAAAATATATTTTTTGTCAATCAAGCTTGGACTCAACAGAACTGTGCCCATTGGAGTTACACGCTCTGAACACGATATTCGACATGCGTTTCCCATTGCCCGAAAAATTTACCTATTCTGGAGACATCCTGACTGATTATGGCGTTAAAAATTTACTCAGAGAATTGATTAAAACCGTAAGTATCATTTGAAAGAGTGCTTTGCTCATATATTTTTATATATTTCATCTATTAGGTAGTTGGGTTCGCGCCGTACTATTTGGGAAGAAAATAAGACAATAATAAGCATAAATCCATCTCTATGAAGACATATATGAATTCCACTGTCGCCGCGTCTGTCAATTAATTACTTAAAATTACCGAACTGTGGGGTGATAGAAACTAAAATAAAATACATTTATTATACAAATAACAAAGTCTGTCTTATTGCTCTAGTATTTTTTGAGATTTCTATTGTAGTGTATGGTACCTACCTGGTATACGCCATTTACTTTTAAGCTTGTAATAAATCTTTTAATCACAGAACTTCCAGAGACTGTGGATATTGACAATTTACGAAGCGCAAAACATTGACGACGAGTCTTGGCGATTGATGCTGTTGTTCTTGGAGTCCAAGACCACGTTTATAGTCATGACGATTTCTGAAGAAACCAAGTTGACGAGTAAGATTGGCTTTGTTATTTTCAGTTGAGTTTCAGTTGTGTTTATGCCAGGAAGTTAAAATAATGTGGTGACGTCTTACAGTTATGACATGATCCTATTGAAAGAGATTTCTGATTCGCTGTTGTAAATGTATCTTGCATTAAGTTCAATTTATGTTCATACTTTTCGTACACAAAGTTACGTACACACAAGAAACAATCTTGATTTTAAGTTGTCGGTTGCCTGATGGCCGATTGGACTCTATTTGTAGATGTGGGACTGATCTGCCTGAAGAACCACATGATAGTAAATTTCCGGATGTCGGGCGTCGACCGCTGGTACCACGCGGCCATGGCCTGCCAGCTACTGGATGTACAAGCCATCCCAGCGGACTTAGAGAAGTATTTATTAAGAATTTTATTCATTGAAGTCAAAGTCAAATATAAAGCCTTCACAGTCACATTTTAAAGACATATTAGTAAAGTAAGTAAAATAATATTTCTCAAAGCTAAAAACGAATAGCAATTCGGATTAGCACTGCTTAGAATATCATTTCATTTCGAAGGTTGGCTCAAACTAATTTTATTTACTCAAACTGCGATAAAACTGTTTTTGCGCTCATTTATGTTTGAATACCGAATATAAGTTTATTATCCTAACAGTGTCGGTCCCTAATTCCCTATTATGTCAGAATAGCTAACCATTATCGTTTTGAAATCAATAGTAGGTATTTTAATTTACTCTGGGAGTTGATGACGGTAACAGAATAATTTACAACAATATCAATCACAAAAATTGATTCATCTCATATTAACCATTGCAGAGTAATTGAATGCGCGAGTGGCGGCGTGCCGGGCTGGATTCAGAACTTCCTAATATCCCTGGTGCAGCGAGGAGTCCTCTCCATAGTGACGGTCTCCCGGAGCGAAGCTGTGGAGTTGGGCGCCATCATGCCCCCGCCGCAGCTGCTGCAGAGGACTGATGATGATGAGAACTACTCCATCGAGTTGCCGTTCAGAGCCCCTAGCTATATGGTGCGTTGTTATATAAGATAGCTTTTTTGAAGACATTATCTTGCATGAGACTTTGTCACTTGAATAAATAAGTTTTCATTCATTCATTAATTGCGCAAAAAGGTCAGTCAAGTGTTAGCTGGCTTTCATTGAGATTTCTGTGGTCTTAGCAGAGCTGTTTGAAATAAAAAAAAACTCAGATGTAAAGAAGCGAACGAATAACGCCTAACATTCACAATCAGCGACAAGAAAGCTTATGTATTACTTTTATATGTAGATACATTGCATGTCTCCTATCGTACACCATCAGCACAACCTGATGATGATGATGATCAAAAGACTAAAATGTCGGTTTTCGACAGAGTATCTACAGCATCGTAAGTGTGTCCACCAAGAAGAGCGAACGCGGAGGCAGTCCTGTGGTCATGCAGACCCACGACACGGACACAATCCAGATGGCCGTGCTTGCCGAGGGGTACAGCTTCCTGGACATGAGCTTTGACATGACCATGGACGGTAATGCCATATGTATTAGCTGTGCTTTGGAGCTTCGCTTCGAGGAATTTCCGGCACCTTATGTGCTATTCCGAGTTTATATTCTGTTTGTCAATTTTCAATCGAAATCGTTTCTCAATTACAACAGATCACATCTAAAAAATTTTTCACATTAATGGGGTTAGAAACAACGAAACTATTTTATAACTCACTGACAAAATTAAGAATCATTCATTGAATATAAACATGATTGTTCTGAAGCGACAATCAACCCTTATTTCAGCGGTGATATTGAAAACGTACGATTCTCTGACTCCATTCGAGAAGATGTTGCTGAAATGCGGTTCAGTACTGGGAGACGTGTTCTCTCGACGGATGCTTCTGTATTTACTGCAAACCGAGTCGCACAGGATCGTTGCTCAAGGTACCTTTTTAATTCTTCTTCGTCCACCCCTTTTTCCAGGTTACTTATGGTTGAGTCTTTTTGTACATTTGCGTACACAGACGTCTCGCGACTAATCCGGGTTATCTGAGGATTCTGTCTTACCGAATATCTTTCTTCATTTTATTTAGCCACGTGGCTGATAGTCTACATAAACCCTTGGCTATTCGGGGATATTGAGGACCTACGAGATCGAGTACATTATTATATCATTATTGTAGTTCAATTGACCTTTCATCTACATAGTTTACTATCTTCCTCAGTATTCGCGTGTCCTTGACTTGGCCGGCCATAAGAATCTATTTATCACAATATTGTAAAAAGTAAACTTATTTTTCTCTACCAATCATACTTTGCCATCTACCTTATTTTTTCCAATGTCAGTCAAATTTGAGTGTAATTAATAGTACTATCTTCCAAATTGCCAAGATTAAAAATTTGGGTATATTTCACACTGCAATTTCCACGAGAGCTGCTAAATAATGTGATAAATAATAATGTTCTTGTCTTGGCACCAGACAGCCTCGTAATCTTTTTTTATCTCTTCTTTTCCAGTGTAGATATTATTGCTAATAGTTGTCAGATTTTATTCCAGGCTTCTAATGACATTTAACATGACTTTTATGCCTAGTTAATACTGCCAAGTAGTTAGGCGCATACATTAGTGAACAGTTACCAGTATTTTTCATATTTTCTTTCATCAAAAGGAATCGGTGGTATAAAAAGTACATGAGTCAAATTAATGTGGCGGACTTTGACCGGACTCGATAGCGATTAACATTTTAGACACGCCATTTCGACATTATAGAGCGCTAGCTCACTGGACTTTCCGATTATACATTTGCTTTAAACTACATTACATATACTACATACACAACTGTATACATAATTGTGGTACATATATTACATCATTTTTTTTTTCAGCTGACTGCCGCGATCTTCCTCTATATGCTTTCTGCGGGTACATGAGATTCAGACACTCGTTGTTTCGAACTACTACATACGAGTTGCTGACAGAAAGTCAGAAGGTAAATAAGTCAGAATTCCATAAATATTGAAGTTATTACCAACACGCCTAAATACTTAGTTAGCCACTCAGCACGCCAATCAATATTTACAGATAGTAAACTATGTCATCTACATTATGTTAAATTGAAGCAGAGTGTAGTGTGGGTGGCGACAGGCAAACACGGAGTAGTTTGTATAAGCATTTATTTGCTAAAATAAAGCTACATAAACCCGAAGAAACACTAATTAATATAAAAGGTCGGATAGCACGTCCGGCCATGACAGATTCGAAGGAAGAAGGAAGTGAACCGGATACGTCAAAATACAAATGTTGTCATACGTTTTAAATGTTTAAGGGATACCATATACTAAATGGGGTTACCATATAAAGCATAACACATTAAACATTTCAGCACGAGATGCACTACCGAGCGCTGATGTTTCTGGAGCGATACACTCGGCGATGCTCTGCTTGCGGCTCGGGTTGCTTCGTGAGGCTGTTAGGGCTGCGCACCGACGATGTATGGCTTTTCACTACTTCTTTCAAACTATCATGTGTCTCCCAAGAATCGATTTCTCCAAAGATGACTTTCAATTACTGTATTAGTTAGCCGAGGTTAGTGTAGCTGGTCTCATTGTTGCAGGGTCTTCGTGCCGAGAATGAAGAGTTGAAGCGTACTCGACAGCAGATTCGTAACCTATCAGCTGAGACCAGGGTGGCTGGAGATTATGATGTTGCTAGTGTCGTCACCAAGACACGGTCACAGTTCTCGGTATTAATACTCTCTTATTAGAAAAAAATTTAAGCTATTAAAGAAATTACGTAGTTTTCGAAGTGCTATTAGTTTGTTTCGTAGCTGAGATAATAATCACAAATTACGTGAGAGTTTGTCTAGTTTCAGAAGAAACTTATTATTTCTGATATCAACTAACTATTGTATTTACTATGATGCACCAATGCCCACCTCACATTCTCGCGGTTATATATATAAAGTGGTACATACATGCAGGCACTATGGTGTGAACACTCCTATTTTTATGTCATAATTTTTTTTCAGATACAGCCTATAATCAGAGGAATGCCTGGAGACTTTCATAGTGATTACGATTCAGAAGGTAGGCGGTCCTTTCATTAGATTCGAGATTCTGTATTCTGGGGTGGGGTTTCAGATTACAAAGGACTTACAGACTTCTTTTTGATTATTTTTTAATTCGTAGTAGTAAATCAATACAAACACACATACATAATTAACAAAATAATTGTAATTAAATCAAAAATTTCACCCCGATTCAGACCCGGTTCAAAAGTAAACTCAAATGACTTCGTATCTAGGCAATAAAAGTGTTTACTTCCGTAATAATAGAGTAAGTACGTATGTCTATGTTTAATGCTCCAAATAAATTATTTATATCTCTCCTTTTAGAAAAAGTGAGAAACACCAACGACTCCATAGGATTGTACACAAACAAGCAAGTCCGATCGTTTTCGTCCCTGGAACTCGGGAACTGCGAGTGCCTGGCAATACTGCTATCCGTCTACTGCCAGATAATAGACCACTGCAAAGGAGCTAGTTAGTGTTCCTCATTCACCTCCCTATCAAACTCCATTTTAAATGTTTTAAATGAGGTTAGCGCATATTGTCTTTTCTTCTACAACTGTCTATTTCCTATCACCTTTAACACTATGCTTCAACATAACTATCTGGCATTAAATTAAGTTCCTCTTTTCCATTAGATCAAAACCTAAAACTTTATGAGGCCTACATGGAATACATCGATTTGAGTATATTAAAGTTAAACATACCTCAAGCCATTAGACTGCTGTATGAAGTGGAAACATTCGTAAAGGTAAACACGTTAGGTATTTTAATAGAATTCGTCACATTTTGTAGGTACACTTTGAAAAGCGCATACACATTTCTCAATAAATCGAGAAAAAAAATGCAAAATAGGGTCTGACAATAAGGATGCCGAAGACAGCGCGAAGTGGCGGGGAAAAAGTAAGAAAGCGAACCCTGAGTTTCGAAGCTATATATAAAATTCCTGGAAAACTCTCAGATGAGAGAGAGAGGTAAATATGAAATAAAATATGGGAAAGCGAGACAACGAATAAAAAGTAACATCCCATGTAAAATGAAAAAGTAATGGAAAATAAAATTGTCTTCCCTAAAAATTGTATTTTATATGAAATTTATATTATCATTAATTACATCTCTGACAAAATAATGGCATCTAATTTTAGGGACGCCAAAAATATAATCTTTTCAATGTAATAATGCTCTCGTAAAACAAAATCCATTGTATTTCCAGACGGCATTTCAAGACGAAATGCCTCATTGGATAAACGATTTCCGCCTTGCCAGCATTCACTCCCTGCGAGGCATGTGCATGCTGGAGTCAGGAGATCTGGGTGAAGCCAGAGAACAGTTCTTCACAGCCATGAAGTTGTATAGGAACCCCTTTCCCGAAACCAAGTAACGCTTTTCAAGTAGTATCTTACGTAGGCAGGATATTTTAAGTGATCCGATACGGTTGCTGGGATAAAAAAACGGACGTATCGTGTAAAAAAATAGAGAACGTGTGGACACAATGCGTATTAACAACGTGTTTCATAGTCCCCCAAAGGTGTAAAATTAAACGAAAGAATTTTTTTATGATGTTTGGGTTGCAATATGCCTTAAAATGATGTTCTCATATTCAGGTTTGACATTGGTCTCAGCAAGATGAAGATAGCATTCCACCAGGTGATGGCCATGTCAGTGGCTCCGCAGTGTTACCACATCAGGGACCCTGGATATCTCGGGTATTATTACGAAGACCTCGCCCTCACTTTGAACAGGATGTACCGGTTGTTTTTGGTAATGTTTATTATGGTCATTAAGTTCTGACACTTTCGAAGTCAATTCACGCGATACACATTTGAATACTAAATACCATTGTGGATACCATTTTATCAGCTGCTGCTATTTTCTATCTCAACACTCGCTCTTGATCATATTTGATCATTGTCATTCTTCTGTTAAAACATGTTTCATAAAAGCTACTTTACAATAAAGCTTAATAAGTGTTTTGTTTTACTTGCAGGAGACGAAAGAAGAAGACTTGGCGATACTGGCAGCTAAGTGGTCGTACAACTACGCATTGCGCACGAATGCTAATTTTCGTATTCTGTGCAACAGCTATGGGAACATGATCGCTGTATATCGCCAGAAACAAAAGGTGCTTCGCATGTGTCTCTATGCGAAAAGCATGCTGTTTTTAAGCGTAACATTCTTACGCATAACGGTTTACGCATAACTAACCTAACCTAAAAGTTAATAATGCTTCATTTACTCACACGTCAAAGATCAATCGTTCCTTAGACCTAGGTATTATGCCAAAATATTTAATGCCAAAACTGGCATGCCAAAGAAAAGTAAAATAAATTATGCGAAAAAGGGACCACGCTTCATACAATTTCATTGCAGGCATTTCTCATCGTCGTCATTTAGACATTAATCTTGAAAATGTAAGGTCTTCAATAATATAGGTACTCTTAAAAATAAAACTATATGTTAACTCCATTTCATGTGAGGCAGATGGCAGATGGTTCATATTAAGTGCTACTAATTTGTCCCAATTCCCATTCCGCAATTCATTTAACACCGAGGTATCAGCCTTTACTTTATTGCCATCTTTGAAAATTTTAGGCAATCTCGATCCATTTTAATATCATCAGACCAGCGCATTTGCAGTCTTACCTGTGGGTGTGTTTCAACAGTAATGTGGTAAATGTCAAGGGTTTTGGTAATATAACGTTTAATTCTCATTTCTTCTTCAGTTTTCCATGTGCCGTGCTCTGGAGAAGCGAGTGATGGAGTTGTGTCACCGCAAGAGAGGCCAGCTGGATGTCACCGAAGTCCAAGCGGTTTGCTATCTATACACGGCCTTGTTTTTATTTTTGTAAGTCTCTCTTCAAGGCTGATATGACTTTTTGATGTGCCTGTAGGTAACACATAGCTTCGAAATTTTCAAAAGAGGCGTGTTATACCTATTAGTTTATATAGAGAAATGTGCACATATGTCACATAAAGCGTATTATTATTATTTCATTACCCGATCGGGAAGGGTCGATGGCGGAACTGCTTACTCCACTCGTTTTCCTTAGCCCCATGTATCGTCATAGAACCTTACAAATAGCTATAAGGGGTCTCTTTGTTTTTACTTCGGGATATATTTGCAGTTTTCGACGGAAGACGTGGATTATGTGAATTCTTGGCCCTTACCTCGTAAGGCATAGACTTGATACTGTCTATCAACTGAGCGTATTGCCGGATTCATCCGCCGCCATAGAGCGTCGGAGCTCAGGATCCGCTCTCCTACTTTTTGTACAGACGTGATGCTGTATCTATTACCATATTCATCAGCGTGGAGTACGGCAAGAAGATGGAGAGCATCATGTTCGGTCTGTCGGTCATGCGCATGATGAGCAGCCTTACCGACCTGAACACGCGCCAGCACCTCATTCTGTGGATGCTCAAGTTCCTGCTCTCAGACCTCAGGATCCAAGACATGGTGGCCATCATGAGGGAGTTCTTCTACATGGTCGATCATTACGACTTGAGCTGTGAGTTTGCTAGCTAAGCAGTTCTAGAATAAATCCGGTGAAATTTGTTGCTCCGCTACATCTTCACCTGTGCTTTGGCAGTCTGCAGTAGATTTAGTTTTAAGCATGTTTAACTTTAACTTCTACCTTACGAAATGTGATGATCAAACAATTGTATATTCATTGTGTCTCGATGGCCTCCGAGTGTTAGTCTAATATTAGCTTTAAGCAACTATGAGCAGCTTTATCATCGTACCATAAATAGCGTAACCACATGATATCTCTATCACGAAATACAATGCGCATTTTGACCAGTTTGTTAAAATGTTCTGCTAGAACTTTTTTTTTTATCCAGCGGAAACATGGTACTATTTCTATGCAATAATAATATTGCTGGACACTGGGTACTGTGTGGAGCCTTACAGTGCATGTGAGAAGTTCTACATTAAGAAGGGCGATGCCATCCTGAGGTCGAAGTCGCCGGAAGCAGCTTGGAACTACTTCGTTGGCATGTGGCTCATGTCAGTGCAAATAGAATAGTTATTTTAAGCAAAGATAAATTATAGAGATAATATAATTCACTAGTTCTCAAGTGCATGACTCATTATATATTATATAGTCATTTACTTGAGAACTATTGAAACTGAAAACAGTGCTCCTAATTCTGAACACTCGAGCGAGGTCAACTCGAGCCAATCTCTTTGATAACTTCATTCTAGAAACTGTCAGAACGTTCTGACAGTTTCTAGAACTAAAAATACAGGCGAAAATTTTTAAATACTCTTTCCCATATTATCGTAGCACTTTATAGCATTCCGTTACGCTTTGTAGTTTATCGTGTAGCGCTTTGTAGCGTTCTGTAGCACTTCGTAGCTATCTGTAGAACTTCGTAGCTATCTGTAGAACTTCGTAGCTATCTGTAGCACTTCGTAGCTATCTGTAGCACTACGTAGCTATCTGTAGCACTTCGTAGCTATCTGTAGCACTTCGTAGCTATCTGTAGCACTTCGTAGCTATCTGTAGCACTTCGTAGCTATCTGTATAACTTCGTAGTTATCTGTAGCACTTCGTAGCTATCTGTAGCACTTCGTAGCTATCTGTAGCACTTCGTAGCTATCTGTAGCACTTCGTAGCTATCTGTAGCACTTCGTAGCTATCTATAGCACTTCGTAGCTATCTGTAGCACTTCGTAGCTATCTGTAGCACTTCGTAGCTATCTGTAGCACTTCGTAGCTATCTGTAGCACTTCGTAGCTATCTGTAGCACTTCGTAGCTATCTGTAGCACTTCGTAGCTATCTATAGCACTTCGTAGCTTTCTGTTGCACTTCGTAGCGATCTGTTGCACTTTTTAGTGTTCTGTAACAGCATTTTATGGCTAATGGTACGAAAATCGTGGTCAGTGAATCTGACTCGCACTTGTTTGGTCGTTGAGAACTACGGAACTCTAAACTGTGCGTGGCCCAACATACACTTGGCCGGTTATTTTTATATACGTAATTTTATTCAACAGAACAATTCGAATCGGCGCTTGGGAGAGATCCATACTTTGGGAGGAGAAAATAAAGAAACTACAAGGAAACCTGAAATATGAGAAATATGAATTCGGTACCATGATCGTCGTGCGGTTGTTGGAGGGGATGTTGATCACATTAGTGAGAGAGGTAGGTTTCCAAGTTTGTGTATCATTATATATTATAAAACAAAGCAGCGTCTGTCCATCTATTTGTTCGCGATCATCTCAAAAATTACTACTTACATGAAGTTTCATGCTACTTTCACAAATAGATAATGTGATTTCAGAGGAAACACCTAAATCTGTTTATAATTTATTATGTTTTTATCGCTAGTCTTTTGTATAAATCTAATTAGCAAAATTGTAAACTAGTAAAATGTTAACTACTTAGTAGATATTTTAAGATATTTCATTATCTAGGTATTGACATGAAACCAAAATAATGAAAAATGAATTATATAAAACGGAATGGACTTACTCCAATTAAAACGTTATAATTACCAGCCAAATACTTATTTATTATTTTAATAGTTCGTTATTTGTAGTTAACACTATATTTAATTACGAAAAATATACAGTTACAAAATTTTGTTTCGCAGATGAGCAACAGAAACATCAAGAAGACAATATTACTAGAGGATTCAGTCAGCAAGATGCTTTCGGATTTGAAGACTGCATGTAATCGCGCTCCCATGTTCGCGCCAAGGTAAATCTAATTTACTAAAAGAAGGTAAATTAACTTTACTAAGCAAAATAAATCGAAATTACTTATTACTGAAAACAAACCGAATAAAGTGAAACAAGTAGGAAATTGAACCCTGGGTTCCGTTTTATGGCTGAGGAATGGAATCGCTTCTCTTTCAGTTCTTGAAAGAGAAGCGATTTGTTAATGGTGTTCCGTATTGCAGATATTACCTCCTACTCGCGTACTTCGATTACATCCGAGGCAAGAAGATGCGCGCGTTCAGCCACATCAACAAGTCAATCGACCTAGCCCGCACGAATGCGCACGCGCCTTTGATGTACTGGGGAGAACACACCAGAGACGTACGTATTTGTTATAGGATTAATCAGGAAGACCGGTTTCCACTAAAACATACGTTTTATTGCTTGTTAAACACCTCCCTTTAAGCGTTGGAGGAGATTGGCTTTAAGTTTAATTCATTCCCTACATAGAGCTCAGAACCAATAGCATTTGAGGTAAATATTAAAAAGACGACCCTATACCGCCAAATGCAATGGAGATAACCATCAACAGGACATATAAATAGAAAGATGTATCCCACATGTAGAAATACATGATCTATGTGTGTACAAACTAATTTTTTTGCAATCATTTTTTCTACTACACAGTTTTTACAATCAACAGGCTATTAGAACCAATGAGTCCTAGTTGAGTGCATTGCGCCCTAGTGCCAAATTTGTGTAATTCTGTTCGCATTATAAAAGTGAGAGTTCATGAACTCATGACAAAGGCCACGATAATTTTAATTTAAACAATCAAAGATACAAGTACTACTTACACCTAGGTTTATTTCTACTTTAAATATATATATTTTTAACTGTTTAAAGGTATAAGTAAAAAATTATTATCGCTAGTGCAATCTCTCCCAAGCTACCTTGAGACCATACTAATACTATAAATGCGAAAGTCTTGTCTGTTCCCCTTTCACGGCTAAACCGCTGGACAGATTTTGATGAAATTTGGTATGCGTGTAGTTCCCCGCCGTTCAAACAAGGCTGTTTTTTTTTCAAGATTCAACATTAGTTATATGTAGCTCTATATATAACACTCCACTGTAAAATACACACTCTACCCTCTACTACAACTCACTAGTTCCGTACTGGTGCGAGTGTTAAGAAACTTAAGGTCGTTATTTCACATGAATCTACTTTTGATATTTGTATGGTAAGTGCATACATTGTAAGCAGGCATTTTATGAACGGTATGCCTAAAAATGCAAAAATTGCGACTGCAGCGGTTAATATTTTATAAATAGGTAAATGGTTTCTTTCTCACATTAGTCTTTTTCATTCGCAGCATTGGAAGGGAACTTTGCCAAAAAATCTTGAAAATTACTGGATCGAACACGTGGAACCTGATAACTTGCTCGATTATAGAGATTTTGATCCTAACAACAAAATTGTACCTTACACTCTTCCATTGCCAAAGGATTTAGAGTCTTAAAGCGCTAAATGGACACACAAGGAATCTGAAGTCTCGTATACAATAAGTATGTTGAATTGACTGTTCATGTTAATTTTTAGTTTATTTCATGACAAGTTTGTAATTCTTTAATAATTAGGAACTAAAGTCTAAAATGTTATTGACTGTTCATGTTAATTTTTAATTTGTCTTAACAGGATTTTAGTTCGTTATTATTTACGTAGTAATGTCTAAAATGTTTTTGTTTTTTAAGTGAATGTACCTAATTAGATTCAAAAAGATTTACGTCTCTTAGGAAATAGACATGACGAATACTGTACCGATAAGAGTCTTAGTTGAAAAAGGAAGAAAATGTTTAAGTTCATAAAAATTTTAATTTGAATTAAATAATACGTACTTAATATATATCTTTTATTATTGTGGAATAAAACAACACAATATTTAATAGGCAAAATATTTTAATCAATATAAATAATATGGTACCTACAAGCAGAGCAGTCACATAGAACTTTTATAGAACAATATGTGCGTGATTGTTTAAATCGAATATTTTACAAAATAACAATTAAAATTATGTACCTTAGTTTAATTATAACTAAATTCTGAAGGTACTTTCTTTGCTGAAATATAATTTTCGTAGTTGCTACTAGTCTCGATTAGCAACATATATCGCTCTCTTTCATTTATATGAATTAGAAGCATGATTCGCTATATTTCGAGTCACAACAGAAATTAATGAGACACCATAATATGCAGAGTAAATGTTGCTAAGTGGACATATTACAGTCTGTCTATGAATAGTGGAAAATGGTATTTTTGCGAACAAATTTTTTTCGCAATTGTAACACCAAATAACTTGGACAAGATAAACACCCAGTGTTGTAAGCCAAGAGGACACAACGCCCTTATTTATTTTATACTCTTTATAGACAGACTGTATTACTACATATTGCATTTGAAAAATTATGACTTAAATATCATCAGTTACAAATTATAAAAAATACTATCGGGTAAAATGGAAAAGTTTCACTACATACTAAGCAATAAGTTGTTCGAATAACTATATAAGATTTTTTATTAATTTGCTGGACATTTAGCATATCAAACTAAGTGAAAAACAAGAATAAAATAAAATTATACAACTTAAAATAATTGAAGAAATTTAAATTTGAAGCAGCACATAAGTGTAATAACCAAAATAAATAACATGCATGCTGCGTTTTAAAATAAATCACTGATATAAAATGCCTGTTTCGCTGCTTGCTGATATCTAAAAAAATTATGTGATGATTCACATATCTAATCACAAGTGTTGGATTAGGCTAACTGGCAAATAACATCAGGCAGACTAATATGCCTGTTTATCTGTCAGATTACAATTTATTTCATCACAAAGTGATGAATCTTTTTTGCATATTTTCTGGCAGAAAGCAGTCTGTGAAGTGACTGTTCTGCGACAGTAACCAATCAAAAGGAATTGACAACCTCAACAAAACATCAATATCAACATAATTTCACAAACAAATAAATTACACAGGAATGTAAATCGAACAATGATCATTGTAAAGTAATTCGAGGCTATCCAAAAAAATATTACGTCACTCGACTTTTTAACACAACAGCCCCCACCCCCCTCTCATTGTCATAGACACAGATTTATGAGAACTGCACTCTCCCTCCTGAGTGGAGTCTTACAAATGTCTGCTGCTGTGACCATATTTTAAAATTTCACTTAACATTTTTCACACGAAAATAGCAGTTTTGTAATTATTTATTTTCTATTTCAATACTTTTGTCGTAAAATTAATATCCAGTTTTTCAATGTTTTTTAATTGTGACGTTGCAAAACTAAAATGGAAGACACCTTACATTATGATGCAAAATAAGTAAGCATGAATACCTATATATGTACATGTACAACTGACATCTCAGTTTTTACGTTTAATAACTGGTATACTACATACTACCCATTGATTTTAATCATTAATATCATTAATAATGACTAATTCAGATCTAATCACATTAAAACCACTGTCACATGATTTAATAAACTTCCCTGCATTTTTTTGCGTTTCGCACATAAGTACCTGATAATAGGTATGACGGTACAGATTGTAGGCGATGCGAAAAATTATTATCAATAAGAATTTGAGAACTAAACGTGTCACGTTTCCAAAATGTTACCACTAATAACTGATTCCATTTGTATTATCGAAGTACCAAATTTTATCGAAATCTATTGAGTAGTTTTTGGATAAGTTATAATATTAATTGTATCTAATAAAAAAAACATTTTTAGTTTCTTTCAGTTTAACTTTTGGTATTGTCAATTGTATGTCATAATAGTAATTCCATAATAGATTATATTTAATTTAGGGGTATAATTCGAGTTTTAAATATTGGAAAAGTAATTTGTTCATGATAATGTCCCCCAACTGCAAAACTTATAAATTTCCTAGTTTACACAGTAGAACATTTTTAATTCAAAATTCCTATAATTCCCCAATAATTTTGCCATTTCATCTATTTTTGTATACTATCTATATTTTCTACATAGTGTAGTGTTTATAACACACACAAAAGCAATCCTAATGAAATTATAAAAACTATACAAGTAAAAAATATCTTTAAAGATGGATTTGTTAGCTGTAATTATCCCTACAATTATGATACCCAAAAGTAAATAATAAGATTTTTAATACAATGTAGGTATATTATTTACTTCAGGATATTATATTCATTATTTTTTCAATTAAAATTGTAATATTAAGACTAGTTTAATTCATTTTCAATTAATTCATATGTGTTATTTTCAATGTACCTAACAACTTTATATATTGTTTAAAGAAATACAATACAATTTTCTGGTTGATATGTTTGAACTATGATAAAACAAAATATAATTTACAAAAGAAAGCCCAGTTGATAGACTGTCATCGAAATTTGAAAAAGTCTATCCATTGTACTTCCTAGCCACAGCAATGTAATTAAAAATTAAACTAGGATATGAGCTTTACATAAAATCATAATTATTATTCTAGTCTCAAATATAAAATTATTTTGAATAATAGTGTTTTTTTTTTTCAATAGAAATGACATACATTATTAGTATCATTCGAACATACATCACAATTCATTTACAGATAAAATTTAAACCTGCCATTATAAGCTCCATATTGTTTTGGTCAAATCTCATTACTTGACAAGTTTCTCTTTCATTCATCCCTTCAGGATGTAGATCAGGATTTTGTGCACAATATTTGTGGCCGCCCAAATCAAAAGGGATCTTATGGCGCCCGGCACTTACGCCATTATTGCCGTTGTTTTCGAAAACATTTAATCTTATAGTGTAAAGACATCTGACATGGTTTTTACAACCAACACCTTTAAGTGGTATGTCGTTGTATACAATATATTGATAATATATACATATATACTATAATATGACTCACTATAAATATTTATAGTGAGTCAAGGGGTATATATAGTGAGTGAGTGATTTTAAGGCACAATTAAACAGTATATGTATATACATATACTGTTTAATTGTGCCTTAAAAATGTTTTTAGATAATAAATAAGAATGAGGAAGCTAATAAATAACATGGGCTATTTTAATACTAGCATTTATATATCAGTGTCAAAAATTAACCTATGCTACTCATAAGCATTATGTGTATAATTTAATGGCAGTGACATACAATTTTCATTATAAAAAATTGTAAAAGCTAATATTTAGTTGTAATCATATAAAATTGCATATATAATTGTATGTATAAAAAATAATTGTGTATGTATAAAAAAGTGCAAAATTTTAATTGAGCACCCTAAATGAAATATTATTGTGTTACTTTTGATATCAACTAGCCTACTATTCTTTTGGCATTTTCATTTTTTTTAATCATATTTAAATATATTTCTCTTTAATAAAGCGAACAGATATAATAAATATTTATGCAATTGGTAGTAATTCATGACTTGTTTTCTATGTAAATTTCACAATTCAACAACAAACTGCTTGATAGGTACCCAAAACACTGATCACTCACTGGTTTATTAGAAATAGATTCGACCAAACAATAAAGATTGTGTTCTTAACCTTATTGTCTTCTCTGGTCAACACTCATTTTGGATGTTCTATGAAAGTAAAAAGTCTTTTAAACATTTTGGTAACGGCAGCATTTTCACTGAACCATTGCTTACGTACTGAAGTATTGCATCACGGCACACATTTTGGAGGGTTTTTACTGAAATAAAAATATTGTGATTTTTAATTACTAACAATATAAAATTATGTGTTAAGATTAAGAGGAATTCCATTTCAGAAAGATATAAATAATAATAAAAATATTTTAAACAGGACAATTAACTCACCTCCATAAAGCTGCACAATTTTGACTTGCTTTGTTGTGCCATAAACATCCACAACAGCATGTAAGGGTCCTCTTGTGTAGGGTATAGCTTTAGTGCACGGACCTTGGTCTTCACCGTTAATGATGAAATGCATCTCTGCTAGATCACCATCATCTTTGTTCACTTTTGGACATGGAACAAACATCACTCCTATGCGACTGCCAGCGTCCATAGGCAGGATGCCCTGTGGGGTTCCATTTTGTGTCTGTGTTTGTGGTCTCAGAACAGTTTTGGAAACATATCCTCGCGGTGTACGGACGTTATGTCCGTCGCCGAGAACAGAAACGCGAGGTTCACTTTCTCTACGTCCACTAGCCCCTTGATTCACAAGTTCAATAAGTACATTATTCTGAGATTTTGAAATAGGAAATATCCATGACATACCAGTATTTGCGAGATCAGGAAGTGCGTATTGCGGCAGGCCCTTATGTCCCAAGGCAGCTGTTTGTGGGTCCAGAAGAGTTAATCCCAGTCGCATATGCCCACTCCATCCGCGTTCAGTTTTCTCGATCTCCACCAGAAATATTTCGCCTGGCAACAGAGGCTTCTCACTGAAAGTTAATCCGTGTGCGAAACTTGCTTTTCTGTATGCTACAGTATTTTCCTCGAACAAAATAATGTTCGAACCGTGATAATGATGGAATCTGGATAACATGTTAAACATTTAATTCACAGATTCTATACAAAAAAGGACACAACACTCTCTCAGATTTTAATTGCTTCCACTAGACTGTACTATGACTGTGTATACACACACACATATTGGTTGGTGGGATGTATTTTTATTTAGAATAAAAGAAAATCTCCGCAAAAAAGCAAATGCGGAATTCGAACTGTTACTTTGACAGTGTCTGTGTGTGATTTTGTTTTATCAAACATTGACATGACGTGTAGATGTTTTTAATTTTATTAGGTACACATAGCCAAAACATTTATCAGGGATCCATGATATTTTCCCAAAATATGAGTGTGTCTTTTCTCTAAGCAAGAAGAAGGTTGTATTGTACGTGTAGTAAAAAGAAGAATTTACATAGGTATTTAACTACCTATCAAAAAACGATTTCAATCAATCCTTTTTATTGAATTTCATAAAACCTTTCAATCAACTTCTTAACTTGTCGACAGCTAACTGTCATTATGTCATTATTTTGACATTTGACGTAAATTATCTAAAAAACATGTCGCTAAAGCTTTCGTTAAAGTTAGCCTCGCGGGCTTTTCGGATGAATTTTTGTGATTCTTTAAATACAAGCAAAAGGTCCTTTTCTACATTAATAACAAAAGCTTCAAATTATAAATTCATACCTCTATACAAAAGAAATATCGGAACATTGAGATACTTTTCAGATTTGGTGCTAGAAACAAGGTAAGTGTATATTTATATTGAATGATACCTACTCAATATAACCTCTATTTACATATTCAAACCCAGTTTCGCTTACGTACCATAATTTTGGCATTAAGTATTCAATGTAGAAAATGATTAGGATAATAGTTGAATCAAACTGCAGCTTGCATAGGTTATTACCGGTAATCATCAAAGCAAAGTTGGTACATATCTACGTCATTGTTGTTGTCACATTCATGGGCCTGTCCAGTCATCGTCACAGTCGTTAACATAATACTATTATTTATTTTACGCTAATTACATTGTTTTTCTCATATAAGGATACTGTGTAGTTCATATTTACACACACTTATCTTGAAATAAGTCTCTTATAAACATCGGTATCGGCAACAGGTAAACAGCAGTAATATTAGGAAAAGTTATCATTAATTTTCTGAGTTTAATGCAGTTCTTATTACAAAAGCACAAAATTATTTGCGTTAGGTATCGCTTGCGATGCAGTTTTCGCATATTACCAATAAATCTTTAAAACATAACCTATAATTTAGTTGATTTGATTTTGGCTGACGTATTTGCCTTTCTATTGAGATAGGATGGTCTCATTATTCAATCAGATTCCATTACAGACAGTTGTCACTATGGTTAGGAGACACAGCATAATGCTAGGCTCTTTTTGTGTACTTGCTACAGTATTTGTGTTTGTTATCTGTTTTAGTCAAGTCAAAGCTATGAGTGCCCTCAGTCCTTTGGATCCATCATCTTTCTCTAAGCCAGGTAAGTATTTCTTTTTTCTTGGAACAGCTTTTCCTTCAAGTGTATTTAAATTAATACATACTTGTGGTTAAACTTATTTTTGTATGTGTTTATTTTATTGCAAAGGTTTCCAAGTATTTATTTAATTAGCCAAACATTTTCAATTATCCATTATAATCGGATAGTGTTAAAAAAACACACAAAATACAGTGGTTTTGTAAACAGTGGTGTTGAACAATTTTTTTGTGTCATTGACCCTTAGCAGTGGCCCCAATCTGGTATCCAACTGTTCTATAACCAGTTATGTAAACTTCTCAATTTTATTTAATAATAAAAGCAATTTTAATGTATGAAATTAAATTCTCCAGTGATGTGTTATTTAAATTGTTTACGGAAATATTTGCAGATGGTGTAATATGATATAATAATATATTGTGTAGGGATTATTTATATACATACAAATTACATTTATAATTTTTTACATAGAAACTCCACAGTTTTCGTCCTTTAAGTAACTTGAAAATGTGGCACTAGTGTTAGGAATAACACATGAAAACAAATATAGGAAAGTTAATTTTCTGGATTTTCTGTGTATAAGTAGTAAATCATATCAATGTTGAATTACAAATATCATGTAACTGCACACCTGAATGTCTTTGCACATATTTCATAATTAAAATCAATACAGGACTAATTTATTATTTGAACTGAATAAATACACTAAAAAAAAACTAATTTAACCTATTGTTTCAGATTTGGCTGTGATTAAACACATTTCCTTATCATTAAATGTGGATTTTGAGAATAAAATATTGCATGGAGTGGCAGTCCTTAATTTTGATGTTCAAGACAATATCAATGATGTGGTAAGAATAATCCTTTGGCAACTGCCAGGATTATAATAAAAATAACTTTTTATAGAATTAAACTTATACCTATTATAATATTTCAGTTTCATATTCCATAACTACTTTAATTTATTAAGTCAATGTTTTGATACAAATAAATTAGAATTAAGGATGTTATGGAAATATGTATGATAAATTTCAGGACAGGCAAGATAAGGATGACAGACACAAGTGTCAATTGAATATAGTTTATTGTGTAGATAGAGATAGATAGGTTATTGAAGTTATCTCACACCTGCCAATCAAAAAGTATCTATCATTTCCTAACTCAAATATTTATAGATAATATAAACATGTTTTGTTTATGTAACTGCTGTAGAATTTTGGTATATTTCCTTTTGGATTATTTTAAATGTAATTTCAGACCTCCCAGTACTGTTGTTAGAAGAGATAAAGGCATAATATTATATAGTTTGATCTTAGTAATGTTTCAAGACTCAGTAAATATATATTCAGGTATATTTAAAATATTAATCTCTTTAGGTAGTTATGTAGGTATGAACCTGCAAGGCAATTGATTAAATCATCTGGTTAACCTATTCGAATCACTGCCCCATTACACATAAGTTGCCTTAACACTGTGCAATGGGCAAATTAAAATGTTAAAGCACATGATTTTTCAGATATTGGACGTTAGAAATCTCACCATACACAAAGTAGAGCTTCAAGATGGCACTGAGCTGCAGTACAAAGTAGGGAATGAAGTGCCTAATTTTGGATCTAAGTTGACTATTAAACTGCCTAAGCAGGCTACAGTTGGAGAAAAGTGAGTAACTTGTTAGTAAGAAACATTATAATAATTTGGAATTATCATCAGTCATTTGAAATGTTCCCACTGCTAGCTTCCTGTAAGAAACCAGCATCGAAGATTCACACGGTGGGTCATGGATGGCCCACCTTCATAAGCTATTACAAGGACAAGTCATTATACCCACCATGCGAGGAAATGAGTTGTGGTGCCATAAACTTAAATATCCTATTATTTGTGCTACATGGAGATCACATGCTAGAAACGTACACGACATTTTGATAGAAACTTATTTTTAATGTTTTTATTTTGAAATACGAGATTATCCAGCAATTTATTTGGGCAGCAAGCTTGTCCAGACAATGCCTCAGAATGAAGAGTTTGAAAAACTGTGTCCGAGCCATCCGTTGCCCCCAATGACTTCGAAATCTACATCTATATCACTGGACTACAAAGGATTCGACTACAAGCCAGTGTTAGAAGACCATTCTGAAGTGTTACGTAGTCTTACTATATGCAGATGTAAAACCATGTATGCCATATCCATAGACATACAATATTTTTATTCCAATTTCTGTGTGCATATCATATAATGGGGTTTTAAGATTAGCGATTGTATTGATTGTACAGTAAAATTGGATGTAGTTTATGCTCGTGGTAGATATAGAAGTTATTTAGCTCATTCACAGACAGAATATGTTTTCTTATTTTCTTATTGATACGTCTATAAACTGTACATATTTGTAGGCGCTATGTTCAATAGCAAGTAAGATTACAAATCTTGGTGCCGATCTGAAATCTATGTTGATCAATTTTACACTTCATTACTTATGAAAAATGTTCGCTGTGAATGAGCTACTACACTTCGTTTTTTCTTAAGAGTCCTTAACACACTACTCATTTTTTAATTTTGTTGAAAATAAATCAAATGTTAGTAAAAATATTTCCTAAAAAGTCTATTTCAAAATCAAAAGTCATGTTAAGATTATTTAAAGAAAAAACGAAGATTACATACGTCTCAACTCATCAGTATTTTGAAATATTTTGTTTCTTTTTTGTCTAGTTTATGATGAAATATATTGTTGGCAGGTTGAAAATAAAGATACAGTACAACACGGCGCCGTCGGCTTCCGCCTTGCAATGGCTGGACCCCTTGCAAACGTCTGGCAAGAAACACCCATACCTCTTCAGTCAATGTCAGGTTTGTACAATACAGATGCATCTTTATCTATAGGTATTTAGAGATGAGAAGATATATGAGGCTATATATGGGTTGCGTATCTTGATTATACGCCACGATTTTTCATTTTTTTCTGCCTGTTTTTTGCGGTCTTCATAAGAAGTTCCTGCTGATGACGTCATAAGGGTTTATTAGTATATAAGTCCAAATATTTCCTAATATATTTTATTTATTGATATCTTGAAAAATACTTTGATGATTGATGTGATTCTTCACTGATTCTATAATAATCTGATTCTTCAAAGTATTTTTTCCGGTTGTCTATTCCAGCCTATTCACGCCCGCTCAATCCTGCCCTGTCAAGACACGCCCGCGGTGAAGTTCACATACGACGCCGAGGTCGTTGCCCCCGCGGAGTTCACCGTCCTGATGAGCGCCCTCCGCGGAGGCACCAGCGGCAACAAGACTGAGTTCCGGCAGCCCGTGCCCATACCCTCCTACCTGCTGGCGATAGCTGTCGGCGTGCTGGAGTCCAGGAGTCTGGGCCCTAGGTAACACTATCTCCAGCGGCATATTATAAATTATTTCTTTCTCAGCAATAGGGCATGGGCGGGTCTGAACAAATAACCGGGAAAAGTATGATATCAAAGAGGTAGCTCTGAAATTCTAAAAGGAAAATGTTAGGAAAAGAAGTTCAATAAGTAACTGTATCGTCACATAGACCTGAATTATTTGTACTCTTTGTTATTTAAATTATGCATACATCATCATCATCATCATAGGCTCATGCATGACTGAGGGTCGCGACCACCGAACAATTTTAAATGCTAACAATTTTAAATGCAACAAGTTTATTTGTTAGACAAATTAAAAAACCCCCGACTTTTATTATTCATTCCGCTACAACTTTTGAATGGCTGAACCGATTTTCATGAAACATGGCTAAGAACACTCGGGATAAAATTATCTATGACACAAAAAAACTATACGAAAATCGTTCATCCCTTTTGGGAGCTACGATGTGATAGTTGTTAGAAATGAAAGATTAGTGGACTTAGGTAGGTACAACAGCGTTTATTATCGTACAATGAGGAGCCTTGACACTTTACAATCACGGAACATTTATCTTAGCACACACGACTGTTACAAGACGAACGACGACACAGACTGACTTGAGAGCGGGCGCGGGAAGCGGGAACGCGTGATGCTATCAACGGACTATAGCGACTGCGAGCGCCAATCACGATCGAGGACCGCGAACATTACCAAATAAGGCGCGTTATTTGCGCGTGTCCCAGTATAGTAAAAGCAGACGCATTGCCGCCAGCCCACAGTATAAATTAATACAGGGAACGACTTATGTATCGGTAACATCTCTCCCGCCGTGTGAACGCAGTAAACATATAGGCAGTATTCAGCTACCGATACATGTAATCCCGTTGATGACAAGTTAATACTTAAGTGGTCCTTACTTAGCTAACTGGTACAAGTTATAGCTCGGTGTACAAGGAAATATACAATAAATGCTAACATTTACAATGACGTACACAAAACATATTCCAATGAATACAATGACTTACACAGGAACATAATTCCAATGAATACAATGACTTACACAGGAACATAATTCCAATGAATACAATGACTTACACAGGAACATAATTCCAATGAATACAATGACTTACACAGGAACATAATTCCAATGAATACAATGACTTACACAGGAACATAATTCCAATGAATACAATGACTTACACAGGAACATAATTCCAATGAATACAATGACGCGCTGTACCGTAATATAAGCTTATCGATTGTAAGGAATAATTTGAGTTACTATGTCGTGACAAGCCCACGACAAAACGCGTCATGTATACAACAACTATTACAGTTCAACAACTAGTATAGTTATAGGCAGATTAAACAAATTATGAATATAACTAATAAAGTTCAATGATAACTTGAATTATTACATTGAAGTTATAGACTAAATGAATTACAAATCTGACTTTTGGAGAATTATACAAACAACGCAGCTTAACATTCTACTGGCAATATAACTAAACGCTTAGTCGGGCGACGCATTAGGCCATTCTTAGTTTTGACGTCTACGACTCGTATTACTCCGTCCGCGCCTGGATAGACCTGCTCCACCCTTCCCTTCGGCCATACGTTTCGTGGTAACGTGGAGTCCACTATGACGACCACATCGCCTACTTTTACCGCCTCGCCGTGACCATGCGGCTCCCGCCGATGATGAAGGAGAGGTAGGACTTCCCGCACCCAGCGCTGCCAGAATAGATCAGCCAATCGTTGAGCAGCTTTCCAATGCGACCGTCCAAGCTCGTCTACCTTGGTAAATGCGCCCGGTAATGGAACCTTTGAAGGACCCCCTAATAGGAAGTGGTTAGGGGTTAAGGCGGTGTCGTCTTCCGGTGCGACCGACACGTGTGACAGTGGTCGAGAATTAATCGTATGTTCGACTTCCGTAAGTAGAGTGTGGAGGACGTCTTCGTGAGGGTGACGTTCGTGCAATGTAGCCGTCAGTGCGGTTTTAACTGAACGCACTAACCGTTCCCAAGCTCCGCCCATGAACGGTGCACCTGGAGGAATGTAGTGCCAGTTTATTTGTCGAATGCCCGCTTCTTGTTTCATAGAGGTTAGGGCTGCCTTTCGTAGTTCAGCATCAGCTCCGTGGAAGTTAGAACCATTGTCACTCCATACAGTGTCGGGGCAACCACGTCTAGCCATCATACGACGTAGTGCGAGCACAGCAGCATCAGCAGAGAGTGACGACGCTATTTCTAAATGAACTGCCCTTGTCGTCAAGCAGGTAAATAAGGCAACGTAGCGCTTCTCATGGTGTCTCGCTATGGTGACTGAAAGCGGCCCGAAATAATCCAATCCTGTTTGTGTGAATGGACGCTGATGATGGGTGAGGCGACACGGTGGCAGGTTCCCCGTCAGCGGTTCAGGAGGCGTGGCACGGCGCAGTCTGCAGGGCTGGCATCGTCTGATGACTGCTCTTACTGTGGGTCTAATGCGTAGCATCCAAAATCTTTGGCGTATCTCATTTGTAACGCATTCGACGCCGCTATGATGTAACTTTCGGTGGATCCAGTTTATATACAGTCGACTGTAGGCGTGGTCTCCGTCTAACACTGCTGGGGACAGAGTTTCCTCGTTGATATCAGTCGCGGCGGCAGTTCGAGAGCGTAACCTCATTACGCCATTTTGGTCCGTAGTCAAGGATAGATGTCGAAGGCGACTGTCAGTAGATAGTCTCCTCCCGCCGGTGATGTCACGTAGCTCCGACGAAAAGCAGTCTTCCTGAAGGGCGCGTGTCCATATGAGTTCAGCGCGGCGCGTGTAAAAGGCTGCGAGGGGCACGTAGGTGCGGGAGGCGCTAGCATTGCTGTGGTTGCGCTGTGGAGTCGTTCTTGCGCTAGCGCGGGATGACTGGGGTTGGACGCCTGTCCAGTCAGGGTCCTCAGATGGAGTGCAGCGAGTGCGTTTTCTACGCATGGCGGTGACGGTGTGGGTTTTGCAGCGATCGATGAATTGCAGTATGCGTGCGGTTGATCTGATTAGATGGATCCAGGATGAGAATCTCGACACATCGGGTAGGGCATTTTTGAGTTGCGGGCGAATGGTGGTCGCAGCCACACGTTTTTCGCCAGTTTCTGTGGAATGGAGCGGGTCCTTGTCGTGCGGCCAGAGTTTTTCTTCTTTGTATAGAAATTCCGGGCCTCGAAACCAACGATGTGCAGCTGTGAAGTCGGTCTGTACGCGACGAGTAGCGTCGTCGGCGACGTTGTCAGCTGTGGGCACCCATCTCCACTCCGAGGTCGTTGTGGTCTCTTCCAGTTCGGCCACGCGGTGCGCTACGAAGGGTTTGAATGAACGCGACCCCGCGCGCAGCCACGACAACACGGTGCGCGAGTCAGTCCACAGCACGCGACGATCCGGGCGACGCGAGTGATGAAGCTCGACGGCGTGCGCCAGCCGACCACCCAGAACAGCTGCCTGTAATTCAAGTCTAGGTATAGAAACAATCTTAATGGGGGCCACACGTGCCTTTGCTGCCGCGAGCGAGACCTGTACCTCGCCTTTGTCGTTTACTGACCGCCAATAAGCCGCAGCGGCGTAGGCGACTTCGCTCGCGTCAACAAAAACGTGCAGCTCAAGTGTCTCTGCTGAACTAAATAATGGGTAACATCGGGGTAGTGCTACATCCTTTAAACCTTGCAAAGAAATTAACCAAGTCTGCCAAACTTGGTCTAATTTAAATGGTAAGGGGTCATCCCACCCAACGTTACTGCGCCAAGCCTCTTGTAATATTTGTTTGCCTTGGATGGTAATTGGCGTTACAAGGCCTAAAGGATCATAGAGAGACATAACTTCTTTCAACAATTGACGTTTAGTAATACTATTGTTGAAGGAAAATTTAGATAAATTAAAACCCAGGGTGTCGTCGGCTATTCGCCAAACGAGCCCCAATATTTTTTCTTCTTCGTTGATGTTGACATGAGTCATGGGCTCTACTGCGAGACCGGCGATGGCGTTGCTGTCATTCGATGCCCACTTCTGCAGCACGAAGTTGCCTCGACGGTGTACAGCATCCACTGCCTGAGCCACACGGTTCGCCTCAGCCGCGGTGTCAAAACTCTGTAAATAGTCATCCATATAGTGATTGTTTATTATAGGATCTACAGCTTCGGGAAATTCTTCTTGATGTAACAGAGCATTATGGTTCTTCACATAGATTGCAGTGCTAGGTGACGAAGTGGCACCGAAGAGAAGAGATGTCATTCTGTACTCCATGGGTGCGTGGTCTGTCTCGTCACGCCATAGAAAACGTAAAGCGTCTCTATCGCTCACTCTTATTTTTATGCGGAGGAACATGTCCTTTATGTCAGCGGCTACTGCAACTGGTTTCTGTCTAAACCGCATAAGGACACCTAGTAAAGATTGTAACAGATCGGGGCCAGTTAATAAATAATCATTAAGGCAAACACCATCGGTACGTGCGGCTGCATCTTTAACTATACGAACTTTACCGGGTTTTGAGGGGTTCACTACCGGAAAATGAGGCAGATACCAGGTGTTGCCAACAGGGGGCGCTGTCGGGGCGAGTTCGGCGTATTTATTTTCAAACAGAGAATGCATTTGTTCTTTGTATTTCTGACTCAACGCTGGATTTTTCTTAAGTCGTTTTTCTACGCCCTGTAATCTACCGAGCACAGCCTGATAATTATTAGGGAAAGGCTTACCTTCTTCTTTCCATAGTAGACCTGTTTCATAGCCACCCTCGGTTAGCGCTTTGGTTGTTTTCTGCAATATTTGCAATGCGCGGATTTCAGGGTCAGCTTGAGGTCGGCGCGGCTCTACTCCCAATGACTCCAAATCGTAGTGCTCCTTTATTAATTGTTCAAGGGCTTCGTCTTTCGTATGTGCATGGCTGCAATGAAAACGCTCTTGCAGCATGTAGCCACCGCGACCGTAGGGACATACTCTTTTTTGTCCGTGTAACACCCAGCCGAGAGGTGTGTGCGACGCCACTGGCTGTTCTAGCTTACCACGTCGTACCTCAGATGCAATGAGCAGGGACCAATTGTCTTGTCCTATTAGTATAAGTGGTTCCGCTGTTGCATAGACAAGTTGGTCACTAATGTCTTGTAGATGTTCACAATGAGCTAGGGCTTCGGTTGGCACAGACTGGGGGGAAATGTTCAAACTATCTATGGTACGTGCCTCGATATTAATTTTATTATTTGTGTACTTACCTTTAATGGAGAACTTTACTTGCTGGGAGCTAACAGCGTCGATGTGCGCTCCTGCTATGGCCTCTATGACAAAAGGTGCTGCTGGCCCAGCGACACCAATCTTGTCTGCCAGACTTGATGTCAGCAATGTAATGGTGGACCCGTCATCTAATAAGGCATAAGTATCTATCTCACCATGTGGTCCCGATAATTGAACTGGTAAAACTTTGAGGTAGGTTTGCACCGAACGCAGTGCTCCCGCCGCTGCTGTAGTCGCGTTGCTACACGACTCGAAGACAGTCGCTTGACCTCCGGCTCTGTTGCTTTGCGTTCGCTGTCGTGGTGCCGCCACGCCGTTGTCACTCTTCATTGGCTGCGCTGCGTCGTCGTGCAGCAGCTTGTGGTGGTAGTACTCGCAGCCTTGCGCTTCGCACTTCTTCCCTTTGCATCTGTGATTCCATGTCCGTTTGCCAAGGCATCTAAAACATAATTTGTTTTTACGAGCTGCCTCCCACCTTTCTGAAGCGGTTATGGATATAAATTTAGGGCATGCCAGGGTATAATGGCTTGAGGCGTTGCATATAGGGCACATGTTGACTTTTGTGTTTGTGGTGCCACAGTGATGGCGCTTGCAGTCCTTTCGCTCTTCGACTATCTCACATTTGGCATGCCTAGAATTGAGATCAGCCTCTCTGTCTAAGAAACGAGCAATGACAAGAAGCCTAGGTTCAGATGCATCCGCCAAAGCCTCAAAATCATACCACCTATGTCGTAAAACTGTCGTTAATTTATCGCATACAATGTTAGTAATTTCTGGGTTATGTAAGTACTCGATTTTATTTAGTGCCTTTATAGTAGATATAATATTATTTACTTTAGAAGCAAAAATACAGACTTCCCTTGGACTATCTACCAACTTTGGTAAGTGGCGTAATTTTTCCAGTTCGTTTGTAACCAAAGCGTGTGGTCGGCCGAAACGTGCTTCTAGCCTTTCCACAATTTCTAGCGCTTCAATACCTCCTACAAATAAACCCTTTACCGATTCCAAAGCTACTCCCTTTAGGAACTTGCGAAGCCGGGCCATATTTTCCGCCTCCGTAAAGGCGGACTGTGACTCGACAAATGCACTTTTAAAATATAACCAGTCACCAGTATTTCCATTAAAGTAAGGTAAGTCAGCATACCTGTGAGTCGCGGGTGCGGGGCGAACCCCGCGAACTACCTCTAATAAAGCCGCCGTTAGGTCTCTCAACGGCTGGCTGGTGTCGTTTGGCTGTGGTACTCCCGCCGTCGTGGTGGCGTGCGACCCATTGGACGCAGTTGTGACGGGAGCGACGGGTGCCGAAGTGCCACCGGGCGGCAGTGCTGCGGCCGTGTCGTGCAGCGTTTCATCTTGAGTGCCGCCGCTAGTGACTATAGGTCGGGATGACTCCGTGATGGACGATGGCTCCTCGAGTGGTTCCCTCGCCGTGCTTCTTGTTCCCACCATTGTGATAAAACGAGTTCACTGGTAGGTGTCCTGACTGAGGCACGCGGAACGCGACGCGGTTGCACTTTAATATTAACTGTCCGACTCGAATGGACCAGATGTTAGAAATGAAAGATTAGTGGACTTAGGTAGGTACAACAGCGTTTATTATCGTACAATGAGGAGCCTTGACACTTTACAATCACGGAACATTTATCTTAGCACACACGACTGTTACAAGACGAACGACGACACAGACTGACTTGAGAGCGGGCGCGGGAAGCGGGAACGCGTGATGCTATCAACGGACTATAGCGACTGCGAGCGCCAATCACGATCGAGGACCGCGAACATTACCAAATAAGGCGCGTTATTTGCGCGTGTCCCAGTATAGTAAAAGCAGACGCATTGCCGCCAGCCCACAGTATAAATTAATACAGGGAACGACTTATGTATCGGTAACAATAGTCTCTTATTTTGTGTAGGCACTTCTCTATTATTTTTTATATGCAATAAAATATTATATCTTATCTATTAATTCCAGGTCATTGGTGTGGTCGGAAAAGGAGGAAATAGAGAGGAGTGCGTGGGAGTTCGCGGAGACCGAGAAGTATTTGCAGGCAGCGGAGAGGCTGTGCGGCCGCTACGAGTGGGGCCAGTACGACTTGTTGGTGCTGCCGCCCTCCTTCCCCTACGGCGGGATGGAGAACCCCTGTCTCACCTTCGTCACGCCCACTCTCTTGGTTTGTACCACTACATCTATGACAGAGAATATTTTATTATGTTTTTGCCCACAACTTCGTGTATGAGTAAAAAAAATCCGTTTCCCGTGGGAGTTTCAGGAAATCCCTTCTTAGTGCTCCCCTACTTAGTGGTCCTAGGAACCTACTCACCAAATTTCAGCTTTGTGCGCCTAGTATTTTCGGCTGTGCTTTGTCTGTGAGTCAGTCACTCAGTAACGCAAGAGTTTTAGATTTATACTATCAATCAGGCATGTGGTATACCTGATGGTAAATGGTCACCACAGCACGCGCTTTGTGGCCTAAGGTCTTTTGCCACAATACGCAACACATATATTTTGATGTATGAAGGTATTTACGGTTATTGCAATTTTAACTATGTATTGTCTAACTGAACCGCGTCCTGTAATTTAACCTAGACCTACTTATGTGTATGTATGTATAGTCTATTTCACACTGTTTTGTTTCTATATTTTATATTTATTGTGGTATTGTTAAAAATAGAAGTTATATTATATTTTCGCCTCCAACTATTTTGATATTATTGAAATGAAAATAAAAAAATTGATTTAAAATGCATATTTAAATGTAAAATTTAACACCCCGTTTAAGCTTTAAATTAAACTGTGAAATTCAGAAGGCAATGGCAAACCACACCATTAATAGTGCCAAACCAAGAAAGTAGTCGTGTGTATTTAATTCCACGTAACGACCGCGAACCCCAGCCATGAGTAATACAACTGACTGTTGGGCAGGCGGGCGACAGAAGCCAGGCGGACGTGATAGTGCACGAGATCATGCACAGCTGGACCGGCAACCTGGTCACCAACCGGAACTTCGAGCACTTCTGGCTCAACGAGGGCTTCACCGTGTTCCTGGAGCGCAAGGTCGCCGCCGCGCTCGTCGCCGGCGGCGCCGCGGCCACCCGCTCCAGGGACTTCCACAGCTTGCTGGGTCTGCAGGAGCTCAGCGAAACTGTGAGACTTGTTTATTTATTATAATAATATTTGCTTTACATGACCATGTTGCGGCCCTAGACGTGATGTGTTAGACCAAAGAATCCATATCAGTCCTATTTTCATGTAACGTTGTGTCAGCACATCACGGCCAAGAGAAACGTGTAACTACAGGGTCGATGCAACAACATTCATCATTATTAATAGTACATAAGCTAGAGTTAAGTAAAATAAAGATGTTAGATTTTCACCGGTCTCACTATTATCATTTACCAAGTCAACTGAGATTGAGGACCCAACTGACCACATCAAAATTGATGTCAAATTTTGATAGTATATCTTCAGATTTGTTGTATATTTCTCTGATCTAATGTATGAACATTTTACCGGTATCGTCCTCACTAAGCGTCGGAGCCCAGGGACGCTTTCCTACACTTTTGTCTGTCTCTTTTATAAATATAGAATTGGCTACTTGACAGCTTTAAGAAATATGTTGTTATTTACTATCACAATTGATTTTCTTTGGAAAAATTAATAGTTTCATGAAAATAAAATTTTTCGCGCTAAAAACATTACATCGCGTGACAATAGCGTCATCACAATATATATTGCGCATCTAGTTCATAGACAAGAGAGCGAGTTTTTTAACCAGTGAAAAAGCGGATTTTGACAATCCAGTAAAATCCTCACAGAGTATATAATGTCTGAGCTGTGTTTATTATGTTATGACGTCACGCCATGTACTGTCATGGCCACCTGTGTTTTGATTTCCTGTAAAGTAGGAGAAAAAATAATGATTATATTTTTCAAAAATTGATCTATTTTCAAATTTAGAAACAAATTGCATATTTATTATTTTCTTTAGAGCTATCTACTATACACTAATACTTTTCATACTTTATTACGATATCAGTTAAGTAGCAAATTGTGTTTTTGGTTGGTGGCGCTGATCGCAAACTTTGCAATGTTGACCCCGTTATTCATGAAAAAATTACAAGTACATTATAAGCTAATGTATGTTTTGCCACTATCGCACTTTATAGTATTCGAAATTGACAGAAAGATAAAAAAAACATTGTTTAACGTATGCTCTAATTTTTATTCTGAAAGTTACTACATTGAAAAAGTAAAATATCGTTGCAGGTAGGCGACTTTCTCGGCGCCACCAACCCCCTAACGTGCCTGGTGCCCGACCTCAAGTCCGGGGTACACCCAGACGACTCCTTCTCAAGAGTCCCCTACGAGAAGGGGTCCCTATTCCTCCGATACCTCGAGGACTTAGTCGGAGGCCCCGGTAAGAATTGCTTCATTCTAGGTGAACGTCGAACTGGGAGCCACCAGTAATTTGACGAATTTGGTAGTCAGTTTGAAGGGAGTCCATCCTGACGACGCCTTCTCCAGTGTCCCGTATGAAAAGGGGTCGTTGTTTTTGAGATATTTGGAAAACCTTGCCGGAGGGCCTGGTGAGATTTTATTTTTATTTTTTCCCCGTCATTTAGTATCATAACTAGTGTAAATGAGACGTCATTGTAATAAGTTATGTAGTGTATCGTGGGGATTTAGCTGTTGTATTGAGCCCTAGATTGATACGCGCCGCGAATAGTGAATAGTTTACGCAAGATGTCTTATATTCGTAGTTTGCACCTTTTAAGAAAAACGATTTGATTTGATCATGAAAATGCAACGCGAGTTAATTTGGGGCTTTAGAATTAGCAGCCAATGTTTATTTATCTTTTGATAAAATTTTTTGTTCTTTTTTCAGAGGTGTTTGATGATTTTCTACGAGCCTATTTGAATGAGTTCCAGAAGAAATCGTTAGACACGGATCAGTTTAAAGAATTCTTACTGAATTATTTCAAAGACAATGAGAATATTAAATCTGTGAACTGGGATGCTTGGCTGTACACAAGTGGTATGCCTCCGATTATCCCCAAGTGAGTTTTCGTTTATACATATAAAACAAAGTCCTATGCTGTCTAATCTTCACGATGATTTTAAAAACTACTGCACGGATTTTAATATGTAGTGTGATTCCTGAGAAAGGTTTATTTTATTTATTTAAGTTGATTGAATTTATTTATATAAGAGTGCGGTTGTTGCCTATCCAACTATCCTATGAATAACAATTTCAACTTTAAGCTACGACACGTCGATGACGAAAGCCGTGACCGCTCTGGTCGCAGTGATCACGGAGGGCACGGCCCCACTGTCGCGCAGTGACGTGTCGTCGTTCACTCCGCACCAGGTCATCAACCTGCTGCAGGAGCTCATCGTCCGCCCCGCCCTGGCCCTCGACCGCCTCGCCTCGCTCGGAGCAGAGTATGGCGTCAGTCATAGCAAGAATTCTGAAATTTTGTACAGGTATGACACATTCATCATCGATTAATTTAAGAATATTAGGCTCTTGTTTTCGATTACACATTGTTGTGTGCCTCATTATTTTTCTCTCTTTCTTTCTTTCTTTCAACCACGCGTGTTCTCTGTTGTATTCGGGGCTATGACGCCGCGTAATAAATAGACCTACCCTAAAGTCACAACCGAATCTAACTTTGAAGAGTCTGTTGTGATTTTAAGGTCCATTTATTATGGACGCCGATGTTACGATTTTAAAAATATGTATTCTGCTCGGGTACCAACCACATTTTCTTTATTTGCAGATGGCTAAGGCTGTGCATAAAGAGCCGCGATTCATCTAAGCTCCAGGAAGCTTTCGATTTCGTGAACAATCAAGGCCGTATGAAGTACGTGCGCCCGATCTACAGAGACCTCTACGCGTGGGAAGAAGTTAGGCAACAGACCATAGACAACTTCCTGGCGAACGAACCCAACATGATGCATGTTTCTGCCTACACATTGAGAAAAGATCTCCATCTGAATGAATAATTTTTATACCACCAGACTGAGTTGTTATAATTAATAATAATCAGTGAATCAGCTTGTTTTGTAAATAATTTTGTATTATTTTGAAGATTTATGTCACAGACTTATCTATACTATTAAAAAAATATTTACATGATTTGTTTTATTTTTGTGACTACATACATAAAGACTACATTAATTTATAAATCTGCGACCAGCGACCTTACCTCCTTCGCAGTATGATGGATATAGAGTATTCCCACCTCTAGTCTTATTATGATTGCACAAAACTAGTACTATCGATAGCTCCGGATGAGGCAATACCACATGAGTCATAAAAATTATTGCTATTAATCGAATTGATGGACTTAATAATATGTATCCTGTCGACTTATAACATTACCAACCCAACCAGTCTTCTGCCTTTGGGTCATTAACTAAGCAGAGTGCATGTATAGAGGCTTTAGGGCCCCAGGAAGCTGAAACTACAGTTGTCTGCTTTTGCTTAAAATATCTCAGAGATTAAAAAATCGTAATGTCAGCGTCATTCATTCGATTCATAACCTCAAAAAAAATTAAGATTGGTTTTCCTTTGTAAAGCCTAAATAATATTTTACCTATAGGGTAGAAATATATATAAAATAAATAGTTTATAAATATCAAGCATGTCAGCATTTAAGAGGGTCCAAGTAAGTAATTTGGGGAGATAAAAATTAAGTTTCAGTTCATAACATAACCAAACCAGTTGAATAATATTCCTCTATTTTCAGCAATGGGCCACCTTTGCACGAACCTGGCATGTCTTTGACTGTAAATGGCAAGATCCATACGAATCTGCTAATTTAATAAAGAAGTATTTGATGGGCTTGCACAAACCAATCTACCACCCAATGAACGACTGTGGGGATGTTGTTGTATGTATAAATAGCAAAGAGATAGCTTTGAAGGGTGATGAGTGGAGAAAACGGGCTTATTTCCACCATACTGGCTACCCTGGGGGTGCGACTTGGACCTTGGCATGGGAACTACACAACAAGGACCCTACTATGGTTAGTATATAATTTTTGTCTCGTCGTAGTGTCCCACTGCTGGGCAAAGGACTCCCCTTATGGTTAGTATAAATATATGAATACTGGAAGAGATTTAAATTGAAACAAGTAGCATCCTACAAGGGTGAATTAAGTATTATAATAATAAAATATTTAAACCATCAAAAATAAAATTAAAGAGCATACATAATATTGCATATCCAAGTCTTAATAATATAGCCTTAACACTGATTAAGTAAATAAATATACAGGAAATAACAATAACACAGATACATACATTAAATACATTTATAACTGTGTAATACCTATTGTAATATGTAAATTTTGTGGACATAATTCAATATATTCTATAATATGCAATATTCTATATACATAAGTTCCTATTGTATTAAGATTTAGTATATTTTAAACTTTTTTGTTTTATTTATGGCATCTGCTGAGACCAGCATTGTGACTCACACACACCACAAAATATGCTCAGCGGAGACCATTTTGCTTCAAGCATTATATTTGTTCTGTGCTGTATTAATTAATGTTTAAGAAAGTAAACATTTTTTCTTTTTTCATTGATCATTTATATATAGCCTTTACTTAAATGTAGTCTTACAAGTTTTGTGTGTACATAAATTGATAAATTATGGAACAACTTATTTTCGATTCTGCAGTAGCTAAAATTTAATAATGATGCTTACATACATATTTCCTGCAGGGATAAGCATATCACATACCTATTTTTCCCTATTTTATTTTTCAGATAATAAGGAAAGCAGTGTATAGAGCATTGTCAGGGAACCTTCAAAGACGACACACAATGGAACGATTGTTTATATTCCCTGGTGAGGATGTTCCCCAGGATGTTATGGTAAATGTCACCAATCAAATACGAGCGTGGCGCCTTGTCCCTACCAGACTAGACCACATACCCCAAGAAGAAGCTGAGAAATACCCCAAGGTTATGGAATACCCTTCAGACTATGTGTTGAAGTGATTATACTTAGTGATTAAATTAAAGATAAGTTAATAGATAATTAGAAATAAATATTGTTGATCAGTATTGTTGTGATCTTTGACTGTTATCTCTTGATTTACTGTATTGAGTCATTAGTGATTTTTATTGGGGTGATACCCAAGTATTTACAATACAATTCATTCTCATTGATTTTTAGGAAAGTATTACGCATACAGGGCTTATCAGGGCAAGCAATTAACAAATCCATATAAAATGATATTAAATCTTTATTTTAAAACTGAAAAACATGAAATATTTATCTCAACATGGGATCAACAACAATATTTCCCATATCAACCTGTCTTTGATGGTCTGCCAAAATATTTTCAGCAATCATGATGATATCCATAACTTGCTGGGGCACGACCTTCGTGTTAGGGTCGATAGGCAGAATAGGCTGCATTTCCAGTGGAGATGCCCCAACTTGGTCGACGAACTTGACACCATCGAATTGGGCGTCTCTGACTACGGGCAAGGGAGCTGCTTGTAGCACAATAGGAGCAGGCAATTCTGCGATTTTTACCACTTTCTGCTCGACGGGCGATTCTACGAAATTCACAGCATCAGCTTTCGCTTCTTCTTGGATATTTAGAAATTGAACAAGGGGTGCGTGAACAAATATAGAGTCATCGGACTGGATAGGTTGCGCGCCACGGGCGAGTTCGAATGGTGTGTAAATTTTGACAGGGTCAGCTAAGATAGGTTCAACCACCTCTGGTTGAGGTGAGTCGACGAATTTGACGGCATCGACTTTGACCTTAATTTCTGCTGGTGCTTCAGCAATCTTGATGGCATCTACTGTGGGAGTATCTTCGGCCAAGTCGACAAATTTCACCGCGTCAACTTGAACTTCCTGAGCTTTTGGTGCATCAGCGATTTTAACGGCATCAACTACTGGAGCATCTTGTTGAACTTCGTCGACGAACCTTACTGGGTCGGCTTGGACGTCGCTTGGTTCAGCTACCATAGGCTTGGCAGGCTCGGGCAGACGGACCGGCTCGGGAGCGGCGGCTGCCATTGCGACAAACGCGAGTGCTAGGAACAGCTTCATGATGCTTTCTGAAACATAATACTTATTATTAATGTTAGGCCCTTTGTTTTTTTTTTATTACTCAAAAGCGTCAAGTTGACTAGTATTATAATTTATATGCGATTGCATTGAAGTAGCAGCAAATGCATATATAGGTACTATTTAAAACATCCGAGTGTAAATAATAACTCGTTATCCAGTAGATTAATGCTTCAATTATAAATAATAAAAATAGCAACACAAAATATGCAGATAAATTTGAAATAAGAGTTTACCGAGCTTGCTTGTACCAAAGTAGCTATAATTAAATTCTATACTAATTATTCGTATAGCATAAAAACATATTTTATCGCGTTTCCTCCACAATCTTCAGACTTATCATTATCGATTAACTGATAGAATCAAGTGCAAAGAATAGGTTGCTGAAGACAAAGCCAATTTTGTGTTAATATTATTTATGAGTTTACATTCACCACTACTAAAATGGCTGTTATGGCTTCAATGAACTATTAAAAAAGTATATATAACAAAAAAAAATGTTATCGATATTGGATAAACGCTAATGTGAAATTATCATACTATTATAAATAATTAATTATACCATAAATCATAACTCACCTGATAGCTTTGTGATCCAACAGAAACAGATAAATGGCGATCGTCATCACTTTATATACTTGCAAGTAGATAATAATTATCACTATCAACTACTTAAAATTACTCACAAATATCCTATTTGTCCACGTTTGCTCTAGCTTGATGGATAAGTGAGTAAGAATAATGCTTGTTTTAATCGCTTAAAGTGGAGGTAGGCTAGAGTGGCTCTATTTTGAAGATGCAATCCGCGTAGCAACTTACCAGCATATGATGGGATAGGCTACATGAGGGGTTTGTATTGCCGTGTAGAATGAGTAGTAGAATTACGTCGTAGGCCCATATCAGGACTTTAACAAGAAATAAAACAAATAATATTGAGGCTGTCTTGCTCTTAAAAAAACATCACAGAACTTCATAGTGAACTTTGGCCTTAGCCCCTCTGGAAAATATTTCTAAATACGCCCATGCGTTGCCCGTGTCAGATCGGTACCCCATATTCGGTGCCACCATAGAAGAGAATATGATAACCCTAAGATGTATTGAGAGCCGGGATAAACTACATGGTTGTTACTATCATATCCAAATTCTCGAAAAAAGTATAATCAAGTCATAGAAATGATAATAAATACGGTTTTGGTCACTATTTCTAGATTAATCTATTTGGAGCAAAAAAGTATTTTCAACTTGATCGGATTTATGCGATAAGATATAGGAAAAACCAAATTAACGTTTTAGGATTATTTGGTATCAGTTCAAACAGAATCACGGCTCGTATACAATTAATATTTTAAGCCTACTATAATTATATGTATTTCACGATATTTTTATTTGAATTTAGGAAAATATTAACTAATATTACGTGAAATAAGATAAATAAATAGGCAATTGTCGATTTCGAAACCAACATTATATAATTTTATTTATAATTCTTCTCTTCCATTACACCGAATTACCTCTAAATATATTTGGCAATATAAAAAATAAGGAATACATTAGACTCGAGATTTTTCAATCATAATCTACCTAAATGTTCATATCTATTAAGGTAAATATTTCGTAGCAGGCAAAATGTAAATTTGGTTATATCAACATTGCAAATAGAAGTTAGGTTAGGTTCTTTATACTGTAAACATTATTGTTTTGGTATTTTACAGTTACACATCCCAAATGTTATAATGCAGATGCTGGCATCAATCACATAGTGACCAAATCAATACTTTGCCTGCAACATACAGTCTGTCTATAAAGAGTACAAAATAATCGATTTTACCAGTTTATCAACCAATCATGACCATTCGATTTGTTATTGCAATAATAAAAAACGTCAAAAATTCGTTTTCTACTTTTTGCAGACAGAGTTTATAAATAAATAACCGTTCTTTTTGAATACAAAGTCTAGATGTAATGCCTAATATTCTTACATTTAAGATAAAACAAATGACTATAAAAATATACATAGTTTCAACAAAATCTGGATTCATACCTAACATACGGACAATTCAAAGTAAAATAGTAATTTCAAAATAAATCTAGGAAAGGTTTATTATTACTTCCACAATATAGAACGGGGCATTGGTTCAAGTATTTATTTACATATTTAAAGAAAGAAATATTAAAAACATAAGCTTATTTTAAATTTCGTGTGCTAGGTAAAATATAAATTACATAGATTTTCAGATTTCAAACTGGAAATATTTTAATTGTGAAGCTGAAATATATCTATGTGAAATAACAGAAAAGGTATTTTTTAACTTTATTTCGCAACAGGTCTGAGTCAACAGATGAGTCTAAAAAAGCGAAATTTGTGTATTGTATATATATATTGATTGTGTGTGTATTTTCCTTATAAGCGAAATGATCATTTTCCTAATTTAAATAGCAAAAATCTTTCATACATCTACTAAATTACGTAATCATATGAAGTAGCTCTTTACACAGGTGATTGCGGAGATTTAATACACTGCGCAATATGAATGAACGACAAGGATACTTGCAACAAATTAAACAGTTTTATTTTTTTGACAAATTTTTACAGCAGATATCTTTTTTTATATATTGTGTGCATCATTAAATAAATCATCAATCATAAAGATCGCCTATGGGGCACCTCATAGATTTAGGCTAGGTTCCCACTTTACCTTTTTTGCTACATCTCCGATGGAACTACCATGGTCCACATTAGTTATATTCGATTAATTCATATTTAAATTCTGATCAGAAATCATAGCTATTTTCACATAGACAAGTTTAATTTTTTTTGCTACACGAGAGTAAAAAAGCTACAGCTATGAAAAATATATAAAATAATTCCTAAACAGCTAAGCAAAAGAATATTGTATTTAAAAATTTTCAAAGATATTTTTCACGTTTCTTAAAATATCATTTGACGGATTTTTTTTTCTTGGAATCTCACTGGCATGTAAAACAAAAAAAACGTCCAAATACAAAAATTTAAAACAAAAATAATATATTTTATTATAAGATTAATTTTACATTCAACACGATCTTATATAACGAATAGACCTTTACAGGTACGTATTGAATAACTATACTCTATACAAAGACAGTAAGGTTAATTTTCCATTAAATGTTTGGCAGTTTAGAGATCGCTTATACCCCTTTTGAATTTATTTACTAGCGCCATTTTATATAACATTACATTGTTTTATTGCAATGATTTTTTAACCTTTTTCACGATAATATAAGATCATTCATCATATTATATATATTATAAATATACATATAAGGTAAATCCGAAATATTTTTAGACATTTCTTATTTGTTCTTAATAATATTTATACATTTTACTAACTACGCCAAAACTATTTTTCCTGTAGCAACTAATTTCAACATAAAAAAATATGAGCGTAATTTGAAACATTTATGGAATGTGATATAATTTGGAAATAAATACTGAGTTTAAAACTTTGACTTAATGGAGTCGAGTTAATTATGCATATAGTTGGGAAAAATATTTAAAGTTCTTTATATTAATTTATCTGGGCAGTTTCTACAAGGGATCTTGTAGTTTCATGTGAAATTGAATAGGCTGACCAAAAACACTACTTTTTAGTAAAATTCTCTGGTATAGAAATTTACTTTTATAATATTCATTTACTACAAAACAAGGAGAGTTAATAGTCAGCCTAAATAACGAAAACATTATAATGAAAGTGTAAGGTATATTTTGTTTCTACAACAGACGAAAAATTGACAATTTCTAAGAATATCAGATATTAGTAATATATTTGCCAACGACAAAGATATATTTAGAAGAGATTGTTTGATTAAAAATGACATCATAATGAAAATAAAATCCGAAAATACATTTCACTAACGTATTGAAATACATAGTTATTGACAAATTATATCAATCGTTAGATCAGTATTTTCAAGAAATCGCTATGTGCAATTTTGGTGTATTTGAGCGTCCAAACGCTATGATAGATTGGTTGTACCAGGGGAAAGTAAGTTTAGCAATACAGGTTAATTATCTTTCAATTATGTGTGTGTTTCATTCCACGTAATAACCACGTCCCTCAGCCATGAGGAATACGACTATGAAGAAGATTAAGCTTAGGACAATTTTCTTTTCAAAAATGTTTGGACTTATTGATTTGTTTAATTGGGGCATAGATTGTAAGAGAGGTCATTGTCCATATTTCCGTCGTGTGTAGAAACATAGTATAGTATAATTATAGGTTACAGTAGCAGTAGCAGTAGCAGTAGCAGTAGCGGGCGCGGCCGCCGTCACTCCGGCTCTCATTTGATGGCGCGGGCCTCCGGCAGGAACGCGTCCCAGTAGCGGAGCGCCTGCACATAATAAATAAATAAATACAAATATCTTAGGACCAGAACATTTAAATCGCAATTGTTATTTTTACCCTACCCTTTAAATAAGTAAAAAAATGTCAAGCACAATACGGATTGGGCATTTTTGTGTGTCGTCATTTGTTTTCCACTGACCGACGACAATTTAATTTTTATTTTGTAGCAACAAATGAAGATTAAAGAAAATTTTGTTTAAATCATAAAATAAAATGTCTAATCTCAGTGTGAACACACCTGTGCCTGATGCTGCATATGAAGCTCCAGATATCTCAACAAAGTGAGCCTCAACTCAGTGAGTCTCGCCTCCTCCCAGCGCTCCAATTCTTTCTTTATCACGGAAGAGATTTGGTCGAACTCTTGTTGTCCGCGTTCTACTTTAGCTTCCCACTGAAAAAGAAACAATTATTGGCTGTTTTTAAGTTAGCTTGTAAACTTGAATTGTTAGGGTGCGGACAGCGGCGGTAGTATGTAAAATCGTATAAGTAAGTCATGTCAGTTGCCTTTAGGACTTGAATAAAATCCGACAATGGTGTTAGCAATAATTTGGAAAGAAGTTCTATAGATCATGATCTAGTATTCATTAAAACAATATTGGCTTTTGATGCATGTAGGGCGCAGGAGTATAACCTTCGAGGGTCTCACGCCAAACGTCACATTCAAGCGACAACCAGGTACCTTCATACCAAATTTCAAGTAAATCGGCCCATTAGGTCTATTCAGCAGTTCTATATCTAAGATATACATATATCCAAGAAGTTGATGTTATTATAAGGTATCTACATACCAAATTTCAAGTAAATCGGTCAAATTACAGATTGGTAATCTATATCGTCCGATAAGCGTATTTCACTAAAAGTTTCCATAAATTCTACAATGTATACATTTTAGTGTTCTTCAGTTCTATCATATATATTGATAATTAATAATAAATTATAATAAATAATAAGTTATAATTAATAACAATACAATCCAATGCAAATATATGTATATAGTAACACAAACCTCAATGATTTCATTGGAGGCCTGTTCGATCTTCTCGGGGCGGTTGGCCAGTTCGGCCTTGGCCTTGTTCTCGCGCCGCTTGGTCAGCTGCATCTGCGCGTGCTGCCAGTTCTGGAACACCTGCACACCACACACACATACACTTCTGTTTCTTTAACACTTCCAGTGGCGGATTAGCAGTTTTGGCCGCCAATTTCTCAGCTCTTATAACTCAGGTTTTAGAAGTACATATTAATTTACTTTTGACGACAGCGATTGGCCACCTGTAATGTCTGGCCGCCCTAGGCCCGTGTCTACTGGGTCTTTGGACAAATCCGCCACTGATTCTAAGGGATGATCATCAACAGCCATTTACACGTCCCCAATGTTGGGGTACAGGCCTTCCTTATGTATGGGTAAGGAGTATGGGCACTGACGGGACAATAGGCGGGTTTTAACGACTGCAAATGCAACCGGGACCAATCGGTGGAGTTCAGAATAATACATTTTTGGTCACCCATCCAAAGATCGATCACTGTGAGTGTTTTTACCGTCATTATTACAGGTAGAGCACGCTAACCACTGCGCCATCGAGCTCCTCACATTTTTAAGGAATATTGTGTAAGTATACAAGTATAAATTACCCTATACAGGCTGATATTTTATACATTACATACATGATGCGCAGTCCATGATACTAAACAACTTCACGTATGAGAGTAATGCTGAAATCGCGAACAAAATCAACTGATCCGTACATTTTTCTCAAGTTAGGTATTTGATTTTGTATGAAACATCTGTTTTTTAACGAGTGTTGCATTATTAAATTTCATAAACTTAAATTGTTCATACAATACCTTAACTCTCTCATGGAAAACATCTTTAATGGCGCCGATCAGGCCGAGGTAGTCCTTTATGTGTTCGGTTAGCACGTAGAAGTCCGTGTTGGATTGCTCTAGCCTCAGTTGTTCGATCTGAAAATAAAATTTTAATTATTATAAATTAACTAAAAACTTACATTTGTTGTTTTTTAAAAAAAATATTTGATGAATCTCATTAAATTGTGCTTTTCATAGTTATAATCATTTACACAGTTATATTGTAAAATTAAGATTTTTAGTTTAAGAAATATCATTTTACCATAGTTTGATGAGACTTTGTTTTAGTTCCCAACGCGTCTTATTATGAGAACGTTGGGAGTGACTTCCTCTTCTTGCATCCCTCAGCCTCTGCTGTTCGAAATTCACTTGTAGGAACCAAATAGGTCGGTTAGCTTTTAATTGTAATATATGGTAAATAATATATGAGATACTGTATGTACATGTGTGTAGTGTGGTGTACCTTCTCGTGGAGGTCGGCGGTGTACGCGAGCGCTCGACAGAGCGGCGCATGCGCGTCGGCGGCCGCCAGCGCGGGCAGCATGATACTGTATGTACATGTGTGTAGTGTGGTGTACCTTCTCGTGGAGGTCGGCGGTGTGCGCGAGCGCGCGACAGAGCGGCGCATGCGCGTCGGCGGCCGCCAGCGCGGACAGCATGATACTGTATGTACATGTGTGTAGTGTGGTGTACCTTCTCGTGGAGGTCGGCGGTGTGCGCGAGCGCGCGACAGAGCGGCGCATGCGCGTCGGCGGCCGCCAGCGCGGACAGCATGATACTGTATGTACATGTGTGTAGTGTGGTGTACCTTCTCGTGGAGGTCGGCGGTGTGCGCGAGCGCGCGACAGAGCGGCGCATGCGCGTCGGCGGCCGCCAGCGCGGACAGCATGATACTGTATGTACATGTGTGTAGTGTGGTGTACCTTCTCGTGGAGGTCGGCGGTGTGCGCGAGCGCGCGACAGAGCGGCGCATGCGCGTCGGCGGCCGCCAGCGCGGACAGCATGATACTGTATGTACATGTGTGTAGTGTGGTGTACCTTCTCGTGGAGGTCGGCGGTGTGCGCGAGCGCGCGACAGAGCGGCGCATGCGCGTCGGCGGCCGCCAGCGCGGACAGCATGATACTGTATGTACATGTGTGTAGTGTGGTGTACCTTCTCGTGGAGGTCGGCGGTGTGCGCGAGCGCGCGACAGAGCGGCGCATGCGCGTCGGCGGCCGCCAGCGCGGACAGCATGATACTGTATGTACATGTGTGTAGTGTGGTGTACCTTCTCGTGGAGGTCGGCGGTGTGCGCGAGCGCGCGACAGAGCGGCGCATGCGCGTCGGCGGCCGCCAGCGCGGACAGCATGATACTGTATGTACATGTGTGTAGTGTGGTGTACCTTCTCGTGGAGGTCGGCGGTGTGCGCGAGCGCGCGACAGAGCGGCGCATGCGCGTCGGCGGCCGCCAGCGCGGACAGCATGATACTGTATGTACATGTGTGTAGTGTGGTGTACCTTCTCGTGGAGGTCGGCGGTGTGCGCGAGCGCGCGACAGAGCGGCGCATGCGCGTCGGCGGCCGCCAGCGCGGACAGCATGATACTGTATGTACATGTGTGTAGTGTGGTGTACCTTCTCGTGGAGGTCGGCGGTGTGCGCGAGCGCGCGACAGAGCGGCGCATGCGCGTCGGCGGCCGCCAGCGCGGACAGCATGATACTGTATGTACATGTGTGTAGTGTGGTGTACCTTCTCGTGGAGGTCGGCGGTGTGCGCGAGCGCGCGACAGAGCGGCGCATGCGCGTCGGCGGCCGCCAGCGCGGACAGCGCGCGGCCCGCCTCGTGCGCGCGCGCCGCCAGCTCTCGCCGCTCCGCCGACAGCGCCTCGCACGCCACGAACAAACGACGAAGACACGACTCTAGCGATTCGATGCGGCTGGAACGCTCTTCGAACCACTGGAAAAGGACGCCTACTTAACATAGGGCTTAGTGTTTGCATCACATTTCACTATCGAAACCGCGTTGAGACGCAATGAACCGATCACAGGGCGGCATTGTGGCGCGACGATAACCACACCGCAATAAGATTGTTTAGCTTATGTCTCACTCTACCTACCGTATGAATAGGCTCGATAGTGAAATGTAAATTGCAAATCCCCACTAAGCCCTGTCTATTATGAATAGAACACATGATTTTTTTTAATATAAAAATATATATATTTGAGTATTTATAATACTCAAATATATATTTTAAAAAACTATTTGCACAAGATATATTTTGAAAAACTATTTGCACACTTCATCTTGAAATTACTTCATGAAGGTTCCTTTTTTACGAAGATTTTAAGGAATCACGAAAAGCAACAAAAAATTTCAAATTTGTAATCACTAGCGGCTTGTCTCGACTGTCCTTGGTTCCTCAGGAATCAACCTATCTATTGATGAACATCCGTGCAGTCGTTTTTGAGTTTATCACGAACAGACAGACAGACGCGTTAAAGGTCTATTATAATATGTTTAAGAATAACATAAAACATTTATACATTTACACCTATACATTTTATTTATTTATTCACAACTTACATATTAATAATAATACTACTCACAGGATCGGACTCGTCCATCCTGTAGGTGATCTTGTTGACGGTCTCTCCCACTTTGTTGAACAGACGCAGCACGCCCGCGCCGCTCAGCGCAGACGTACTTGTGGCCTTCGGTAACTCCGTGTCTGAAAACATTCTACTTTTCACACAGGTACATATTATCACGTCTGTTTGGAAACAGAGGACTCAATGAAACACATGTGTCTAGAGTTTATTTTATCTCTTTATTTTAGGAGAACCAACCATCTGTGTTTACAAAATGTTCACTTAAATATAAATCGCAAAGTCAATTATAGGTTCCCGCTTAATATAAAACAGATTAGTTATTTGTTTATTTTTTTGAGTTATTTAAGCACTAACTAGAGTTGGAGGACTATCGTCTGGTTGGTGGTTGGAGGACTCGATATTATGCAGCTTATGAAGTCCTCAGAAATTCAGGTGGGTGTAAGGCATGGGGGTACAAAAGAGCCAAATGTTCGATGTGCGACAGGTTGTTGGGCCACTCTGTTCGGAAACCTCTCGAGACCAGCTCGCCTCTCAACAAATTGAGATTAGGTAAGGTTACTGGACCTTAAAACACTATGAGATAAAGTTCAAAATAGAATCTCACCAGACTCCAAAAACTCCCTAAAATCAGGATCGATACAGAGCACAGGGTGTTGGGCCACTCTGTTCAGAAATCTCTCGAGACCAGCTCGCCTCCTCTCTACGAACTGAGATTGGACGCTGGCAGATGAGCTGCTGCCGTTGGCGCTCTCCGTTGATGGGGTGGACGTCATCTTCAGTTTTGTTGTTCCTGGACGAGTTATTTGGTTTTTAGTTTAAATGAAACAAAATAAACGAGCTGAACATAATTAATCAAACATTTTCTACAGGTATTAGCTTATTCTATGGATCTTCACATGACATCTCTCTCAGTCATCTTCGCGGCTATGATGTCTGTGCCCAAGTAAAATTAAAGAGCCCGCATTTTATGACTTGACGTCTCTCATTGGAAATGCTGTTGTTGCTTATCAGCTGGCAAGGCCTTATATCCCTTGGTCGTACATCATCCACGGGAGGATATGGAGTGCGACCACCACAGTCATCTTCCCCAGTGACAGCAGCCAAATGTAAGAAAGAGATAAGGCTATACGATCTCTATATATTTTATTTCGTTTCAAGAGTTGCGTTTCGATATTACCATTTTGGGCATGCAATGTGTACAGGTACCACTTTTATAAGTTACACCGATGTACCTGCGCAGAAGACTAATTTTTGTACGGCGCGAAAATATTTTAGCTAATCAGAGCGCGCTATGTTTACCCGCGAACAGAGCTGTCCGCTATTGGCTGACGCGTACGCGCCATGTGTGAAGTCCGCGCCGTCGCGTCGTACGCACGAATCATTGATTTTTTTATGTCCTAGTAATATGGTCGTTATTTTATTGAGTTTGTATTCGGTCTGATTGCCGATGTAACTTATAAACGTGGTAGTACTGTACTTTTTTGTTACTTAAAATTAAAATGTATATTATTATCATTGTGTTAGTTACATGACTAAAGTAAATACAAAACACAATAAAATAAAATATTTAAATTACAACAAATGCAATATAATCTAGACTAACGAATTTGTCGGTCATAATCATAACACTAAACACAAAGTTCGGAAATAAACATAAAAACCGTACCACGATAGAGTTTCGGTGGCAAAATTAGGAACTATCAATAATAGATACCCCACGTCGTTGTTTTCAGCAGTAGTGCTACGTCTGTGGGACTTCTTTCGTGGAAATCAATTAGAAATAGTAACTTTTATTGAATCGCCAATTTAGATAGATACGCGATCCAGTTTAAGTTCTCAATGGTACAGAATTATATGCAAAATGAGTGAATGAAATCGAAATAGCGTATTGTTTTGCTGACTACCTATAATGATCGTTATGTCAACTTGATGGCACGAATTAGCGATGCAGATCAATTTAGGTCCTGAACTGGATTGCATTAAGAGATGATGGTAAGCCACCTGGATATGTTGTGCTGATTTGTTTGTGTCCATTACAAAATAACGTACCAACTATACTCTTCTCCGGCGCCGGTGGTATGACCCTTCCTGAACGTAGATACTTCTCAGTCAGCTTCTCATGCAGACCGAGGAAGTCACTGAACCTTCTCAAAACCAACAGCTCATTTTTGCTGAATATTGGCATGTTGGTCTTTGTGATCACACGGTACGCTACGTATGAGCTCATGCCTTCGCCGATTTTTTGTGGATCTGTGATTGTTATGATTATATTGTTTGCGCGTTCTGTCGCTATCTGTAAAAAAACAGAAATAATAGTAGTTTTTAGTTTTGAGAAATATTATATCATTTACATTTCACGTGAAAAATTGCGAATCTAATTTCAGACTTTTAATAAAAATCCAATTAGTATAATTGCATAAAACAGAGTGACATTTGAGGGTGATTATAATACCTAAGACACTATGAGAAAAGCATATTGAATTAAAGAACAAACACATTAATATATAGAGTTGTTAAGTGATTTATCACTGAATGTATTTATTTATTATTTTTAAAATACTTTTGATGACTAACTCTCATTGAGTTAATTCAATACATATCAGTAGGTGAAATATATTATTTATTGTTACTGGTCAATTGGTTAAAGTATTTCATTCACTTTATTGTTTGTTAATTCTTACACAATATTTTGAACAATAAATGAAAATTTAATCATAGATAGGGGAGTAAATAGTTAAACTGTTATTTCTCTCATAAAATTGTGACAATTTAGAAATTGCTATAGCAATAAAAGCCATGGGCACAGCAAATCGTTAATATATATACCTCCTCCATGATGGGGCTGCTGAGCGTAGTTGTGATGGACGGAGGGTTTCCTATGGTGGCTTTCTCTAAGCCATCTGCTGCACCATTCATTTCTGGATCTAAGCTGACTTCCTGTTGTAAATAAATGAATTATATCAGAACACCAGTTCATATTGACTGACAAATGTGTTTTGCAGATAGATTTATATTCATTTTATTTTTTTAAATAAATACACATTATATTAAATTAAACTACCAACTTATAAAATACCAATAAATATTATAAATGCGTTTGTTTGTACCTCCTCACGCATTATCTACTGGACCAATTGTTATGAAATTTGGTACATGGGTAGAAAATAACCTGATATAACACATAGGGTTTTATCCCAAAATTCCCACGGAAGCAAAGCCCCGGGTGCTGCTAGTGACATATAAATTAAAATTTTCTAGAGTTGGCCCTATAAGCAATGTTCCCATCACACAGGCAACATTCCCACACTGAATAGCAATGGAAACTTTTAATATTAAAACAATATTTGATAGTCATGGTGGGAAATATTTTATTTCTGTATCTATGTATGAAGAAGTTGAAATAAATGCAGTAAAATTTAAAATTTCTTGAACAATATTTTAAAGTTTAACTACTGGTTTTATATTTAAATGGATTCTAGGCTTTACAATATTTTATTACTAGTTATGACTCCTCTTCTCTTCTTTGCCTTTTTCATGTATTTCATTTTTATTGCTTTTTCTCCGCATGTTTTTAAGTGCAACAAAAAGTTTATAAATTTATTTTTCCACATCTGTTCATAGCTGGTTCATAGTGAAAATAATATTTTACAGACAGAAAGCAATATACATGATTCATTACAACTGAATACCTACTGATAATGTGATGACAAATAGATATAAAAAACTTGGTAGTTATCCAATCATTATTATGATCTATAATGTCTAAGATTAGGAGTAAAAAATGTGTATTTTTTGTTAGTTTAATGCTTCATTGGATTACTCAATGAGGGGATAGTAAGGTTTTAATTTACCGCAAGGTCATTCATACAATGCTCTAAGTATGATAATGACCATACCGCACGTAAATAAATTGAATTATCTCTGTAATTATAATCCGTCCTCGTCAATTTAAAGGATTAACTTTTACTTCGTTGACAAAGAATATTATAAACATTATACATCGTGTGATGGGGCGTCACCACACCCGGCAAGCTGGGGGCGTATTCCAAACAAGCATAACAGGATTCTCATAAGATACCTGGACCGCGGATGCGAAAAGATCCTCATCCTCTCTATTATCACTGCTGATGTCGACAGTACTAAAGGGCGGCGAGTCTGGCCCGTCCGACATGATTGCTAGAACTTAAACACTCACTAAAAACAACACGGTTTCGAAACAAATGGAGATTTTTCGTCAATGTTAGTAAAAACAGAGAAATATCGTCGACTACGGTAGTTCACACATTTGACAGAAGACAGAAACGAACGATCGTGAAGCGACAGAATTTTTGTGACGTATTCATTTACGTTTACGAAGTTTAATCTTATAAACCTACTTATAAGCGTTTTCGTACTATATAATGTAAATACATCAAAGCTAAATTATTATTTCTCTGTAATATAAGCATTTTTAACATTATAAAGTATTTTGCATTTTGCATTAACAAAATTATATTCTCATCTCAATCGATTTTGTTCATATTTTGATAATGGCAACTTATTTTTTATTGATTTCTGTCGTTTTTGATTTCTCACGTCACATCACAGCAGTCACTCAAAGTCAAAGTCAAAACTGCTGTCAGTGTCAAACAGAAATCTCCACGAAGCTCCATTGTTTTGATTTTTGTAGAAGGTATTTTGCTTCTTGTTTATCAATAAAAATATTTTGAAATCATGTTTTCGTCTAAAATCTACATTTTAGAATTACAATTATAACTACTTATAATTGTATTTGGTATTTTAGAATTTATAGTGTGAATAATGTAGCATTATTTTTTTGATTTAGTTAACAGCAATGAGTGGGTCAGACAAGAAATCAAAGTTCCCGGAGGCCCCAACGCCGGCCGCGATCCCAGGGAATTTGCTTTCTAGCGTGGCCCCGCCGACGCAGCTTCCAAACTTTGTCACAACCAGTGATACCGTAAGTAGCGCGTGTGTGTTGAATATCTATGTTTTAAGTGAAATACTTCGGCGTACTTTCTGAACCATAATGATCCTACGGACATCCAGATGTATTAATTCTTCCTTGATACTCACCTTGCACGATATAGTAAAGTAGGTAGGTATATCTTGTATTATTTACATATTATTAAAAGTTATTTTGTCAACCTTGAAAAACACGAAACAATCTCAAATCTCGCCATAAATAAGAAATGGTTAGTCATGCTAGGGTAATTAATTTGCAATGGTCAAGGATTGAATTAAAACATAGCTACAAAAACATTAGTTTTGTCATGTTTTATTTCTTTATAAACAGTTCAGTGCAGATAATATACATTATGCAGGAATTGTGAAAGTTTGTGAGTATATTTGTTACTTCTTCATGTGCAAACAGATTTACCTTATGAGATTTGGTGTCAATACCAAATATATGTGTATATATTATAGATCAAATCAACGACACATAGGGTACTTTTTGTCCCAAAAGTGATGTGATTCCCTGTAGGATTTGGTCAAAAAGTCATATAGTCAATGGTGCTTTATAATGTAGATTAGTACCTTATATATAGTATATATATTTGTTAAAAATAATTATAATATTGCAGGGTACAGCTAGTTGTGAACAAAATACATAACAAGCTATTTTCACTGTGATGTTTATTTCAGAATCCAAATGTACCACCAGCACCAGTACCTATTCAGCCAGTTCTTGTTCAGAAAAGTGCTGAACCAAGGCCACAGATTGAAGAGTCATTTAGGTATAAATAATGTAGTGTACATTTAAAAATATTAAACAACAATGTCTGTTTTCTAAAATATGATAATTTATTAGTAACATTATTTTTATACAATTGTTTCCTTAAAATATGAGCACCCAAAGTCTGTTTTTGTACTTATTCTTCTTCATTGTCTAAATATTCAACTTAGGATGATATACATCATTTTAATGTGTCAAAAATTTACTTAAAACTAAGTATTGCCAACTTCTAAAGTGTAGGTGAAGAAGAGGAAGAATTGGCACACATTTATGGAGACTGCTGATGACAAGCCAGTTCTTTGGATTTGCCCCTTGTTATTTTTTTTTCGTTTTCTTGCCAGCCCTGCAATTCCACTGAGCAAAGGGGAACCCCTCATATCTATCAGATCACCAGAGGATTCCCAAACCACGCAGTCACCTGAATCTCTACCAGCCTCCACACCAGATGTGGACCAGATCGGTAAGCAGATTCATTAATCTATAAAATCTTACAGCTGAAACACAGTGTAATAAATAGTACTAGCCTATATATAGTATAACTACATATACACTTCCTGCAGGCCGACAGAGTTGTGTAGCGTCATACATTCCCAAACGCACTACAATCATGGCGCCAACCCTCGGGTCTTACCTCACTCACACAAGCATAACACATGTTCACATACATGAGATTTTATCTAGAGTGTCTCTGTGACCAAAGTGACATATTATATTGAAGTCACCCAAAAGCATATGACTTAAATGCGCTCTGCATGAGTTTGAATTGTTTATAAATCATACTCGCCTCCATTTATGAGTGAATGGAGGTGAGTAAGATTGTTGCAATATCACCACGGCTTGTGAACGAAAACATTCATGATGCTGCACACTAGCTGAGTGTTTAGTGAACTAGTACTACTATTGTTATATCCATCAAGTAAATGCATTAATTTCCAGGTGACATAATGCCGGGCAGCGGATTGTTCACGTGGGTTAAGGGCGCAGTATCCACGGGAGGCATTCTGCATCGCGTGGCCGAGAAAGCCAAAAGTTCAGTGGATTCCATGATCACCACCCTCGACCCGCAGATGAAGGAATATCTAAGTATGTTATTTTTTAAATTTATCAAACAAAAAGCTTAATTATTGCACAATTTTCTTATTTTCGCGTTTATCACTATTTAAATAACGTGAGACCTGTATATGACCACTTTTATCGCATTGTCGTTAGTCTCGTTGGCGTCCTGGTACAAGAAGTGGGACAGTAGGTGAGACATTGACTATATAGACAGCACAATAATTGCAAAAATTGTGGCTAGAGAAGCCACATTTCTCCCGTTTTTCTTGGCATCTCCTAGCACCACTCATGTGCAATGCGGAATGGTTATTTATTGCAAAATGTGTTTATTTTCAGGAAGCGGTGGCGATTTGTACATAGTAGTGGCATCAGATAAAGACGTCAAAGTGTCACCAATCAGAGAAGCATTCCAGACCGTATTCGGTAAAGCCACCGTGGTGTGAGTATTATCACTAGCTCATTCCATTGGTAATCTAGTGGAAAACTAGAATTAAAATTGTTTATTTTTAATCCATAAAAGCCATATTAAAGTTTTAAAATAACAAAACACGATCATTTAATGTATGTTTAAGTGATATTAACTTGATTTTAATAACGTGATTTACCATTTTTTACGCTACTCCATCTCATGAAAATTCTTAAAGTTTTTAAAGAAAGAAAAAAATATCCTATTTGAATTGTACTGAAACATAGCCTATTGAAAAGCTATTATCCTTACATATTATAAAACAAAATCCTCTGCCGCGTCTGTCTGTCTGTTCGCGATAAATTCAAAAACTACTGCTCGTATTTTCATGCGGTTTTCACCAATGGATATTGTGATTTCTGAGGAAGGTTTAGGTGCATAATTTATAATATATTTTACCCGGGACGGGCCTCTAGTAATTAATAAGTTTATTATATTCCATAAGTCAGACTCTGCAAGTGATTTTTTAAATATTAATTTTAAATATTCAACAATGCTAACAATTTTTTAATGCTAGACTATTGACTTTGATTACAGATTTGAATCCGTCAACGAGAAATGAATTCAGTTTAGTAGACCCTGCTGCATATTTGAAGGGCTTTATTTAATGTATTATTAGTACACAAGCAATTTTTATCTGTAATGATGAATATGTCATTACATTTCAGCGGCGTTCCCGCCCAAAGTAACGTGACGGCTGAGCAGCCAATCGGATACGCGGCCGCGTACGCGGCTGCTAAACAGCGAATAGCGCACATCCGTTCTAACTCCGAATTGACCAATAACGTGCCTGTTGTCGCTGTCGAGGGTTTTCTACATGAAGCTGTGAGCGATAAGTAAGTACATAGGTATTTTGTTTATTACAAATGAGGCAGTGTGAATGCTTTGAACAAGGCAGTAACTATGACAGACGATCATGCATCGTGTTTTAAAGATGTCGTTTACAGGCAACTTACATGGCTTTTGCGATTACCCACGTGTATGTATTACCTAGTGGTAAGTAGTATCATACACACTAGTGAACTAAATATAGGCTATTATATTTAGTTCACTATGTAATATTGTAGACTTTGTGGTATTAATCAAGAAGCTCAGATTTATTTGATCCTCTTGTATATTTTTGGTGATTTTTAAATTGTCATTACCTACTTCTCGTGAACTTATTTCACTATAATACATAATTCTTCAGTAAGATTCGGACAATATACATAGTACGCTAGTTGCCTGTGTATAACATAAAATATATATTTATATATTTTATGTTTATATATTTTATGAATTTTCAATGCAACACGATACTCAAATGTCCCTTTAATTGATAAATCTCATTTGTATTCACATTAAAGTGTAATTATAACGCTCTTTTACTACATCATTTATGACGTCACTTGTGCCCACTGTAATACAACCGCCATATATTTTTTTTGTTTCTGACATTGGAAAATAAGTAATTCAATTGACTTATGGCAACTACCCTATTAAAATATTTTCGCAAAATGTTTGCTTACCATCAGCATGCTCGTTTGCCCACTATACAATAATAATAAAAAAATGTCCACAGATGGAACGATCTATCTCTGCTAGTTCTATCGCAGCCGTCGCTGGGAATCGAGCTGCAGGTGCAGTCGCAGGGCGCGGGCGTGCCGACGGCGGCCGTGGCGGCCGCTAGGGCGGGAACCCCCGAGGACTACCAGCACCACCAGACTGGCTTCAGTGTCACCATTGGCTCTATCATGGCTGCTAGCTTGCAGGTCCGATATAGATGTTATTTTAATCCTAAACCTAACTTGTTAGTTAGAATTAGCTCTTCACGCATTCTATTCATACACAACGGATTTTGATGCCGGTGTTAATAGATAGAGTGATCTAAAAGGAAGGTTTATATGTAACTAGATGTTGCCCGGGGCTTCGCTCCTGTGGGAATTTTGAGATAATAGTCTATAGCAATCTTGGATAGTGTACCTTTCTAATGGTGAAGGATTTTTTGAAATCGGTTCGGTAGTTTCGCAGATTATACCCGCTTCAAACATACAAACTCACACACGCTTTATTATAATAAATACTAAATAAATAAAAATCTTTTATTATAAGATATACCAAGATCTATAGAAACGTTAGTACCGCTTACACTATGTTAGTACAAATTATTATAATCAATCATAATAACTAACCTCTTTATAATAATAGTAAGTATAGATATAACATTGCATAATATTGCACTCGTAGTAGCTAGTTATGAATAATTTAAACAATTTTTTTTTAACATTCTCTCCTATCTGTCAACAGGTCCCACACACACAATGGCAGGAAGCGGCCACCGGAGTCTCCCGGAGGGAAACTATACTTTTAGCCGCGAAATCGCTAGCTGGCTCGTACAAGAGGTTGTTGGCTGTGTCAGCGGCTGAGACCTAGTGCATTTAGGGTTTACTCTGATTAAAGTTGTAAGTGTCACTATATAGTATAAAACAGGAAAAATGTCGCCCTCCACGTCTGGTTGTCTCTAACCTTCTTTAAACCACGCAACGGTTTTTGATGCAGTTTTCACTGTTATTTAGACAATTTTTTTCCAAAGGTTTATACAATACTATTACTCTTTCATACGGTGATGCGTATTTTTCATCTTAGCTGTATATATATATATATTCCCGGTTACGACATTATGACCGGGAGTATGCCCGGTCACATTCGGAGTTGTGAGGCGACGAAGTCCGGAATCAGCGTAAAAAACAAAACTACTAATTTTGAAGAT